>NC_047091.1:11194300-11499925 GCF_902459505.1 Geotrypetes seraphini
GCAAGGCCAGCACTGTAACAGAGACTGAATAAACTAACACGGCTACTGTCAATATTAAAAGTGAAAAAAAAAAGGCATGTTCCGTAAAACGCAAAATTCAAGCTCAAGATTGAAGATTTAAAAGAAAGAGAAAATACTTTTTTTTCACTGAGAGGGTGGTAGATTCCCTAGCAAAAAAACAAAAGGAATTGACCCCAAAATATCCACAAAGAAAATCCAGAGAAAACCAAAAAAAAACTCTGTGGAGTGACGATGTTCCTAAATGGACTTTATTTGAAAGTGTCAAAGTTCCAAAGGTACACTGAAATCATCCACATAAAATAATTTCATCCACATAAAAGCCTTGTCTCACTTCCGGCTCACCACACAATTGTTTCCCACGTATTCACCTTTATAGGACCCCCAGGGACCCCTGAAGAAGACTTTTTGTCGAAACGCAGACCGTGTTGGGTCCTGTATCCCTAGCGGACCAGGTCCTTTAAGGCTCTTATGCGGATGATTTATTTTTATGTGGATGGAATTATTTTATGTGGATGATTTCTGTGTACCTTTGGAACTCTGACACTTTCAAATAAAGTCCATTTAGGAACATCGTCACTCCACAGAGTTTTTTTCGGTAGATTCCCTAGAACAGACTTCCAGTAGGAAAGATAAAGCCAAAATAGTAGAAATACATATAGACATCTTGGGAAAGAAGTTTCATCGAAACACGGACCGTGTCAGGTCTCAGTTTCTAACATTGAGAATCACATTGTGGAAAACAATAGTTTTGCGTCTTCAATAAAGTTCCTGAATCATGTACATCATCTCTGTAGTTTTCCTTTTTTGTTTAGTCGTATGCAGAGGACGCAAAATATCTTTCAAGTTTCTTTGGCATGAAAAAGCAATTCTCAAATCACTATTTTGAAAAATCGGGGATATTAAGCAGATCACATTATGGGAGCATGCTCTAGTAAGATAAGTTTGATCATTCTTAAATTTTGTTAGTTTTGCTGTGATAACTGAATATAGACATTTTTGGAGAGAAGTTTTTCAGGAATGGTGAAAGAAACTGGAAGCAAACAAAACAAAACTGCAGATCTGTACAAGACATAGGCAAAATTTATTGTGACAAAATAAATATATGTAAACCCTTTTACCAATCAAGGGACCCGACACGGTCCGTGTTTCGGACAAACCTTCGTCAGGGGTCCATGGTAAAAAAGGATAACAAAAAAAGTCACAAAAAAATTTTTGTAGAGTAGCAGCAAAGTGTTAGCGACGTCGAGATTCACCAACTGCAATGAAACGTCGCAAAAAGTGGAATCCAGGATACACAGGCTTAATTCATGAAAGAATACATGCTGCCTGTTTGGGTTACTGAGATTCTCGTAACTTTCATTGTCTTGAAATGAGACCCATATTGTGTGGTCAGGTCAGGGATAATCCCAGGATTTAGGCAAGCAGTTATAAAGTACTTGCATTTCTGTGCCTGACACTAGTTGGGCATGAGAATTTACAGTAGCCCTTGGCTACCATAAGTGTTCACACCCAAAGTTAGGCTAACAATTGCATACTAAGGGGGGAATTAATCAAACAGTGTTAGGGCTTTAAGTCACGGTAATTGGCCCTTTCTCTGACTTAAATAGCTCTAACGCTGCTGTTCCAAAAAAAATAGCATGATGATATTTAAGTTGCAGTGCGTTATGAAGTAATGAGATGCAAAATATGCAAAAGCAATTTCACGATCACAACTTGCAGTGATATACTGCAGGTCTTGTTAGAGCCCAAAAACCATGCTGGGGTTAATTTAACATCCAGGAGCATTGGGTCATGCAAAACCATAGACTGATGTTCCTGGGTTACAGCGATGAGTTACCCCTCCCCCCCCAGTCCAACCCAACATATACAGCCCCCGGCCAAATCAACCCTCATAGTGGCTACCTATCAACTCATTGGTGGTCCCAGGAGGGGGAGGGGGCGCTGGTGTCCAGGGGAAAAATATGATCCCCAATGGTAATAATGCGAGACTGCCACTAGGGGTGCCATTTTGAGGTCAGTGCCAGAGTGGCCAGAAGTGATTGGCTGGCAAGTAGCATTATTCCTTTAAGATGGGATTCAGCAAACCTGCAGTACTAGGTCACTGCAGGTTGCTGAATCCCACAGGGTATCAAGATACGGTAAAGGGTGAACCTTCACCGCACCTTGATGAATCCCCACTCCCACCCCCCCAAGCTAGTATTCTTTAAAGACAGTTTCATGCAGAACTGCATCTATAGAATTCACATTTAGCATGGATCAACCTGGTGCCTAACTTTGGCCAACTTCCATTGGCCTACTTTTGTGCCTCACCTTCCACACACCTCCATTCGCACATACACATATTATTTATTTTTTTTTTCTATACCATTCTTGCAGGAGAACTGAGAACAGTTTACATTAATTTATTCAGTCACTCAAGCATTTTTCCCCCATCTGTCCTGGTGGGCTCACAATCTATCTAAAGGCAATGGAGGGGATTAAGTGACTTGCCCAAGGTCACAAGGAGCAGCGTGGGTACTGAGGCTGTAGCTTTAAGTACTGCGCCACACTCTCCCACACTAGCCCCTCTGCATTGTCCCGCTGTCTGAAATAATATGTGCCTATTCTTTTTACATGCTCAAATCATATTCATACAACTTTCTTTCAGTTTCATTACAGAGGAATAGCTAAAAAGCCCCACTCTCCATTATTCTCTTAACAACAAAAACACAACAACGACCAAAACACCTAGGGGTTTATTAAAGCATGTTTCTGGGGCAGTGAGTGAGAGAGATGTTCTGGAAGGCTTTGTTTATGCTGAATAATTACAAACCTTGGGTGTATTTCTAACCACAGATCAATTGTACTAGAGCAGCACCACCTGCCTGGACAGCGTCTGTGATAGCCAGATGGATGGACAGATGCCCATCTATAAAATTAACAGTGCTTTTCATATTTTTGAAACACATTACCAAAAAAAAAAAAAAAAATCCCCTGCTCTATTCATAGAGCATGCCATTGTTGAACTACTGATGCGTTAATGAGATTTATATGGAACAGCCAGGATATCATATTTCCTAAATATAATACATGGCAACCACTGCATATGCTCTTTACTGTCCAGTAGAGGCTTTATGGAACTTTACAGCCACAAACAGTGGTAAAAAAACTTGAAAAGATGCTGCCAACCAGCATGGCGGCACATTGAGAACTGGTTGCCAATTGTCTCCATAGCCACTGTGCAATCAATGGTGAGCTGGCAATAACCCTCCATTAACATGATTGCAATTTCTCAAAGGAAAGGAGTGACTTATAGCATATAATTATAAAATCCAGCCTTCTGCCTAAAAATCATCATCATAGCATTCTTAATACACGGGAAAAAAAAGCTACCAGAGTCTAAGAGGATGGGCAGGGGAGGGCTTCAATGGCTGGGAGGGTGTAGATGGGCTGGAGTAAGTCTTAACAGAGATTTCGGCATTTGGAACCCAAGCACAGTACCGGGTAAAGCTTTGGATTCTTGCCCAGAAATAGCTAAGAAGAAAAAATTTAAATTGAATCAGGTTGGGCAGACTGGATGGACCATTCGGGTCTTTATCTGCCGTCATCTACTATGTTACTATGTTGGCCATAGTCATTAGGCAACATCCTTCAGTGTTGGAGCTGGGGCTTTAGAGACCCCTGGAACAATCGGGGGACGAAGAAGAACTGAGATGCTTTGGATTTACTTTCATCAGCAAAAGACAGTCCTTTATCTGCCATCATGTTTCTATAATCATAAAGTTCTATGACCTCACAATGCAAGAGCTGTAGCCTTAGCCTATGACCATAAAGCTCTGTGACCTCACAATGTAGGTGTAAAGAGCCTTAGCCTATAGGGAGAGGAGGAGATGATGTGGATGGGCAGACCGGATAGGCCATTTGGCCTTTATCTGCCATCATGCTTCTATAATCATAAAGTTCTATGACCTCACAATGCAAGAGTTATAGCCTTAGCCTATGACCATAAAGCTCTGTGACCTCACAATGTAAGTGTAAAGAGCCTTAGCCTATAGGGAAAGGAGGAGATAGTAGATGCTGTGGATGGGCCATTTGGCCTTTATCTGCCGTCATGTTTCTATGAATACTGGGTTCAGTTCCCACCGCAGCTCCTTGTGCCTCTGGGCTGTGTGCAGTGGTACCATCCATTTCAGAAGCATAAGGGGTGAATTGATTTAAGGAGCACTAACCAATGTTGTGCGCGCTAACTGATTTTGCACGTGCTAACCAATTTAGAATGCATTAAATACTAAAATGCCCATTACATTCCTATGGGCGCCTAAAAAAAGGTGTCGCAATCGTACCTATGTAGGCACTTTTTTGGCACTACGGGCATGGCTAACACCGGAAGTTGGCATTAGGCACCATAAAGCACCTATGTAGGCGCAATTCACGGCATAGATAGGCACCGAAAATGTAGGCCTGGGAAACCCTGGCCTACATTTCCGGCGCCTATCTGTCCCAGACCCCCCCGATTATCTCTGTGGCGCCGTCGCATGATTGATGGCGTGATTGGTGGTCGCTTTTTTTTTTAGGCGGGCGCTGATATCGGTGCCGTTTAGAGAATCTGGGCTTAGGTGCCTAACTCGGTAGGCACCTACCGCTTTGACGCAGGCATCTACA
The DNA here is from genome assembly GCF_902459505.1 of Geotrypetes seraphini. Classification (NCBI taxonomy): domain Eukaryota; kingdom Metazoa; phylum Chordata; class Amphibia; order Gymnophiona; family Dermophiidae; genus Geotrypetes; species Geotrypetes seraphini. Next base: position 11,198,963 of record NC_047091.1, read on the forward strand.
CCGAGATACCTAATGGCAAGTAGGCATGATCGGGGCAGTTTTTGCAGCTTGGATTCACTTAGGCACACTCATTTAGGCCAAGAAAAGCCTGGCCTAACTGGCAGTGCACCAAAGATTTTTAATGCCTAAGAATGCTTAGACACCGCTAACGCGATTCTATATAAGCGGCGCCTAGTGGATGATTGACAACAGCACTCAGGAGCTAGGCGCCTTTTAGAGAATTAGGGCCTAAGTGCCTCAATATGTAAAAAAAAAAAAAAAAAAAGGGGGCGGGGCTTAACCAATAAATTCAGCAAACACCCACTGAAAATCTCAAAGAAGAAATACATAAATTTGCAGCCCTCATTTTTAGCCAGGGAAAGAACAGCACCAAGAACTGTTTTGCACAGGTTGACAGGGCCGCAGCCTTCTCTCTGGCTCTTCCTTGGCCGCTGCCCTCAATATCTTGGCAGCAAGCCAGCACCAGACTTCTAATGCTCCCGCTCTCCCCTGCCTCTTGAATTAAACAGATGGTCTTAGAATCGACCTGGACAATAATCTAAGCTCTTTATGAATAAATATCAGCTCAGCTTGCAAATGGCTTCTAAGCCACTAGAAAAAAAAAAAAAAAGGAAGCTTGTCTGGATGTTGATGTTCTTTCTAAAACAGCGGTGCCCCCCCCCCCCCCCCCCGCCCCCAAGCCCTCGAGATCACAGAAAGCCAAGGACCCCTTGGGGAATTTACTGGCACAATAAAGAGTGAGTCCGGTAAACATCAGATTACTCTGATAAATCAACTAAAGTCACGTTATACGACAAAGGCAGAGTATAAGCAGCCTAAGAAAATCTCTTAAGAGACACTGGGCCCGATTCTCTAAACAGCGCCATTTTTTTTTTTTTAGGTGCCAGTGGGCGCCCAAGCTCAGTAAAAAAAAAAAATAAAGCCATTTAATAAATGTTTAAGTTTATTAAAAATTTTTATATGCTGCTCACTTTGCCAAATAGGATCAAAGCGGTTAACAACGTAATCCAATCAAGGTAACGAAAAGAGCTCTATTTAAAAATAGAAAAGACAAAACAAAAATAAACTGAATAACATACATCTATAATACAAAATACGCCACATAATCTTTAATGTAAAATAATAAGATAGGATAATGCAGATTAAAGTCCTGGATTTAAGTCCTATCAAATGATGTTTCTAAGTTACAAAGCGCCAGAATCCACCTCCATGGGTGCTTTAAACTGCCTAGCGTGACAGCAGGCATAGCTAACGCTGGAAGTGGCATAAGGCAGCCTAAAGTGCCTACGGACGAGTGATTCACATCAAAGGCAGGCACCAGAAATGTAGGCCTGAAGAGCCCTGGCCTGCATTTTCGGTGCCTATCTTTGCCGAAGGCGTGATTCCGTAGCTAGCGCCATCCCGCGACTGATACGCGTTCGGCGGTTGCTTTTAAGGTGGCCGCTGACAGCGGCGCCGTTTAGAGAATCCGTGCCTCTCTGCCCAATGTTAAAAAGCAATTTAAATGGCCAGGAGAAGCTTCAGGCGGTTGAAATTGCTTGTCCAAGGCTGACCGCTTAACTGAATTGTTCCACTGAAAACCCGCAGTTAGCATCTAAGCCAAATCCAGCTAATTTGTAGGCAGTCCTGGAGCAGAGTCCGCATTTAACCATACAAGATAACGGCATAAGTTGGATCGCATAAAAAGCCGTCCTATCTTTTTTTCAGTTCAATAAGCCCGATGCTGCTTAAGGAGGTAAGTAGGGCTCGCGGTGGGGTTCAGATGGGAGGAAGGGAAGGATGGGGAGTCGGCTGAGTGGCTGGTGCTCGGGGGGGGGGGAGGGGTGGCTCACTCAAGGGTCCTGCTGCACAAGGGAGGGGAGGAAAGATGCTGCACATGTGGGGGAGAGAAAGAAAAGAGGAAGAATTGGGGTAAAGGAGAGAAGGGAGAGATTATCATGTACATACCCGGAAAATAAGACCTAGTGCCTTTTTTGGGCCTAAAATTAATATAAGACACTGTCTTATTTTCGGAGAAACACGGTATATGTAAGAACAGCTACATCCGGTTCCCTGGCTACAACTAGAAACCAGCACAAGCTACCCAACATCAGAAACAGCTGGCCAGCGAGCAAGGACGCCAAGTTGCTGAATGATTTTTTTGTTTTATCTCGGGCCTCCCTGCCCCATTCTTCCCCCCCCAGCCATTGGACCGAAATACAAACTGTGTCAAGTCTTCTTTGAATTACCCAATACATTCCTCTTTGCTTACACTATTGGTTTTCATCTCCTTCGCTGTGGTGTTGCTTGCTGGCGATTCACAAAGGATTATTTGTCTTCTTTTTGGTTGACTAAAGTTGGGCACCTTTTATAGAATAGCACGAACATCCGAACGCTGGGCCTCAAGTTTGGGCATGACCGTTTTGGACCAACAAAAAAAATGGGGTACACAACCTCCCACCCACCTAAAGTCAGCCACAAATGCCCCTAATTCTATAATTATGCATGGAACTTTGAGAAATGCCCCCGATCCGCACGTGCCCCCTTTCTGACCCTGCATATAAATTTTAACATAGAAACATAGAAAGATGACGGCAGAAAAGGGCTATAGCCCACCAAGTCTGCCCACTCTACTGACTCACCCCATCAAGTCTGAGTGCCTTACTAGGCCTCTGTAGGGATCCCACGTAGATGTCCCATTTATTCTTAAAGTCAAGCACGCTGGTGGCCTTGGCCACCTGCTCCAGAAGCTTATTCCAGTGACCCACCACTCTTTCCGTGAAGAAATACTTCCTGGTGTCACCCTTAAATTTCCCTCCTCTGAGTTTGAGCGGATGCCCTCTTGTGGCCGAGGGTCCCCTGAGTAGGAAGATGTCATCTTCTACCTCGACACGACCCGTGATGTATTTAAACGTTTCAATCATGTCTCCCCTCTCCCTGCGTTCCTCCAGAGTGTAGAGCTGCAGTTTGTTCAGTCTCTCTTCGTACGAGAGACCCTTGAGCCCCGAGATATTCCTAGTGGCCATCCGCTGAACCGACTCGACTCTAAGCACATCTTTGCGGTAATGTGGCCTCCAGAACTGCACACAGTACTCCAGATGAGGTCTCACCAGGGCTCTGTACAGTGGCATTATGACCTCAGGTTTCCTGCTTACGAAACTTCTATTGATACATCCCATCATTTGTCTTGCCTTGGATGATGCTTTCTCCACCTGTTTGGCAACCTTCATGTCTGCACTGATGATCACTCCCAAGTCTCGTTCTACTGTCGTCCTAGCCAATGTTTCTCCATTTAAGGTGTAAGTTTTGCACGGATTCCTGCTACCGAGGTGCATGACCTTACATTTCTTAGCGTTGAAGCCCAGCTGCCATGTTGAGGACCAGCTCTCCAACGTAAGCAGGTCCTGCGTCATACAATCCTGCAAATTATTTTCCCTTACTGTATTGCATATTTTGGCGTCATCGGCGAATAATGTTACTTTACCCTGAAGCCAATTAGTACTAATTAGCTCATTATCCAATTAAGGCCCTCTTTTATTAAACTGCGATAGCAGTTTTTAGAGCAGTGAGCCGCACTGAATGCCCCGCGCTGCTCCCGACGCTCATAGGAACTCTTTGAGCGTCGGGAGCAGCACGGGGCATTCAGCGCAGCTCCCTGCGCTAAAACCCGCAGTTGCTGGTTAATGAAAGGGAGCCTAAGTTGCATGCACCCAAATTTGCATGTGCAACTCAAAGCACCATTTACAGAATTAGAGATTATATGCAGCCCGAGACCCTGTATGCTCATGGAGGGAAACGTCTTTGTAGTCTGACTAGCATGCACATATTTATACATTCCATTTAAACAAACAGCAGCCTAGAATCTAATTTTCTGTTCTAGTAGGTCCTGTTCTGTTCTGAGCCAACAGGAAAACAAATCTTTTTTTCTGAAAAAGTGTCCTGGGCTGAAATTTGGCCACACCTCTGCGATTAGCATTTCTCCACAAAGGAGATAGGGACCTTGATTGAACACCTCATCAGCTACTGTAATCTAGTCATTCAGGGAATTCTTCCCGACCGAGCGCTCCTTCTGAATCCAAATGAAGCAAGAATCGTAAATTACTCACCATGGTGCGCGAGCTTCAGAGCTGCAGCTTTAGAAAAACGTCTCGGCAACAGAGACGCACACGGAAGCAAAATGGGAGCAACCAAAGCCAAAGTGTTAAAATGAACCAGAGGCACTAAGATGGCCCCGTAAAGCGAACACGTTTTATTTAACCTGAAAATAGGGGCTTTTTAAGAAGATTCCAGCAAAACAATTAATCACAGTAATATATAGGGTAATATGCAACACACAGTGGTCAGCGTTTATTTAAATGATGGTTACTGGGAAATTTTTTACACCTGGATACTCGGCATCAGTGGAGGAGTGGCCTAGTGGTTAGAGCGGCTGTCTCAACACCCTGAGATTGTGAGTTTGACTCCCACTGCAGCTCTTTGTGACTCCGGGCAAGTCACTCAACATTTCATTGCGCCAGATACACCTGTCTAAAAATATGTAAATTGCTTTGGTTGAAACCACACAGAAAAAGTGGTACATCAAATCCCTACCCCTTTACCTATCTGCATCCTGAAAACAATTTTATTCCAACAAGCTTTTTTAGAGCTGATCTGAAATGAAGTAGTGATTTTATTTACTGGTGTTTTATAGACTGAGCTCAGTTATTTGAATAAGTCTGTCCGTTTTAAAGCTTCTCTTTTGTGTTTGATTATCTATGTTAATTTGTACTTTGCCGAGAATCATAGATCATGTGTATTATAAATGATGTAAATAAATCAATACTGGCACAGAATACCAGGGTATAAAGCGGCTGTTAGCACTTCTCCAGATACCAGAGATCAATAATACAGTAAAAAAAAAAAAAAATAAAATAGAATTTTGGAGGTGCTTTCAGGTAGCATGGATAGGCCCCAATTTTCTCTTCTCTCTCCCTACTCCCCTACCAAACTTAAAAATGAAAATACCTTAGCTGGAGGGGATCCCCCAAGCCCTGCCCCTGAAAACATCTCGATTCCGCCACCCCCAATCAGAAAAGTATGACAGTCAACATCAGCGTATTCAGCCAACAAAGTTGACATTGCAAGCGGTGTCAGGTCAAAAGCGCGCCGGGACAAAGGCGCACGCAGACAATTGAGCGCAGCGCGGAGGCGCGCGCCACAGAAAATTACCGTTTTTATGGCTCCGACGGGGGGGGGGGGGGCGTGGGGAGGGAACCTCCCACTTTACTTAATAGAGATCGCGCCGCGTTGTGGGGGCGTTGTGGGGGGTTGTAACCCCCCACATTTTACTGAAAACTTCACTTTATCCCTGTTTTTAGGGAAAAAGTTAAGTTTACAGTAAAATGTGGAGGGTTACAACCCCCCAAACCCCCCACAACGCCGGCGCGATCTCTATTAAGTAAACTGGGAGGGCTCCCCAACAAAACCCCCGTCGGAGCCCCTAAAAACTGTAATTTTCTTCGGCGCGCGCCTCCATCTTGCGCTCAGTTGTCGGCGCGCGCCTTTGTCTTTCGCGGGGTTGTCTATGAACCCTGCAAGCAGGCTCAGTTCTTGCATAAGAGCTGAGCATGCATGAGAGTCACGAGCATGCCCCTAGTGGTGGCTTAAGTAACTGCAAGTGCTGATGCTGAGTGCCATGCTTTTCTGACTGGGGACAGCAAAAGGTGGATATCTTTAGCAGGTGGGACCTGTTGGTTCATGGTGTGCTGGCTGGGCCTATCTATGGTTACACCCTAAAGATATTCACACCTAGGGTTCCCAAATGTCCAAAAAACCCCGGACATGTCCTTTTTTAGAGGACTTAATGGGCTCCCAGATGGACTTTCCAAAACCCGGCATTTATCCAGGTTTTGGAAAGTCCCAACGAGCTCCGGCCGCATCTGGAGGGGCTCTGAGCATGCGCGGATAACATCACACACATCCGCACATGCTCCAGACGTGACTGGACTTCGTCTGGAAGGAGAGAGGAGGCTTTGTGGGAGGCGGAGCTTGGGACAAGACGGGGCAGGGCTGGAGGCAAAACTGGGCGGGGCTATAGGTAGGACTGGGCGGGGCTGGGGTGAAACAGGGTGGGGCTGGAGGCGGAATGAGGCAGGGTCATGTGTCTGGGGTTTCCCGGAAAAAAAATAGGGTAACCCTATTCATACCAGTACTGACCCCAATCAGTACTATTTACCCAGAAAATTAGCTTTAGATATTGTGCTCCCACATTCGTAATAGCACCTGATTTCTGGTTATATAAAATGTGCTTACTTTACAACGCATCCCATCTTAGAAACGATCTGCAGTGTTAACTCATTCTCTTGTTATATCTAAAATGGATTATTGCAACTCACTATAATCTGGGGCTAAAGGGTCTCTCGTACGAAGAGAGACTGGACAAATTGCAGCTCTATACTCTCGAGGAGCATAGGGAGAGTGGAGACATGATTGAGACATTTAAGTACATCACGGGACGGGTCGAGGTGGAAGATGATATCTTTCTTCTCAGGGGACCCTCGAATAACAAGAGGACATCCGCTCAAACTCAGGGGAGGGAAGTTTTGTGGAGACGTCAGGAAGTACTTCTTCACGGAACGAGTGATAGAGCATTGGAACAAGCTTCCAGTACGGGTGATCGAGGCCCGCAGTATCCCAGACTTCAAGAATAAATGGGATACCTATGTGGGATCACTGCGAGAGTCAAACCTGTCAATAGGGTCGCTAGGATATAGACTTAATAGAGCAGGTCAGTAGAGTTAAGGGGGTCAGTAGACTTTAAAGGGGGTCAATGGTATGGGCAGACTTGATGGGCTGTAGCCCTTATCTGCCGTCATCTTTCTATGTTTCTATATGAAGGGCTGTGTCTAAAAGACATAAAGCGTCTTCAACTCATACAAAATACTGCTATCAAAATTTTTTCAGGTTCCAGAAAATGTGATCACGTCACCCCTTTATTACAAAAACTTCATTGGTTGCCTGTCCTACGGCGGATCACCTACAAAATTGCACCCTTGACTTTTAACATTAAACAGACCAATCCTCCTGCATTCCTAGATAAATTATTAATTCCGTACGACCCTCCCAGAACCTTAAGATCTGCCTCACCACATTCCCTCAACGTTCCATCCTTAAAGATAATTGGCACTGGTCGTACTCTCATTTTTTTCAGTCACTGCCCCATTAATCTGGAATTCTCTCCCCCCCTCTTCCTCAGAGCCGAACAAAACTTGCAGAAATGTAAAAGTAGCCTTAAATGCTTGCTTTTTAAAGACGCTTTAAACTGATCTTACTTCCGTACACACCTATTTTCTCATGAATTAAATCATTTCCCTTCCCTATTTTACGGTTCATAGTCAGTGGCGCGCAAGACGCCAGTGCGCCGATAATTCGGCGCAAGACAGAAGCGCGCGGGGGAAAAAGTAATTTTTAAAGAGCTCCGAGTTTCGCGCTGCTGTTGGAGGGGGGTTTCGGGGGGTTGGAAACCTCCATTATAGCGAAAATGGAACTTTTTCTGATTTTTTTCGGGAAAAGTTCTGTTTTCTCTAGAATGTGGGGGGGTTTCACCCCCCACCCCCCCCTTCGCAACGGCAGCACGAACACTAATCAATAAAGCGGGGGGGTTGCCACCCCAAACCCCCGTCGGAGCTCTTTAAAAATTATTTTTTCCCCCGCGCGCTTCTGTCTTGCGCCGAATTGTTGGTGCTGGATTGTCGGCACGCTGGCGTCTGGCGCGCGATTATCCTGTCACCCTATTGTACATTCCTTATTTGTGTTCTTTTTTTTTTAAACTGTAGCTCTCCTATTTTTTCCCCCCAATGTTTTCACGTTACCAGTACGTTTGTAATGTTTGTTCATGTTTATTATCTAAAACGTTTGTTCCCCAGCTATTTTAAATTATTATGTACAACGCTTTGTACCTTTCGATAAGTGTTTAATCAAAATTTAAATAAACTATGAAACTATGGGCTCCTTTTACAAATCCGTGTTAGGGCCTTAACACGCGGAATAGCGCACGCTAAATTGCTCCGCGCACTAGCCACTACCGCCTGCTTTTGAGCAGGGGGTAGATTGCCAGCTAGCGCACACTAATCCGGTGTGTGCGTTAAAACCACTAGCACGGCTTTGTAAAAGAAGCCCTATGAAATTTCTTCCTGCATGCTTCTTCGACCCCCCCTGGTCTACTGCTAGTGTTAGCACGTGCCAATTTCTCTAGGTCCTCTTGCAAACCTGCTTGAAGCAACATTAGATGGGCTTTGGGGCCCCTCCCAAATCTCTGCTCTGGGCCCCAAAACGTTTCGCACCAGCCCTGCTCTCCCATTTTCAGAGCGCCGCCGACAGCCGGCCTTTCCAGCATGTTTTCAAGCAGAAGCGAAAAACAAGGACCTCACCTATTAAGACTTCTTTTCTCTCCAGAATGTTCTTCTGAGGCAGCTGCGCGGCCGAGTTTCCGGAATCGATGGTATTGTCTATGAGGCCAGTCTCTGCGTTCCTCCCGAGCCCTGGGCCCTCTGCTGGGGTAACCACAGCAACCACCTCATTATTCAGCTCCGGCCTAGTCGTATCCTCCTCCTCTCGGATCTCAAAGTCACCGCTTGGCCCGCCACTGACGGGGATTTCCACGTCATTGTCAATAGCTGTGGCCAGGATCACATCCCAGCTCTCCGTCTGTTTGTGCGCGTACGACAGAGAAACACAGAGAGAAAAAAAGAGAGAGAGAGATTCATTCATTTATCAATGCTTTGAGATAGAAGCTGTTCTTAAAACGAGTTGATTATCTCTTTGCTGGTCTTTGCCAGACTTGGCTGAATACTTTTTAAAGCACTGTATTCCATCCCCATCCCCATGCAATTAGACAAACAGTTAAAAAAAAGGCACTTCCACTATCTGAGAATAAAATGCCCTGGAGGGATGAGGCGGATGGAAAAGTTAAACAATGCTCACTTCTCTTATTCCATAACATGATACCTTGCCAGTTTCTTTGTGCTCTATCTAATCCTTAGGTCCACTGAGCAGGAGTCCTCCAACTGCCCTGTTGCCAGTGGGGGGACTTCAATATTAGGATGTGCTGAATAGTCTCAGCCCAACCAAGAAAAGGAAAGGAATTGGTAGACCACTGAAAGTGGTTTACATTAGAGAATGACACGGTGACAAAATTCATCACTGTTCCTGTCCCCGCGGGAAACCATCTTCATGTCATTCTTTAAGGAGAGAGGGAAGAATCAGAGTATGAATGGCCACAACCACTGACCCTCAAACTTTGCTTTGAAGAATGCTGGTGTCGAAGGACCGAGGTTGAAACAGACACTACAGAATGACAGTCTCAGGTATCCAGAGCAGATATTGTGATGTCATAATGCCTCATTCCACCAGTGCCTAAGAGCCAATCACATCAGTGATGTCACAATGGCTTCATTATCCTTGGCTCACATAAGAATCAGAGTATGAATGGCCACAACCACTGACCCGCAAGCTTTGCTTTGAAGAATGCTGGTGTAGAAGGACCGAGGCTGAAACAGACACTACAGAATGACAGTCTCTGGTATCCAGAGCAGATATTGTGATGTCATAATGCCTCATTCCACCAGTGCCTAAGAGCCAATCACATCAGTGATGTCACAATGGCTTCATTATCCTTGGCTCACATAAGAATCAGAGTATGAATGGCCACAACCACTGACCCACAAGCTTTGCTTTGAAGAATGCTGGTGTAGAAGGACCGAGGTTGAAATAGACACTAGAAAATGACATGGGATTATTTCCCGCGGGAACGGTGATGAATTTTGTCACCGTGTCATTCTCTAGTTTACATATAAGTACTTCTGGTATTTGTCCTATCTGTCCCAGTGGGCTCACAATCTATCTAATATACCTGGGGCAGTGACAGATTGGGTGACTTGTCCAGGGTCACAAGGAGCAACATGGAGTTTGAATCCCCAGCCTCAGGGTGCCGAGGCTGTAGCTCTGACCGCTGCGCCACACTCTCCACTGAGAATGACGGGGATATGGTTCAATCGGTGATCTGAAACAATGTCAAAATATAGGAATTTTGTTTCCGCAGATTGGCACTTAACCGAAATAAGATGGCACTCTTTTCAGCTACAGTGGCAAAATAATGCTGAGAAGTTGCTTGGTTGGGCTGAGAACTTTTCAGCACCCCCCCCCCCTTTGTATATAATTAAAGTGAGACAAGTCTAGGACAATCAAGCCATTGTGACATCACCGATGAGGTTGACTTAGCGCATCTTTGTAAAAGAGGGCCTAAGCCTTTGTAATAAAATACATACATTTCTTACAAATGTTATACTTTTTGGGGCCTGATTCTGGAAACAGCGCCTGCCGTGGCAGACGCCTGCAAAATGGGTGCCTACGATGTGCATTTAGAATCGTGTCTGTTTTTTGTACCGACACCTTCAATATAGAACAACGTTTTACAGGCCTACGTTTAAGGCATCTGACTCGTGCCTGCAGAAGCGCCTAAGGCCACTTCTGGCTTAAGCCACGCCTACACTGGCCTTAGGCATCCTTAGGCATGCCTAGGCGCTTCCATAGCCGCGAGTCAGATACTTATATTGTAGGCATCGTTTGCCACATTGATATATATATATATTTTTTTTAAGTGTGTCCATTTTGAGAATCAGGCCCTTTATATGAAAATAAAAGCCAACAAATCAATGGGCAATAACAGTATTTATTTTTATCGGACTAAGCGTGTACATCTGTGTCTAGTTTTCCTTCATCTGGTGCGAACAATGAGAAAAAAAATCGATTGTGAAAGCTGGTCACTAATGTATTAACGTAACATAAAACTTTAGTTATGAATGCCTCGTGGCCCTATGCAATTTATAAGAGATAAAACCAGCACATTAACTGTTGAATTTACAATCAATTAAAACCATACAATAATAACTTTCCCAAATGTACTAAATAAATAACTTTTCATTAATCTTTTAAAATGCATGTAAGAGAATGATAACATAACAGTTTATTTATATACCGAAGGATCGTGAAGTTCTATGCGGTTTACAATGATTTAAAAATGCTACAAATTGAGTAGAACTAACAAATAGAGAATGACACAGTGACAAAATTCATCACCGTTTCCGTCCCCGTGGATAACCGCGGGAAATAATCCCATGTCATTTTTTAGTGTCTTATTTCAGCCTCAGTCCTTCTACACCAGCATTCTTCAAAGCAAAGCTTGCGGGTCAGTGGTTGTGGCCATTCATACTCTGATTCTTATGTGAGCCAAGGATAATGAAGCCATTGTGACATCACTGATGTGATTGGCTCTTAGGCACTGGTGGAATGAGGCATTATGACATCACAATATCTGCTCTGGATACCAGAGACTGTCATTCTGTAGTGTCTGTTTCAACCTCAGTCCTTCTACACCAGCATTCTTCAAAGCAAAGCTTGCGGGTCAGTGGTTGTGGCCATTCATACTCTGATTCTTATGTGAGCCAAGGATAATGAAGCCATTGTGACATCACTGATGTGATTGGCTCTTAGGCACTGGTGGAATGAGGCATTATGACATCACAATATCTGCTCTGGATACCAGAGACTGTCATTCTGTAGTGTCTGTTTCAACCTCGGTCCTTCGACACCAGCATTCTTCAAAGCAAAGTTTGCGGGTCAGTGGTTGTGGCCATTCATACTCTGATTCTTCCCTCTCTCCTTAAAGAATGACATGAAGATGGTTTCCCGTGGTTATCCGCGGGGACGGGAACGGTGATGAATTTTGTCACCGTGTCATTCTCTACTAACAAAGTTAGAGATTGGTGATTAACAGTTCTAGAGATCAATTGTTGTGGGAGAGATTGTGCAGTTCAGCTATCAAAGTACTTCCGGAACAGATAAGTTTTTAGGTGTTTCCTAAATTCCCCATAGTTATTAGCATGCATAAGTCATGTTCCAGATCTTTTCCCCATAATGCAGCTTGATAAGAGAAAAGATGTTGATGTTTTTTAAATTTACATCCTCTAACAAACTTCAGGTGTGAGCTTCTCTTATGTCTATTGGTTGAGAAAGAGAAAAGGTCAATTATATATTTGGGTGCGAGACCAAATAGTACCTTGAAGCAAAAACAGCCAAATTTTAACTTGGCACGTGCTTCCATCGGCAGCCAGTGCAGGAGTCGGTAGGGAGGGGTTATGTAATCGGATTTCTTCAACCCAAAAATCAGCCTGACCGCAGTTGTAATCTCTGGTTCATAGACAACGGCGCGAAAGACAAAGGCGCGCCCAGACAATTGAGCGCAGCGCGGAGGCGCGCGCCGCTCAAAATTACTGTTTTTAGGGGCTCCAACGGGGGGTTTTGTTGGGGAACCCCCCCACTTTACTTAATAGACATCGCGCCGGCGTTATGGGAGGTTTTGGGGGTTGTAACCCTCCACATTTTACTGTAAACTTAACTTTTTCCCTAAAAACAGGGAAAAAGTGAAGTTTTCAGTAAAATGTGGGGGGGTTACAACCCCCCCCCACAACACCCCCCCGTCGGAGCCCTAAAAACATTAATTTTGAGCGGCGCACGCCTCCGCGCTACGCTCAATTGTCTGGGCACGCCTTTGTCCCGGCGCGCTTTTGACCTGACACCATGATCTCTGCATATTCTTCTGGGAAATTACAATATGGGCGATATTACAGTAATCAAGATGGCTCGGGATAAGGGATTGGACCAGAATTCTGAATGATGAAGCTTCGAAGTATGCTCTAATGCAGTGGTTCCCAAACCTGCCCTGGAGGACCACCAGGCCAATCAGGTTTTCAGGCTAGCCCTAATGAATATGCATGAGAGAGATTTGCATAGAATGGAAGTGACAGGCATGTAAATCTGCACCATGCTTATTCGTTAGGGCTAGCCTGAAAACCCGACTGGCCTGGTGGTCCTCCAGGACAGGGTTGGGAATCACTGCTCTAATGGACCGAAGCTTCCAGAGAGTTAAAAAAAAAACCCTTTCTGGCCAAGGAGTTCACTTGGTCTTTAATGGTTAGGCCCTGGTCCAGTATTGATAGTGAAATTAATGGTTGAATTAGAGGGCTCCTTTTACTAAGCTGCATTAGGGCTTTAAAACGCAGAATAGCGTGCGTAACAATGCCGCGCACTAGACGCTAACGCCAACATTGAGCTGGCATTAGTTCTAGCCGCATAGTGCTGGGTTGACGTGCGCTAACCCAGCGCATGCGCTTCAAACGCCAGTGTACCTTAGTAAAAGGAGCCTATGGATTCCCATTTGGCCACTTGGTAGGAAAGTAGAATGGTTACATATTATACTTGCATTCGTTTATTTCACAAATAATTTTCACAAGTAATATTTCACAAAGATCGTCTTGACAAAGAAAATGGAAAATGAGCATATAAGTAAGAAGGAACTAAACCAAACATGATCTTCTAACAAACACTTAAGGACAGCTTCACTGGGTCAGACCAATGGTCCATCAAGCCCAGTAGCCCATTCCCACGGTGGCCAATCCAGGTCATCAGTACCTGGCCAAAACTCAAGGAATAGCAATATTCCATGCTAGCGATCCAGGGCAAGCAGTGGCTTCCCCCGTGTCTTTCTCAATAACAGACTATGGACTTTTCCTCCAGGAACTTGTCCAAACCTTTCTTAAAACCAGCTACGCCATCCGCTCTTACCACATCCTCTGGCAACGCGTTCCAGAGCTTAACTATTCTCTGAGTGAAAAAAAAATTTACTCCTATTGGTTTTAAAAGTATTTCCCTGTAACTTCATTGAGTGTCCCCTAGTCTTTGTAATTTTTGATGGAGTGAAAAATCGATCCACTTGTACCCGTTCTACTCCACTCAGGATTTTGTAGACTTCAAATCATATCTCCCCTCAGCCGTCTCTTTTCCAAGCTGAAGAGCCCTAACCGTTTTCGTCTTTCCTCATATGAGAGGAGTTCCATCTCTTTTATCACCTTGGTCGCTCTTCTTTGAATCTTTTCTAGCGCTACTATATCTTTCTTGAGATAAGGAGACCAGAATTGAACGCAATACTCCAGATGAGGTCACATCATGGAACGATACAGGGGCATTAGAACATTCTTAGTCTTGTTAACCATCCCTTTAAAAAAATAATTCCTAGCATCCTGTTTGCTTTATTGGCCACTGCCACACATTGGGTGGAAGGTTTCATCGTATTGTCTACGATGACACCCAGATCCTTTTCTTGGACACTAATTCCCAAGGTGGACCTTAGCATCCGGTAACTGTGATTCAGGTTATTCTTCCCAATGTGCATCACTTTGCATTTGGCCACATGGTAAATGGTGAACAAGTTTCAGCTCAGCCAGCTCTTGGTGAGCTCAGTTATCAAATAACCTGAATGAAAAAAAAAAAAAGAAAAAAAAAAGAAAACAGCTTGTATTTCAAACCTTTTTCATTCTAATTGGCAAGAAATAAATCCGCCATACAAAATGCATACAGGGATCTCTTCCAAATCTCCAACCCTGGCTTCAAACGTTGCTCAGAGTGAAGTCTGACGCAACAATGAAGGAAAAAAAACATTTCTGAAAGATATGACCTCCTGTTTCAAACAGATTGGCTATTAATTAGTTTATTGTAGGACACACTCTGTTCCCTTCTGAGCAGAGTTGTGCGACAGACAAATAGGTTTTAGAGCAGCTGCTTTCTAAGGGAGGGAACGATAAGCAGAATTTTACCAGTAGGAATCTCAAATCTTGGGTGAAGATACTTGTGGTTCATGGGTCAACTCCGGTTGCCGTATCTCAAAAAAGATACAGCGGAATTAGAAAAGGTACAGAACAGGGCGACTAAAATAAAAAAAAGGTTTGGGACGACTTCCCTATGAGGAAAGGCTAAAGTGGCTAGGGCTCTTCATCTTGGAGAAGAGAGGGCTCAGGGGTGATATGATAGAGGCCTATAAAATAATGAGTGGAGTGGAAAGGGTAGATGTGAATCGTTCGTTTACTCTTCCAAAAATACTAGAACTAAGGGCATGCGATGAAGATACTAAGTAGTAGATTTCTTTACACAATGTGTAATTAAACTCTGGAATTCGTTCCTGGGGAATATGGTGAAATCAGTTAGTTTAGCTTGGCAGGGTTTAAAAAAGGCTTGGATAATTTCCTAAAAGAGAAGCTCGTAGGCCATTATTGAGATGACTTGGGGAAATCCACTGCTTATTCCTCGGATAAGTAACATAAAATCTGTTTTATTTCTTGGGATCTAGCTAGGTACTTGTGACCTGGGTTGGCCACTGTTGGAAACAGGATACTGGGCAGATGGACCATTAGTCTGACCCAGTACAGCTATTCTTATGTGAGCCAAGTATAGGACAATCAAGCCATTGTGACATCACTGCTGGCTCTTAGACATTGGTGGAATGAGGCATTATGACATCACAATCTCAGCTCTGGTTAGCCAATCGGGACGTACATTTAAAAAATTAAAAAAAAAAAAAAAAGAGAGCCCCGAGAAGGGTTGCCTACATTTTTGTAAGCCTAGGGAGATGTGTAGGGCCGTCTAAGCTTGCCTAAGGCTAGGTGTGGGCGTTGTTTTGCCCAGAAGTGGCAGACAAGCTTAGGCAGCCCTAGGCATCTCCCTACGGCCACGAAAGGCGCCTGAAATATAGGCCAGCAAAATGCTGGTCTGCATTTCAGATAGACGTGGCCGCTGATCTGATCGTGCATTAGCCTACTATGATATAACCGTTCTGAGCCTTTGGTTTGATATAGCATATAAAAATTGATATATTCTGGGATCTAGATAGGTACTTGGAACCTGGGTTGACAACTATTAGAAACAGGATACTGGGCTTGATGGACCATCTGTCCATCCCAGTATTACAGCTCTTATGTTCTTATGTGAGCCAAATAGGACAATCAAGCCATTGTGACATCACTGATGAAGTTGGCTCTTAGGCACTGGTGGAATGAGGCATTATGACATCACAATCTCAGCTCTGGAATGTTGCTACTCTTTGGGTTTCTTCCAGGTACTTGTGACCTGGGTTGGCCACTGTTGAAAACAGTATAACTGGGCTTGATAATCCTTTGGTCCCAGTGTGGCAATTCTTATGTTCTTATGAAAGAGGCTATCACACCAATAGTACACCCCCATCCCTCCCCCCACCCCATTATTCAGACTGTAGCAGATCGCCAGCAATCTCCCGTGGTCTGCGGAGAACCCAGAAATTCAATGTCAGTGCCGTATCTGGCACTGAATTTCTTTTTCTTAAAATTTTGGAGTTCCACCCCCCTCTCCCATTGTTGTCTGTAAGTCTGTCTATTTTTGTTAACGTATGTGCGTTAATATTCCTGTTACCCCTTTTTATATTTGTAATTCGCTTTGAAACTATGTTATAAGCGCTTGCATCAAATTTTAATAAACATGAAACATGAAATAGCCGGCTAGGCCAAAATTCACCAGCTAGATGGCTAAGTCCTAACAGCCAAAAACAGACCACCCTTTTAGGCAATTCTATCTGGCTGATGAGCCGGGGAATACTGGTGGTTGGCTGGCTATGTCCTTCAACATAGCCAGTCACCAGCCAATCCACTCAGCTGGATATTCAGTGGAAGATAGTTGCCTATCTCCGACAGAAAAACAGCTTCATGGTTTTTAAGGGTGCAGAATGGAACCAGGCCCAGAAGCAAATTCATTATCAGAAAACAGATTCTGAGTGGATTATATATAAGATTTTAGCTTCACACAGTTGGAATTCATATAAATATACACTAAAAAAGCTTAAATACCTAATTAATCAACTCTGCAAAAGTTTCAAAAAAATAGGCACTTTTTCAAGGCTTTAGAAATAAAGAGAAAAACATGTCATTATTCTGCAATAGAAAATCATTCCAAACTTTAATACTAGGGTCTTCTTCATAACCAGAGGTACCTGGAGAGGTGGCGTCCCCCATGTTTTCCTCTCAGCCCCCCCCTGCTCACACACCACACTCACGCCCGCCCTTCCCCCCCTACCTCTTTAAATCTTCTCCAGTGCCCCTCCATCCTGCTGTTCGCACCAGCATTGGCTTTCCCTCTGACATCACTTCCTGGCCCCATGACCTGGAAGTGATTTCAGAAGGGAGCCAGGCTGGCACGAGCAGCAGGACAGAAACGTTGCTCGTGCTGGGGAAGATTTAAAAAGGTACCTTGGGAGGTTGAAGGAGGGCACGAGCGTAGTGTGTGGGGGGAGGCGGAGAGGCGCCAGTGGCCCCGCAAAGATGGCGGCTGGGGCAGTCTGCCCCCTGATTTTTGCCAGAGGAGAAATCAACTGAGAAATTCAAGTTGAATACAAGCCATTCAACATCTTAACATTTAACCATGTTGCTTTCAATTTAGTGCTTTCTTTACCTGACATCCATTAGAGGAGACACACCAAAAATGTATCTGGCAGATAACTGTAATTTATGTTGTAGTTTTACTGAGATTCCTGAATATAAAGAGTTACAGTAATCAAGTTGTGGAAAATAACCCTAAAATTCTGAGGGTTAAAAAATGACCTAATTGCACACGACTGTCTTAATCTAAAACATATTCATAAGAACATAAGAATAGCCTTATTGGGTCAGACCCAGTAGCCCGTTCTCACAGTGGTCAATCCAGGTCACCAGTACCTGGCCAAAGCCCAAGGAGTAGCAACATTCCAGAATCCCAAAGAGTAACAAAAGATTCTGGAATCTGAAGTAGTAACAACATTCCATGCTACAGATCGAGGGTAAGCAGTGGCTTCCCCCATGTCTCTCTCAATAACAGACTATGGACTTTTCCTCCAGGAACTTGTCCAAACCTTTCTTAAAACCAGCTACGCTATCCGCTCTTACCACAACCTCTGGCAACGCGTTCCAGAGCTTAACTATTCTCCGAGTATTTCTCTGTAACTTCATCGAGTGTCCCCTAGCCTTTGTAATTTTTGACGGAGTGAAAAATCGGTCCACTTGTACCCGTTCTACTCCACTCAGGATTTTGTAGACTTCAATCATATCTCCCCTCAGCCGTCTCTTTTCTAAGCTGAAGAGCCCTAACTTGCAATGCCAGTGTTGATTTTGAATTCAAAATTACACCCAATACTCTATCATCTGGGTGCCTGCTGTAATTAATTTTTAATAGGACATAAATTTGATATGTACAGTGATGAATTGGAATCCAAACTTAATCCGTCCCAGAACCCCGTTTGAGTTCCAAGACCATTTTACCCATTCAAAATCATAGAAACTGGATTAATCCGTTCCTGGGCCCCACGAACTCGAATTTTAACTGGGCAGAGTGTGCTTAGATGTTGCAATTGTCTTTGTTCTCTTTGAAGAAGTGGTAAAAGTCCTCAACCGAATATGGAAAACTGTTTAAAACCAAAAACTGCCCCATTTTGGCATTATTGTAAGCGGAAAAACTGTGATAACGTTGTCTGTAAATGGCACAGTCTTTACAACTCAATTGCTTTACTTGATAAATCAAGACTTATGTACTCCTAAAGCCCTACTAATTTGAGTAATGTAACGGTTGCTCATCTCCCGCTTAAATCTTTTTCTCCCAGGAAGCTTTACTGCTCCTCTTTGGGTCTTCTATTACGACGTATGGGTGGCCCGAACATTGGGGAAACGTACGTACCAACACACACGAACAGCGTGCAGAGCGTTTGGATTCCAAAGCAGCGTTCAGATTCCGGGGCAAAATTTGCTCGAAATTTTTGGTTCGGATTCCAAGTTGATCGAGTCCTGGGGCGTTCGGATTCCAAGGTACCACTGTATTTGTTTTTAATTTTATTTATTTATTTCTTCCATTTGTGCGTCACACATACCTATACAAGCTCTTGGTGACATTACAGAGGAAGGGGTTAGAAGAGGGTAGGGAGGACAATGGAGGGCTGGAAGATAGAGGAGGAGAAGAGGATGCAAGTGATTAGGTGTCAAATAGATGAGTTTTCAGTTTCGTCCGGAATTTGGTGTGGTTAGGTTCCGTCCTGGTCATTTCAGTAAGGCCATTCCAAGTTTTTACGCCTAGAAAGGTGAGCATGGAGTGGAAAACATGTTTGTATTGCAGATTTTTTTGTGGAAGGGAGATCTAGAAGTATTCTGTTGAGGGTTCTGCAGATAGTAGACCATGGCCTTGGAGAAGAGTTGGATGAGAGGAGCCACGGAGTTTCCGTAAAGTATACGGTGAATGATGCATGAAGTTTTTGAAGGTTATTCGTGACGGGATGGGTAACCAGTGCCGTTTCCTGATGAAGGCTGTAATCGCGTCATATTTTGGATGAGTTGCATTTTGTGAATGTGTTACGATGTTGATTAAGGATGGCTTTGTAAACACTTATGTACGATGAAATGTTTGCAAATGGCTTGTACTGCTGCAATCCTGGAACCAACCGACTGGTTAAGTGGAATAAAAGCATCCGTATCTTGACGTAAAAACCAGTTGCCAAGACTGAGGCAGCTTTTTGCTCTGTGAATGAATCACCGGTGGCTGCGACAGGTTACTTTCTGAAGCCATGGGCAGAGCTCTACTGGAACGCAGAGGGTCGTCCACAGTTGACACGTTAAATCAATGTGTCGCAAACTCTCCGGCCGGTGGCACACTAAATCCAGCGCCCCGGCCGCTAGGCACCCGGAAGTGAGCGGACGTCGACGCTATGACGTCACGTGAATGCGAAGAGGCCCGTCTGGCCGCGACCCGCTTCGGTGGAGGGGTCCGGGAGAGGAGGAGAGACGCTGGCCAGGAGAGCCATCTGCGCTGGCTGATTGCCTACAGGACGTGTCTCTTGCCGCGAGAAGGCACGTTCTGTAGGCAGTCAGCTGGCGTGGATGACTCTCCTCCTCGCCAGTGTGTCGCGGCACGCACTGCATCAAATCAAACACATACAGTCATTTGAAGTAGATGGTTAAAAAATTGCAGGTGTTGAATCAACAACGCTGCAGCTGTTGGCAGTCTGCTTAGCTGCCCGTATGTATCCCCCCATCGTCCCCCTCCCTCTTTACTCTGAATGAAAACCCCCTTCAGATAGGGTCTGCGAGTGACACAACGACCAGGGCTAGCCGGCTGGATGGGGAGCATGTGCGTAACCAGTGGCATAGTAAGGGGGAGGCTAGGGGGTGGTCCGCCTCGGGCGCCATGTTTGTGGGGGCGCCAGCACCCCCCGTTCTCTCGCCATGCGCGCACTTCTGGGTGCCATGCATAGGAAGTGGCGTCGGTGGGAGGGACGATGGGGGGGGGGGGGGTCGTTGAACCTCTTGTTGCTTGCAGCGGTGAACAACCAGAGGTACCGGGAAAGGGGCGCGCGTGCGGCAGGGGCGGAGTTGAGGGCCGGGGAGCCCGGGCGCCTCTCAGCCTTGCTGTGCCACCGTGTATTGCATTAACTTTAGAAATCATGAGCCCCGGCTCTGCACTGGCTTTCTATTGGATTGATGCTTATCTGGTGCTGCAAAAACTGCTAATTTTGAGATGATCCCCGGTTTTGCAAGCGGTTTGTAACAAGGAGCAGAATGTTGGTTCTCCTGCCAAGAGTTACTAAGAAGCATGTCTACAAAGCGCTCTTACTTGCCAAGCCAGCAGCAATAAATGTATCAAGTAGCAGACGCTCCCAAACTCTACATTTCTAATAGTCTTGCTCTCCAAAGGACAAGAGAATTATTTCCATAGACATTAAAACAAATCCCAACTTTCCGTTTTGGTGGGTCAGCTTATGTTTAGGTTACAGGTAAGAAAAGATGAAAGCAGATATGTTAGGGAACAGCAAATAATTTATATTGGTTCGGGGCCCGTTGACATAAGAACAAAAGAAGTTGCCTCCGCTGAGGCAGACCAGAGGTCCATCTCGCCCAGCGGTCCGCTCCCGCGGCGGCCCATCAGGCCTATTGCCTGAGCAGTGGTCCCTGACTATTTCTATAACCTACCTCTACTCCTATCCCTAGAACCTACCTCTACTCCTATCCCTAGAACCTACCTCTACTCCTATCCCTAGAACCTACCTCTACTCCTATCCCTAGAACCTACCTCTACTCCTATCTGTACCCCTCAATCCCTTTGTCCTCTAGGAACCTATCCAAACCTTCTTAGAAGCCCTGTAATGTGCTCCTGCCTACCACAGCCTCCGGAAGCGCGTTCCATGTATCCACCACCCTCTGGGTGAAAAAGAACTTCCTAGCGTTTGTTCTAAACCTCTCCCCTTTCAATTTCTCCGAGTGCCCCCTTGTACTTGTGGTTCCCCTTAATTTGAAAAATCTGTCCCTGTCTACTTTTTCTATGCCCTTCAGGATCTTGAAGGTTTCTATCATGTCTCCTCTAAGTCTCTGCTTCTCCAGGGAGAATAGCCCCAACTTTTTTAGTCTGTCAGTATATGAGAGATTTTCCATACCCTTTATCAGCTTTAGTTGCTCTTCTCTGGACTCCCTCAAGTACTGCCATGTCCTTCTTGAGGTACGGCGACCAGTACTGGACACAGTATTCCAGATGCGGCCGCACCATTGCACGATACAGTGGCAGGATGACTTCCTTCGTCCTGGTCGTGATACCCTTCTTAATGATACCCAACATTTTGTTTGCTTTCCTTGTTAATTCAACATAGTTGTCTTTGTTTAAATTTTTTGTTTATTTTTGTACATATCCAGGATGGGGTGGGGGGGGGTATATTTCTGGTTCATTTCTTGATTAAATTGATGGATGGGAGGGGAGGGATATATATTATCTGCATTGTTATTGATGGAATTTAAGTGCTTATTTTGTTATTAATGTATATATAATTATGGCACTTTGTATTAGTTTTGAAAATGAATAAAGATTTTTTAAAAAAAAAAAAATCCCAGAAATGTGAAGAAATAAAAAGAAACCCAACAACAAAGTATACATAAAAACAATGCAGCGGCCAGATTGATAACGGGAACGTCAAAATCTGTTCGCATCACACCTTATCTTCAACAATTACACTGGCTGCCAATCGCCTTCCGAGTCCAGTACAAAGCGGTGATGATTTGTCATCAGTTCCTGTACGGGACGATCCCTGAACTCGTCAAGAGTAAGAGGGCTAATTACCGACCGAAAAGATCATTGCGCTCTGAAAATTCAGCGCTGTTCAAGGCGAATGTCTACCCAAAACATGTCGAAAACCAGCGCAACGACCTTTTGTTGCGCAGGGGTAAAATTGTGGAACTCACTTGGGGGGGGGCAGATACGGAAATGTGGTAATAGAGGTGCGTTTAGGAAACTACGTACTCAAAACACGATAGTTTGTAAAAGCCTTTTTCTACACTAAAACCTTTGAAACTTGGCTAAAGTACAAGACACCATTACCCACAACAGGTAATATAGAGAGGTATCAAGGATCTCAAGCGCTCACAGCTATAAGCCCGATGTTTGTTTCAAGGCAAATAGCTACAAGGTGAGCTATCAATGGTCCCATACATTCTCTGAATTTTTTATATATTATTTTATATGATTTAGTGATTTCCTATACTGTGCTTTCTCATTGTGAGATTCAATATAGAACTACAGTGGTACCTCAGTTTACGAGTGCACCAGTTTGCGAGTGTTTTGCAAGACGAGCAAAACATTTGCAAACTTGGTGCCTCGTAAACCGAGCTTGCTGTACGAGCGCCCCCCCCAGCGATCCGGCATCCCCCCCTGCTCGCATTGCCCCCCCCCTCCACTGCGATCCTACTTCCCCCCCCCCTCCCCCCCGAGCAGTCAATGACACCCCTTTACCCGACTTGGCACCAGTGAGCAAATGCTCAAAGCCAATCCAGCCCAGCCTAGACCAGAAGAAGGAGGATCTCCGACGCACCGCCCAGCCGCACCAGAAGAGGGAGGATCTTCGGGCACCGGCACTGGTGCCAAGTCGGGTAAAGGGTGTCATTGACTGCTCGGGAGGGGGGAAAGTAGGATCGCGGTGGGAGGGGCAACGTGAGCGGGGGGGGGGATGCTGATTCGCAGGGGGGGGGGAAGCTTGATCACGGGGAGGGGTTTGGAACAGCATCGGATTCCTTAAGGGGGGGGGAGAATGGAGCAGCACCGGTAGCCTCGTGGGGGGGGGGGGGGGAGGAGATGGAACCAATCAAAGCAGTTTCCCTTACTTCCTATGGGGAAACTTGCTTTGATATACGAGCAATTTGGTTTACGAGCATGCTTCTGGAACGAATTATGCTCGTAAACCAAGGTTCCACTGTACTTAGCTTCAATGTATAATCTTGGCGACGGAAGATCTCCGTTTCGCTCCTATCGTTATACAGGAGCTTCGCCAGTTGTTGGTAATGGTGTCTTCTACTTTAGCCAAGTTTCAAAGGTTTTAGTGTGTTTCACAATATTTTAAAGCCTTTTTCTAGGCATTGATTTTTCTCGATTGCTGATTTTGGGAGGATCTGATTATTTATGTTTATTTGTTTGGAGAGGGTGCAGAGACGAGCAACGAAACTAGTAAATGGTATGGAGAAACTGGAATACGAGGATCGACTTAAGAGACTGGGACTGTTCTCCCTTGAGAAAAGGAGACTGCGAGGGGATATGATCGAGACCTTCAAAATACTGAAAGGAATCGACAAAATAGAGCAGAGAAGATTATTTACATTGTCCAATTTGACACGGAGTAGAGGACATGTAATGAAGCTAAGGGGGGGACAAGTTCAGGACAAATATCAGGAAGTTCTGCTTCACGCAGAGAGCGGTGGACACCTGGAACGCTCTCCCAGAGGAGGTTATTGCGGAATCGACCGTCCTAGGATTCAAAAGCAAACTAGATGCACATCTCTTTACAAGAGGCATAGAAGGATATGGGTGACTAAAAATTACACCAGGTGTTCGCCTGGCAGGGCCTCCGTGTGTGCGGATCGCCGGACTTGATGGACCGAAGGTCTGATCCGGAGATGGCGTTTCTTATGTTCTTATTTTGTTTCAAAACTTATGCATGTAACATTTGGTAAACCAGTTTAGGCTATAGAAATTTTTATATAAATAAATCAAAGAGAATTTACATGCAGGAAGGGTCTTCAAAAGTTAATTAACTTCATCCGATTCACCAACATTGGATCGACATTGTGTTCAGATGGTAAATAGCTTTAGGTATAGAGTAGCCCGAGAGCTTGTCTCAACGGGCGTATTGTAACACGGGGCTGGGAGGCCCCTGTGTTGCCCGTGAGGCAGGTTGGGGGGGGAGGGGACAGTAGTAAGGGAGAGTTAGGGAGGTAATAGGGAAAGAGTGGTTCGCGCCAAAAGGCGGGTAAAGGATTGGGCCAGCGGGATGATTGACGGCGCGGGGAGTTGATAAAACCGGCACCCTGGAGGACTCAGTTTTCCAAGGTCCTCCAGGGCGGTTTTTCCCCTACCCGCCCGCGTGTTGGTGGCTATAGTAGCTCGGGAGGACGGGTCTCCCGAGCTACTGGGTGCTGGGGCTCATCCGGCGATGAGCGGTGGGCCGGCTGGGAGCCGTGCCTTGGGGTCAGGTGACCCTGGTTAAAGGGGCATGAGGTCATGCCACCCCTCAGACTCTTGCTGTTTGTGGCGGGGTCGGGGGCAATATGGTGATGTTTACACTGGGCAGCTCGGGTGGAGCTTGCTGATGTCGTTCAATGTTTTAATATATGCAAAGTTAATTTATTTGCTATTGTGGATTAATAAAGAGCTGCGGCTATGTTCCATAATACTGGGTGTTGTTTTATTAGTTGGTTGGGTCAGGTGAAAGAGTGGCGGCAGCAGGGACTATACAGATCCCGCTGTTACTGGGAATATTAAATCGGCTGTCATTTCCATTTTGAGGAACAGGACTCTAAAGCGATTGCCTAAAGGGTTTGGTGCACCGAGACAGCTTAGAGCTATTTGGAATTTCTTAGATGCGAATTCTTTACATAACCCAATTCATGCCTTTGTTCTATCTAAATTGGATTATGGTAATCCAGTTTACGCAGGAGTAATGACAGGGCAATTAAAACGATTACAAACATTGCGGAATGCTGCTATTCAGTTACCGTATTTGCCGGCGTATAAGACGACTGGGCGTATAAGATGACCCCCCAACTTTTAGTTAAAATATAGAGTTTTGTTATATACTCGCCGTATAAGACTACCCCTTCTTCCGCACACCTTCTCTACCGCCCCGGGTGCAGCACAGCCGGCCAGGTCCCCTTACTTTTGTGGCACTTCCCCGACTGACCGATAACAGCCCGGGTCCGACAAACCTCCCTGCCCTTAACCGCGAATCTAAATTACCTTCTTACAGCTGCTGTAAGAAGGTAATTTAGATTCACGGCTACAGGGCAGGGAGGATTGTCGGACCCGGGCTGTTATCGGTCGGTCGGGGAAGTGCCACAAAAGTAAGGGAACCTGGCCGGCTGTGCTGCAACCGGGGCGGGGCGGCCGCCCCTCTCCCTTGGTAGCCACTCGAACCGCGAGGCTCTCTCCTTCTCCTTATCTGCCCTGCCTGCAGCACAGAGCCGAACGGAAGTCTTCCCGACGTCAGCGCTGACGTCGGAGGGAGGGAGGGCTTTGTTTAAGCTTTGTTTAAGCCCTCCCTCCCCTCCGACGTCATCGCTGACGTCGGGAAGACTTCCGTTCGGCTCTGTGCTGCAAGCAGAGAAGGTAGGGAGAAGAAGAGCCGCGTACATCCAGAAGACTGAGCATCCAGCCCCGCAGGAGCCCCGCGACCCTCGGAGGCGTCCCCATGGGATCCCGCGACCCTAGGGAGCGTCCCCACGGGATCCCCGCGACCCTAGGGGCGTCCCCATGCAGCTCTCTAAACAGTACCCGGCGTATAAGACGACCCCCGACTTTGGGGAGGATTTTAAGGTACTGAAAAGTCGTCTTATACACCGGCAAATACGGTATTAGGCAAATTACATATTAGGGATCATGTGACTCCCTTATATTTGAAATTTCATTGGTTACTGATAGGAATATAGGATTAGGTTTCTTTCAACTTTAGGGCTCCTTTTACGAAGCTGCGTTAGCGTTTTTAGCGCATGCTAAACCCGCGCTACGCGGCTAGAACCAATGCCAGCTCAATGCTGGCGTCAGCGTCTAGCACGCGGGGCAATTTAGCGCACGCTATTTCCCGCGTTAATGCCCTAACGCGGCTTAGTAAAAGGAGCCCATAAGTGTTTTGGGATGCAACATGTCAAACTCTGGCGTAGTAAAATTTGGCCTGCCGGCAGACAAGAGCGCGATTCAGGAAGTGCTGCAGGGCCTCTCGCTCTTACCTTCCGATAATTTCGGCAGCCTGCAGAGAGGATCGCCGTAGCTGTAGTGATCCTTGCAGGCTGCCGTAGTCGAGCCCCACATTCCCTCTGCCGCGATCCTGCCCCCGACGTCAGAGGAGGCGCCGGATCGCGGCAGAGGGAACCTGGTGCTCAGGACGACAATTAGCTGAAGGTAAGACCTTGCTTTAAGGAATTGCTCCTGTCCATTCTTCCATTCTATTTTTTCTTTGCTCTCCTGTTTCTCTCCCAAACAGTGAATCTTGCTGGGGTTTCTCAACGGTAGTATCTTTTCCCTGCAATTTAGTTGTACATGTGGGAAGCAGAAACCCGAGGTACAGCTCTACGATGGGAGGGAGGTTATTGAATGAGAGTACCCAAGAAAGGGACTTGGGGGTAATGGTGGACATGACAATGAAGCCGACGGCACAGTGCGCAGCGGTCGCTAAGAGAGCGAATAGAATGCTAAATATAATCAAGAAGGGTATTACTACCAGAACGAAAGAAGTTATCCTCCCGATGGTGCGCCCGCATCTGGAGTACTGCGTCCAATATTGGTCGCCGTACCTTAAGAAGGATATGGCGTTACTCAAGAGGGTTCAGAGGAGAGCGACGCATCTGATAAAGGGGATGGAAAACCTTTCATACGCTGAGAGATTGGAGAAACTGGGTCTCTTTTCCCTGGAGAAGAGGGGATATGATAGAGACTTACAAGATCATGAAGGGCATAGAGAGAGTAGAGAGGAACAGATTCTTCAAACTTTTGAAAAATAAAAGAACAAGAGGGCATTCGGAAAAGTTGAAAGGGGACAGATTCAAAACGAATGCTAGGAAGTTCTTCTTTACCCAGCATATGGTGGACACCTGAAATGTGCTTCCAGAGGGCATAATAGGGCAGAGTATGGAACTGGGGTTCAAGAAAGGATTGGACAATTTCCTGCTGGAAAAGGGGATAGAGGGGTATAGATAGAGCTGGTCCTGCACAGGTCCTGGACCTATTGGGCCGCCGCGTGAGCGGACTGCTGGACACGATGGACCTCAGGTCTGACCCAGCGGAGGCTTTGCTTATGTTCTTATGTTTTCTACCTCTTGAACTGTGCTTCTTTCCTCTAATTTTAAATTAAAGACCTAGGGAAGCCTGTATGGAGGCCACCAGTTGTTGGGGTTTTTTTTTCTTTAACTCCTGCAGTTCAAGGGCATGAGGAAATTTTCCAGCTGAAAATCCTCTCTCCACTGCTTCTGCCTCAGGCAACTTGTTTTCCGCCAACTTCTTTCCCCAGTGGCTCAGGGAGATGATCTTCTAAAATTTAGAGGGTTGGAGAGGTTGTAACCCTATACGTCTACTAAGACTAAGGGGTCCTTTTATTAAGGTGCGGATTTAGTGCGCGCTAAAACGGTTAGTATACCTTAATAAAAGGACCCCTAAGTATCTTAATAAAAAATTCGGCCCGTGACTTACCCTATTTTAGATTTCGGCCCCTTATGTGATTGAGATTGACACTCTTGACCTAGGTGGTTACCAATGTTATGGAATAGTTTACCACTGGAGATAAGACAGGAAGAGGAATAAATTTTAAAAGACATTTAAAGGCCTATTATTTTCAACTGGTTTTTTTTACATTGATAGGACTGGAAGTCATGCGTCTACAAATATGGATTGTACCGATGTGAGTTATCTTGTGCTAGATAGATTTGTGAGTGATTTTTTTTTTTTTTTTTCCTTTCCTATTTTTAATGGAGTTCTTTTCACTATTTTCACTTCTTTTTTTTTTTTTTTTTAAATGTTAACCGCTTTAATCCTAACTGGTTGTTTAACTGGTATATAAAGAATTTTAATAGACATCTAATCTAATCTAATCCTTAGGTTTGTATACCGCATCATCTCCACGTTCGTAGAGCTCGACGCGGTTTATAGTAGGAGAAATAGGAAGGAACTACAACAGAGGGTTAGAGGTAGAAGTGTGAAGAAAATTTAGAGGACTTGGGATGCCAAGATAGAAGAGTTTCCTTGATTCCTAAGTTGGAGGGAGACTTACATTTTTTGAGAAAAGCCAGGTTTTCAGATGTTTGTGGAAAACTTGGAGAGAGCTCAAGTTCCGAAGAGGGGAGGTAAGGTTGTTCCAGAGCTCAGTGATTTTGAAGTGGAGGGAGGTCCCTAGCTTTCCTGTGTGGGAAATGCCTTTTAGCGAGGGGAAGGATAGTTTCAATTTGTGGGAGGATCTGGTAGTATTAGGGTTTGAGGAATTCCAAGAAAGAGGGATAAAGGGAGGGAGGATACCATATAGGATTTTGAAAGTTAAACAGGCGCATTTATAGTGGACCCTGGCGATTATCGGAAGCCAGTGGAACTTGGACATCTAATCTAATCTAATTTCCATCTTATATACCAGATCATTTCAGCAAGGACTCGAGCTGGTTAGCAAAGTTTAAAAGAATATATTATAAAATAATAATAAAGGTAATAAAAATTTTTTTCAATAAATTAGATTGTGTCAAAGCAGCTCCTGATTGGTGTAGCCCGACTTTACTGCAGGAAGAGGCAGTCAAAGCAGACCGCGAGTGATTTTCTTCGACGCTCCAGTTCGGCGCTCCAGTTGCCCTCTCCTGCTTCTCTAGCCTTTTTGACAGGCGAAAAACTGCCATCTGCGGTTTTTCAAAATTCGCGGGGGATCCTGGAACGGAACCCCGCGAATTTCAGGGGAGTACTGTACTTTTATTTATGTGGATTGATTTGGCCTCTAAACTTAGCTACTCTGTGCCGAAAATTCCTGGTTATCATGCAATATAGCAGCTATCTGTGAATATTCAAGAGATATAACCGGTTATCTTGCCCTGAATATTCACATTTAACCGGTTAAGTGTTATTTAACGAATCGGCGCTGTTCCTGGCACAGTTTAATAGCGCTGAATATCAGCCGGTTAATTCTTAGACATAGGTTATTGCAAATGATTTGCGCGCACTTTACATTTTCAGGCAGCCAAAGGAATCATACGCGCACGCCTATGAACCCACATACAAGTCAACGGAAACAGAGAGCAGAGCGGGACCTTGCAGTCAGATCAAACCAAAAAAAAATGAAAAGAAAGATCGTGGCGAGTGCAAACTTCAACGCTACCGGTAATGATCTGTGGAGCTACACGTGCTGAGGAAGAAATAAGAAACAGAAAAAGCCCACACCAAAGGGCCATCAAAGTGAGTGAAATGTAATGGGAAACCATCAAGGCTGCAGAGCGCATAGGCCAGGAAGAAGTTCAAATGCTACAGAGATTCAACGAGGCCAAGGACAAGAGGTGGCAAAGTAGGGTTACCAGATGTCCAGATTTCTTCCGACATGTACTCCTTTTGAGGACACGTCCGGGAGGGGGGAGAGCTAGGGTAGGATTGGGGGCGGGACTGGGGCGTAATGGGGCGGGGATGGGTGGAACTTGGCGGGCTTGAGGGCGGGTCTAGGGGGTCCGGAAACTCTAGTAACCCTATGCCAAAGGTCTCACTAAAGTTTGACCTGCTTGTAACCCATTCTGGGTTCCTTTTGGGAGGACAGATTAAATAAATGATTAAATCAATCAATCAATCAATAAAAGGGAAACAAAAGATATAGCCTCACTGCAGAGGGAAAATGGCTGACAAAGCTCCGGCATGACTGAGCTTTGTAATTAATTACACCTATCATGATATCATTTGTACTCACTAACATTTCTCAAACGGGGAAATACGATCATGTCACCCCGCTTCTGAAAGAGGCACATTGGTTGCCTATCACACATCGAATAACCTATAAAATCATCTCGCTTACCTTCAAAATACAACTTTCATACCAGCCTCTACATCTTGATAAGGTTCTCATCCCCCCAATGTTCTTCACGTACTTTGAGGTCAACAGACCAAAAACTTTTACGAATTCCTTCCGTAAAAGAGTTCTATTGTACCCGAAAAATAAATTTCACAGTAGTCGCCCCAACGCTATGGAATGCCCTACCACAACAACTTAGAGAAGAACAACATTTAGATAAATTCAAAACTAACTTGAAGACTTTCTTATTTCGTGACGCTTTTGCCTGTGTTTAGAGCTACCTTCTTTTTCTTTCTTTCTTCTCCTCTCTATTTCCCCTCTCTTTCTTTTTTCTCTCCTTCACTCTGCTGGTTCCATTTTATTTCACCAACCGCTTTAAAAAAAGCGACCCTACCCAATAGGTTTATCCCCATTCCCACTTTCTCCCTTTCTTCTCCAAAACATGTAGCTTTCCCCCTCCTTTCCCATTTATCCTCACTTTCATGTCAGTCAAGTTATGTTTTTGATGTTCACCCATCTTCTTTCTATATTTATGACTCTTTTCTCTTTTTATAATTTTACTGTGAACCGGCCAGATACCTGTTGATGGTCGGTATATTAAAAGATAATAAACTTGAAACTTGATTTTTCTGTTATAGGATTGTTCTACTGTGACGTTTTAATGTTTATGTATCCAATACTGTTATCCCGCCACTGCTGGTCCTAGGATTCAATTTGCCCCTCTCCAAATTTACCACACTGATGCTTAAATTTGGTCATTTTACCAGGGTTATGCTGTTGACAAAATTGTAAGGTTTATTTCAAGTTATACCTGCTGAACACTGCCTCGGCAGTTAATAAATCCCAATCAGCAAACAAACAAGCTAGCCTTTTTCCTTTTTTGCAATTATCAAACAGATGCAAAATTATTTTAAGAGTGAAATACAGCACAGAGGTTTATTAGTGGCTGCAAAGCCCTCCTTTAAATCTCTGAGAAACTCAAGACTAACAAGGACTGGATGGGGTACCTAGTGATTATAAATTGGCTTTATGTCTTAATTTTCCATGCACCCCCCCCCCCACCTTAGTTTAAATGGTATGCCCCAGTGATCCATGTCTTCATGAACCAGGAGAGCAGCCACTCAGCTAGAGTTGAATATTATCCCCGTAATCTCATCCATATCACGAGACAGGTGGTGGGAGAGAGGAGAGACCTATTCAGTCTTCAAAGATCACGGTTGGCCATAATGTTTTCGTTCTCTTCCCTACAAGGCCAACAAAGCAACATGAGACATCCATGGGGCTTCATTCTAAAGGAATAACGATACAATGATGAACAGAGGTTTTATCAGATGAAGGAAAGGTTTTTTTGTTTGGTTTTTCCCCCATCACTCTTTTATTTGGTTGCTTTTGTTACAAGAGAGCTTCCATCCATCACAGCAAGGATGGTTGCCACCCGTGCCTTAGAACAATCCATGACTATTTAATCTTTCATTCATAAAATTTCCTCTTGTTCTTTGCTTTCTGTATTTGTCTTTCATTCAGCAAAATTGCTATTCTCTGGCTGAACTCATCCTTTCATGAAAAAAAGCTTATCTAGAAAACAGAGAACACTGGAAAGATAATAGGATTAGGAAAAAATGGGTAGGCTGAAAGATTTAGGCATTAATAAAAAAAATTTTAAAAAGGCACAAGAAAATGGATATTCTCAAGAGTAAAAGCAAACATCTTGCTTACAATTATTTCTCTAAAATCCTTTCAATATGCCAAGACCAGCAAATACGGCGATATAATATCCCAGCTTTTCACTAGTAGAGTGTGTTGAGGGTAGGATCTGAGCCGGTGATCCCACAGCAAGACATCCACAATGAATTTGCAGGAAATACATTTGCAGAGTGGACTCCTCTGTCTACGTGTTGTGGTTTAAAAAAAGGTTTGGACAAGTTCCTGGAAGAAAAGTCCATAAACTGCTGTTGAGAAAGACAGGGGAGAAGCCACTGCTTGCCCTGGAACGGTGGCATGGAATGCTGCTACTTTTTGGGGGTTTTGCCAGGTACTTGTGACTTGGATTGGCCTCTGTGAAGACGGGATATTGGGCTGGATGATCATTGGTCCGACCCAGTAAGGCTATTCTTATGTTCTTGATACCCCAAAAACCAAGCTGGCTGTGGGGTTAACAGGACATTTGGGACACTCTGGCTTAGGATCACACCTGACTGATTTCAGATTCCACAATGTTCATCTGGATCCTATTCACATACAATAACGGATACCCCAGAAAGCTGGTCTCAGTTCAGACTGTATCACTCGTACATTTACATATTATAATTGGAGGCCCAGGCGCTGTCAAAGCAAGGGCTCAGTTCCACTAGGTTTGAGCCCTGATTTTTGGGGTGGCTTAGTCAGGTTCTAACAAAGTTATGTTTGGGTTCCCTGCCGCTTGAATGCTCCCCCGTTCCCGCCTACCTCTTGAAATGTTTGCCGGCGTGAACAGCATCGTCCACCTGCTGCTCGCAACGTCCTCGGCTCCCTTCTGATGTCATGTCCTGCTCCCGCGACCAAGACGTGATGTCAGAATGGAGCCCAGGCCAGCCGGCCACGCCTGGAATCCACTGTGGCAGATGCTGCGTGCGCCAGCAAACATTTCAAGAGGTATGCAGGGGCGGAGAGGTGCCGGTGCCCACCCTCAAACACGGCACCTGGGGAAGTCCGCTCCCCCGCCCCTTACTACGCCACTGCTGCATTCGGGATCTTTAATCATTTAAATCTGGCTTCTGTGAAAGTTGGACGCAAGATCCGTTAAGGCCATTAGAGCGCCCATCTGTTCTTCCAATAAATTTCTCAAATGCCATGGGGGTGCGACGGCCCTTCCGCCAGCATTTGGGCACAAGCATTTGCACTAGCTCTACGAAACATTTCTAAATGCGACCAGTAGCCCAAGCAGAATGCCACTACCACAAGCACTGAGCGACAAGTAGAACCCCAAAATCCTTCTTCTTTACCCAACGTGTGGTGGACACCTGGAATGCGCTTCCAGAGGGCGTAATAGGGCAGAGCATGGTACTGGGGTTCAAGAAAGGATTGGACAATTTCCTGCTGGAAAAGGGGATAGAGGGGTATAGATAGAGGATTACTGCACAGGTCCTGGACCTGTTGGGCCGCCGCATGAGCGGACTGCTGGGCACGATGGACCTCAGGTGTGACCCAGCGGAGGCACTGCTTATGTTCTTATGGTCTGTGCCGACCGCTGCAGGTGGGAAATAATCAGGATATTCAACGCTGGGTCTAATCCATGTGCCGGCACTGACTCTCCGGGCCTTTGCTGGCTGCCGGTAGTCAGACCGGCGCCCGATTAACTGTTCGAGTAAAGTTAGGACAACCTGTTTTCCGTCCTAGCTTTATGTGGGCACTTACCCAGTTGGTGGAATGAAAGTTACCACTAACCAGTTAAGTCTGACTCCGCCTCTGGACCACCCTGCTCTGTGCCGTGGTGGTATGTGCTAGTATGTAGCAGCATTAACCGGTTAAGTGGAACTGAATCTCAAAGTGGAGCAGGCCAGTAGGATATAGTCAGGTAGGGGCCGTTTTAATAATAATAATAATAATAACAGTTTATATACCGCAATACCGTTAAGTTCTATGCGGTTTACAATAGATTAAGCGAGGTACAAATTGATTGAATTTAAGAGGGGGGAAGAGGAGAGTTAATAGGACCGGAAATGCGTTGTTGAGGAGAAAGAGATTAATAGGACAGAGGAATCACTATGGAGGAGAAAGAAAATGATTGGGTCAGTTGTCTAGATACTTTAGGAACAGCTGAGTTTTACTCATTCATATCATTTTAAATATCAACCCCTTACGTTTCTTGGGTGAAGAAAGCTAACTAACTCAACAGCCCACCTCTATAAAAATTTGTAATAATTTATGGTTCGACTTGATCATTCATCTATGGCAGTGTCCCACAAACTTTTTGGTGCAGCGGCACACTAAACCCAGAGCCCCGGCTGGAAGGCTTCCAAAAGGGCACGGACCTTGACGCGATGATTGTCAAATGCATGCGTGATATCATCAGGTCAACATCCACGCATGCGCGGAGACCCTCGGGCTATGACCCTGAACCTGTCACTTTGCCGGTGGGGGATACTGGAGATGAGGAGAGAGGGAGATACGCTGGCCGACTGCCTACAGGATGTGCCTCTCGCCACGAGATTCATATCCTGTAAGCAGTCAGCCGGCGCCTCTCCCTCCTCGCTGGCATAACGGTTCACACCTGGAATCTGCTGCGGCACACAGTTTGCGATACACTGGTCTATTAATTAAATTAAAGTATATAATCCATATCTATTCCCTTACTCGTGTTCATACCTGTAGTATTTCTGTGGGTGCGGAGGTTGCAGTGGTAGCTTGCACTGTGCTCTTTTCTAAGAAGGGGATGACGTCCAAGGTCCTGGATGTTGCAGGTCTTGGTAGGCTTTTGGGTTGGCCAGTGCTGCTGGAGATGTGCCTGGTTGTGGCAGCTTCTGTGATGGCAGCAGTTTCCATCAAGGTCACCGTAGTCCCTTCCAGAGTAGGCGTCTTCCTTGATGTGAAAGTGAAGACATGGGGCAATAATTTCCTGACATTTGTTGGCTTGGCTGTCTTCATGGTGACGGCTTCAACAGCAGCGGCGGCGCTGCTAGCCGCACTGGTGGTCACCTTCCTGTTTGTAATCATCGGTGCCTCCGTTACTCTGTCCATGTGCAGGAAGCTGGTGGTGGGCTCTGTGGTGGCCTCCTCTGATGGGAATATTTCAAAGGGAGTTGCCACGGGCTGGATAGATGTGACAGGAAGCACAACTGGTGTGGTCGTTAGTGTCACCGAAACATCTGTTGTAAGCCTCACTGCCATGTCGATCCCAGATTCTTGTTCGAAATCTGAAACAAGACCATACATGGAAGTACCCTACAAAATGTTTGAGAGAGCAGTACACTATCCTTCCATAACGCCCTGCTGGTAATTCATACGAGAGAGCATGCAACCTTTCTTTCCTTTGAGCCCATGGTATCACATCATACTATCAGCGTGGTACCCAACCTATAGAAAGTCTGAGATGAGAGATGAGGTTCAAGAAGAGAGAAAAACAGATGGGAGAGTGCACAAGACTAAAATAGGATATTAATGGGAGGGGAGAGAGAGAAGAGGATGTTGGATATAGGGGAAAGAGAAGCAGATGGAAGAAAATAAAAGGGGAAAAATGAGAACCTAGAATAAAGAAGGCTGGAAAAAGAAGAGAAAGTGAACCACAGTGAGATGAGAAAAAGAGAAAACAGGAGATTTTAAAAAGTAAAAAAAGAGAAAAAAAAAGTAATAGACATTACCCAACAGAATAAATCACAGATAATGGTAAGGTTCCCAAGAGCAGGTAGGGGGTCAATATTCGGCTGATGATGGGGAGCATTTTGATCTCCGTCGATGGCGTTATTCCTGGATATTCAAAACCAGGCCAAGTTCTGACTCACAGAACGCTCTCTAAATTGCTGGCTAACCGCAATATTTAGCAACACTTAGGCCCCCTTTTACTAAACCGCTCTAGCGGTTTTTAGCACCCGGAGCCGCGCTGAATGCCCCGCGCTGCTCCTGTGAGCGTCGGGAGCAGCGCGGTTTAATAAAAGGAGGCCTTAGCCAGTTAAGAGTTGCTGAATATTAGCAGTTAGCCCCAGCCAAGTGATGTAACTGGTCAGCGACTGGCTAAATTGCTTTGACTATCAGGGCCCGTAACTGCTAGAAAATCAGTAGACATGGTAAAATATTCAGACATGTTGGGGCTTCTTGCACCTAGCCTGACAAAAAAACACGCTCCCTGTTTCAGAGATGAGACAACTTCAAACTATGGAAAGAAAGTGATCCACTTGGGTGCTTCCCAATGAATAGACTCTCTTCAATGGATATGGCACAGGCTCTTTTTGGACCGCAACACTTGGTCGAACGTTAATGATATGTAAACAGTCAAAGTAATGATAACTAAGGAAGCCAATCTTGGTGAAACTGGGTTGATTTTACATCTAACCTTTGCTTTTGATTGCGGTTCACAGTGCCCGTAAAGCACCCCCAGTTGGGAAGTACCCCAATGAAGCTCCAGTTCTAAGAACCACGAACCCAGACGTACAAAAATTGGTAAAATGTAAAATTCAATGTAAAAATGTAAAACTTTTGCAAATGTTATTTGGGGATGAAGCTGTCTCCTCCATTATTCAACACGGCCCTCGCGCCCTAGAGCTCAGTAAAATGCAACGTTCCCATGTGTGGGTGTATAGACAGTGGGATTTTTCTGCAATCGCACGTCTCAATCTCCACTTGAATGAAGGGTGTCCCACATTCACACATTCCAGTCAATATTCAGCACCATCTAACTGGTAGAAAACTCCCACCCAGATCAATCCACTGCTGAATGTCGGCTCTGGACCGCCATGACACTATCCAGTTAGTGCTGGGGTAGAGTTGGGGGTGGCCCCCAAATTGTTCAGACACTGCTTATATTCAAACAACTATACAGACATGTAGGACTGCATAAAAATTCAATCTTATTTTTACAGGGGGGGACTACCTCTGAATATTGTCAGTACTTGGGTAACTTCTAAGACCCATTTTGGATCCATATAGTCCCTTCTAGTACCCAGCTAACACTGAAAATTCTATATCCCGATCTAATTTATCTGGTGGCAGTTGAATATTAGGTCCATCGTTCCTATTGCCATGGAGTCACTGTTTCATACTTACATCCAGACCCAGATCCAAAGCCTGAGTACACATCATCAGTGTCATCGTCTTCAAGAACGTCATCGCCACCCGAGCTTTCTAGGTCCACCGGACTTTCATCTTCATACTGACTGGCCCAGCGCAGCGCCTGCAAAAGAAACATAAGGGCATGAGCCAAGTTTCCGAGCCACGTCAGCTCCTGGACGGCACCATCCCTTACATAGGGCACCCCAAAGTTAGAACAGGGACGAAGAGCAATGTCATCCGGGCAACACACCGATCTCCTGGTTCCTAGAACAGACTCATTCTGTTCTATCTTCCTCATTGCTTTAGGGGTTTTTTTTGTTCATTTTCAGACCCCCCCCTTAATTAGGGCCCCTTTTATCAAGCTGTCCTAGAGGTTTTTAGCATGGGCCGGCTTGGTAAATGCTCCAACACTTATAGAATTCCTATGAGCCTCTGAGCACTTATTTCGCCGGCCCCCGCTAAAAACCACCAGCGCAGCTTGATTTAAAAAAAAAAAAAAAAAAAGGGGGGGGGAGGAGTTATTGAACCACAACACAGATCCTCCTTTAGAAAGCCAAGCTAACATTTTTAGCACCAGCCACGGCGGGAAGACCTCCGACGCTCGTAGGAATTCTACGAGCGTCTGCATACTTATCGCTGCGGCCAGCGCTAAAAAACACTAGCGCGGCTTTGTAAAGGAGGGGGGATAATGTCAAAGTCGCATTAAATGCTACAATGTACTACAGTATTTGCTATTTTTAAAATGTATAACTTGCAGATCTATAATGAAAACATACACAGAAAAATCATAACTCTCCAACTCAGCAAAACACAACAAAACATAGCAAAAAGCATAACTATCCAATACAATAAGACAAATAACACATACATGATAAATATTATGACCATTTAATACAGTATAATAAAATAAACTAAAAAGATAGACAAACATTGATGAATGAATATTAGCCCCTAAATCTGTGAGCATCTCAAATCACCTCCATTTTATTAAAAATAAAGTCTACCCCCACACACACATTGCCTACCTCCCCTCCTAAATCCACCCTCCACAATAACAGAAACATGGTCCGATATTAAAGGCCATTTAGTTTGCTGTGATGTGAGCTGCCAGATTCGGTTCAGACGGTCCCCTGAGGCAGTCTTATAAGCAAAACAAGGAACCCTTGTCTGTGGACACGGCAGCAGTGATATGGTTACTGTGGAAAGATCTGGGAGGACTGTAGTTTCCTCCTGTTGAAGTAACGGCAGTACCGGGAGCTGTGACATCGTTGGAGAGTTTTGAGAAGTGCAAAGAACATAGTAACATAGTAAATGACAGCAGATAAAGACCTGAACGGTCCATCCAGTCTGCCCAACCATACATGATCCATAAGTTAATTTAGTTTAAATGATCCTTTTTCTTAGATATTTCTGAGCCAGAAACCCAGAGCCCTGTGTGCTTAGGTTCCATCTACTGGAGTCTCCATCAAAGCTCACTCCAGCCCATCTTAACCATCCCAGCTATCGAAGCCCTCCCCAGCCCATCCTCAACTGAATGTTCATGTATGCCTGCCCAGTACTGGGCCTTTATTGTATACCCATTATTTTCTGATTATAGATCCTCTGTGTTCGTCCCACGCTTGTTTGAACTCTGTCACCGTTTTCTTCTCCACCACCTCCCTTGGGAGCGTGCCCTACGCATCAACTACCCTCTCCGTAAAGAAGAATTTCCTAACATCACTCTTGAATCTGCCATCCCTCAACCTCAAATGATGCCCTCTGGTTTTACCATTTTCCTGCAGAGAAGTACATTCTTTCACTATTTTGGATTGAACAAACTTGACTTAAACCATTTTGACGTTAGAAGATTTGATTACCCTGTAATTTGCATGCTGTAAATGAAGGTGGTTTGTTTATTTTTTTAGGACCTATGAGGTGAGAAGCACTTCACCCAATTTTGTGGGGATTGTGTTATATTTGGATTCAGACCACCACTGAAGTCCTTTTTCTTCATCAAATGGGGGAGTAGAAGGGGGACTGCCGAAGTTGACAAACAGGGCTTCCCTCCGATGTCAGAGCTGACATCATAGGAAAGCCTTCCAGGTCAGCGAGGGTGGGTGGGTGTCTCAGTTACCTCCTCGCTTATTCGGGGGGTGGGGGAGGGAGGCTTGCATCAGGCAGCGGTTCACACGTTGCAAGTAGCTGACCCAGAAACCTTCTCTCTGATGTCAGATCTGAAAAAACTTGCTTTTGTGTTTTTTTCATGTGGATGTTTTTATATTTGAGAATGGCCAGAAAAGA
This sequence comes from Geotrypetes seraphini, assembly GCF_902459505.1. Taxonomy (NCBI): domain Eukaryota; kingdom Metazoa; phylum Chordata; class Amphibia; order Gymnophiona; family Dermophiidae; genus Geotrypetes; species Geotrypetes seraphini. The sequence goes on from NC_047091.1 coordinate 11,237,910, forward strand.
TAGATGCACTAAGGACCAAAACGTCTACATAGGTCATTCTTTTATAAAAAGAAAGATAGATGTCTTGGAATGGACATTTTCTCTACTGGATTTCTGGACGTCTTCCCCAAAACGACCAAACTCAGACTTAAACGTCCTATCAAAAACGCCCCTTGATATATGTAGCTCCCTATTATAAAATAAGTTCCTACAGCCAGCCCTAACAACTTGCAAATGCTGATCCATGCCTTACACTCACTGTTCCCGCTAAGCTGAGCAGGAGTCCTTCAACTGCATTACGGCCAGTGGGGGATGAGGTACACCGACCAAAGCGCGCAGGACAAAAGGGCCCCAACAATTGCGCGCATGGACAAGTGAGCGCACAATAATTGTGGCCCGTCGGGCCTGAGGAATCTGAGCAAATCAGGGCCTTCCAGATATCCAGTAAAAGGGTTACCATAATCATGATTAAAACCTAACCCTAATACTAGATAGGAAGTGAATGTTTTGAGTGTATTGGGGGGGGGGGAGTCTCCCCCCTAAAAAAAGAGGGTGACTTTGTAACCCTCAAAAAGAGAAAATAGTATCCTAATTGTCGGGTCACCTCCCATTGTCCAGCGCTAATGCTGGGGCGCAACTGTCAGTACAAAATTATCCTATGCGCATTAGACGAATCACCGGGAAATAATGTTTGAATACTGTATTTTCAGTCACTACAGAGCTTGGTTGTCCCTCGCTATTGAAAATGCGACAGTGAAACAGTACCTCCCACTGGCAGGACTGCAGGTGGAGGGCTCTAGCTCAGCTTGGAGGGGAACAGTGCTTACATCTGCTCAGAAGCTGTTGTAAACGTGTGCGCATACTCTATGGGTGAATCCACGTGTTTTATAAAATGTATGTACAGTATACATCTCAACTCCACCCATGCACACACATCACTATGATGGCACACATACAAAGTGATGAAAGATTTTTATTCCACTCACAATACTGGTTTACACATGAAAAACCTTTATGAAAATTTTTTTTTTTTCCCAAGCTTGTACTATTTTAGCATTGCTGGTACAATTTGTTGTGCCAATCAAGTTTATTGTTGCGGAACTTGGAGGAGGGACTCATTTAACTCTTGAACAAGAAGGAAGCCCTAAACAGGGGGCCCTTTTACTAAGAACATAAGAATTGCCGCTGCTGGGTCAGACCAGTGGTCCATCGTGCCCAGCTGTCCGCTCCCGCCACGGCCCTTAGATCAAAGACCAGTGCCTTGAGTCTAGTCTTACCTGCGTACGTTCTTGTTCAGCAGGAACTTGTCTAACTTTGTCTTGAATCCCTGGAGGATGTTTTCCCCTACAACAGACTCCGGAAGAACGTTCCAGTTTTCCACCACTCTCTGGGTGAAGAAGAACTTCCTTACGTTTGTACGGAATCTATCCCCTTTTAACTTTAGAGAGTGGCCTCTCGTTCTCCCTACCTTGGAGAGGGTGAACAACCTGTCTTTATCTACTAAGTCTGTTCCCTTCATTATCTTGAATATTTCAATCATGTCCCCTCCCAGTCTCCTCTTTTCAAGGGAGAAGAGGCCCATTTTCTCTAATCTCTCACTGTATGGCAACTACATAAGAACATAAGAATTGCCGCTGCTGGACCAGTGCCCTAACTGAGTCTAGCCTGGTTCAGCAGGAACTTGTCTAACTTCGTCTTGAGTCCCTGGAGGGTGTTTTCCCCTATAACAGACTCCGGAAGAGCGTTCCAGTTTTCCACCACTCTCTGGGTGAAGAAGAACTTCCTTACGTTTGTACGGAATCTATCCCCTTATAACTTTAGAGAGTGGCCTCTCGTTCTCTCTACCTTGGAGAGGGTGAACAACCTGTCCTTATCTACTAAGTCTATCCCCTTCAGTACCTTGAATATTTTGATCATGTCCTCTCTCAATTTCCTCTGTTTGAGGGACAAAAGGCCCAGTTTCTCTAATCTCTCGCTGTACGGCAACTCCTCCAGCCCCTTAACCATCATAGTCGCTCTTCTCTGGACCCTTTCGAGTAGTACCGTGTCCTTCTTCATATATGGCGACCAGTGCAGTATTCCAGGTGAGGGCGTACAATGGCCCGGTACAACGGCAAGATAACCTTCTCCTAATTGATTTAGTACGCGCTAACTGCTAAGGCGCCCATTATATTCTACGGGTGCTTTAGCATTTTGGACATGCCAATCTTTAGCGTGCGCTAAATCGGTTAGCCCGCCTTAGTAAAAGGACCCCTAGGAGTCCATTAAAGCTTGTTTTCTCTTCTCTGGGAGCTCTCTAATGCTATAAATGGCTTATACTTAAGTTATGTTGAACTTAGGTCCATTTAAAAGCCAGCTAGGCTTGGTGGCTTCCATCTAGAGGTCTGCACCGGAACAGGGATTGCGGGAATCCTGCGGGTCCCGCAGGACTCCCACAGGAATTCCCCTCAGGTCTACAGGACCCCCGTGGGGATCCCTCCCCCCCCCACCGGCTCACGGGACTCCTAAGGGGATGGAACTGGGGTCTCCAAGGCCTGGAAAGAGAATTAGTAGAAGATAGACAAAAGCAGAAACTGGGACCAAGATGATGGAAAAACAAAATGTCCCACCAGCTACAGCAAGGGGGATGTTCATTCTGAGGGGGGGCTAAGCTCAAAGTGGGAAGCCCAGCCCCCTCTCATGGTTATGCCACCAATTGTGTTTAGTGCAAAATGAAGTACTTGCCGAGTTTGTTTTGGGGTTTCCAGTTCAGTTTTGGCACATTTTTTCTTATGCAACCATTGTCCTGAAAAGTATCTCTTTCAATTCTGCTTTCAATGATTTTGATGCTGTATCGTTCGATTCTTTACTCATTGTTGCATTAAAAACCTATTTGTGGATCTTGGAAGGACCTCTCACAAGTTACCTATGCCAGATGGTGGAACCAGATTTGTTCGCTCTACAGATGTGAGCTTTATAATGCCAAAAAATCCAACTCTTTTATTTCTTTTAACAAGAAATGGTCGACCCTACAGTCACATGACCTAATGCCTAGTCTAATTCTTTCCGGTGATGTATGCATCTCTTATTTCTGTTCACTGTTATTTGTTTATATTGTATTTTATTGTTGGTTTAAATAAACTAAGACTTTAAAAAAAAATAATAATAATTAAAACTGTCAGAAGTAATTGCTGTTTTTTATGGGGGACAGGTAACATTTATGGTGGGACGGGCGGGGATAGAGGAGATTCCTCAAGGGGAAGGAGGGGATTCGTTGCTGGGATGGAGGGAATTCCTCTTGGGGACGGGACGGGACGGAGGGGATACTGGTAGGGACGGGCGGGATTTCTGTCCCCGCACAACTCTCTACTTCCATCCCGGGGTTGCATTATCATCTGTTTTAGGTTTATGTTTTAATAGTTGTCTTTTATGATACTAATTTATTTTTATGCTGTTGGTTGTGATTTGCGTTGCATGGATCATTTTATTTACTGTGAACTTCCGCAATGCATTATTCATTTAACTATATCTACTAAATAAAATATGCAACTTCTTGGTTGCCCGATCCTTCTTGTGCGACAGATGAAAACATATTGCAATATTTGCTACAGTGCCGTTTGCTGCCAATCGTATGTCTTCACGCCCTCTCCTCCCACCCCCACCCCACCATCAAGATGCTCTGTGACTTTACAATCATTGCAAGAAAAAACAAAGGATCTTAAATGCACACCAGAAGCAAACAGAGGATGCAAACCTAGGCACAGACAAGAAACCTGTGTGTTGAACTAATGTGCCATACAACACAAAAACAGAAAATTTGTGGTTCCCAAAATTGCTAACTATCAAATATACAAAACCACTAATGAAAAGAAATAGAACTGAAGGTTCTTCTTCTAACAGGGTTACAAAGCCTCAGGAAATGGAGCCATTTACCCAAATCGGGTTTTCCCGTGGAACTTTTCCACATGCTCCCGCTAAAATTTCCCTGACACAGCGGGAGCTATGTTTGCCCCGCGAAACGCAGGCTGCGTCGGATGGATGAAGGCTAGTAAAACAAGCAACGGTTTAAGCTTCATAGCCACTGCGCATAAGCACATAAGCATGGCCTCTGCCGAGTCAGACCAGAGGTCCATCATGCCCAGCAGTCCGCTCCCGCGGCGGCCCCCCCAGGTCAGTGACCTGTAGTGATCTATTACTCAAGAGCATTTTGTCTTGTATAGTAACCCTCTAATTGTACCCCTGGATTCCCTTACCCTTTAGGAACTCGTCCAATCCCTTTTTGAAACCCAAAACCGTACTCTGCTCAACTACCTCCTCGGGAAGCACATTCCAGGTGTCCACCACCCTCTGGGCATGAAGAAGTTACCAGATAAGTACTACATTTTTCAATAATAAATAGTTAAAGAAGGTAAAGAGGTTTTTTCTTGCTTTGCATCAGTCTGCCTGTTCTGTTTTTGAAATGAGTTGCTAGGTTAGTTAGGAGTTTCAAGTAAGAGACCACAAAGATCGTTTTTTTCTAAAAATAAGCTTTAATGGTACACAAGAAGATTGAAGTACAAACATTTTAAATAAATTTCACTTAATAAGGGAGACACAATTAAATACAGTGGTACCTTGGATTACGAGTATAATCCGTTCCAGGAGCGTGCTCGTAATCCAAAATGCTCGTATATCAAAGCGAGTTTCCCCATAGGAAGTAAGGGAAACTTGCTTTGATATGTTCCCCCCACCTCCCCCCCCGAGGCCAGCAGCGCTGCTCCCCCCCCACGAGAACAGGCATTGCTCCCCCCCGCGATCCGCAACCCCCCGCCGCCATCGGGCACCCCCCCCCCGCCGCGACCTGAGGTCCCCCCAACCCACCCGAACCCTCTTCGTACTTTTCTGTAGCCTCCGCAGCGGCACCGGCATCAGCATGTCCTGTGCGTGCCGGTGCCTGAAGATCTGCTTCCTGTGCTGGGCCTTGAGAGTTCACGTTCGACGTGAGAGTTCACGTTCGACGTGAACTCTCAGACCCAGCACAGGAAGCAGATCTTCAGGCACCGGCACCACGCACAGGACATGCTGGTGCCGGTGCCGCTGCGGAGGCTACAGAAAAGTAAGAAGAGGGTTTGGGTGGGTTGGGGGGACCTCAGGTCGCGGCGGGGGGAGGGTGCCCGATGGCGGCGGGGGGGGGTGCCCGATGGCAGCGGGGGGGTGCCGGATCGCGGGGGGGAGGGTGCCGGTTCGCAGGGGGGGCGCTCGCAAATTGAAGCGCGCTCGGTTTCCGAGGTGCCAATTTTGCGAATGTTTTGCTCATCTTGCAAAACACTCACAAACCGGTGCACTCGTAAACCGAGGTACCACTGTAATTGAAAAAATATTGAATACAAATTTGTATAAATTTAGGGCTCTTTTTACAAAGGTACGTTAGGGCTTAAACGCGCGGAATAAGACCTTAACGCCAGCATTAAGCTGGCGTTAGTTCTAGAAGCGTAGCGCGGGTTTAGCGCGCGCTAAAATCCTGCGTGCGCTAAAAACGCTAGCGCACCTTCGTAAAAGGAGCCCTTCGTGAGCGTGAGGGTGGGTTCAAGGCTGCGACGCGAGCTGGAGCACGTGGAAAAGTTCCACGGGGGAACCCGATTTGGGTAAAATGGCTCCATTTTCTGAGGCTTTGTAACCCTTTTCGAAGAAAAACCTTCAGTTCTACTTCTTATCATTTGTGGTTTTGTGTGTTTGATATTTTGCACCAATGTGCATCAAAATTGTTTGAGAAGTCTTGGGCGCGAGCCAAGAACCATCAACATCTTTGGAAACTTAGTACGCGTCTGCTGATTACAACAATGTAATTGTTATAATCATCCTTTGGCAGCTTTTACTTTTCACAGATTTTTTTTTTCCTTTCTGACTGGCAATGGATTTATTAGGGTTACCAATAGAACAGTGGTCTCAAACACGCGGCCCGCCAGGTACTATTTTGAGGCCCTCGGTATGTTTATCATAATCACAGAAGTAAAATAAAACAGTTTCTTGATCTTATGTCTCTTTAGCTATAAATGACAATATTATTATTAAGACTTAGCCAAAAGGAAAGATTTATAAACTATAAAGAGTTTTATCTCATGCAAAATTGTCATTTCTTTAATAAGACATTAACTATTTTCTTTGAGGCCCTCCAAGTACCTACAAACCAAAATGTGGCCCTGCAAAGGGTTTGAGTTGGAGACCAGTAGCCTATAGGAAGAGGAGATGCAAATGTTAAGAGCCTTAGCCAATAGGGAGAGGAGGAGATTGTGGATGGCCATCGTGTTATTATGTTTCTGTAATCATAAAGTTCTATGACATCACAATGCAGGTGTAAAGAGCCTTAGCCAATAGGGAGAGGAGGAGATAGTGGATGCTGTGGATGGCCATCGTGTTACTATGTTTCTATAACCATAAAGTTCTATGACATCACAATGCAGGTGTAAAGAGCCTTAGCCAATAGAGAGAGGAGGAGATAGTGGATGCTGTGGATGGCCATCGTGTTACTATGTTTCTATAACCATAAAGTTCTATGACATCACAATGCAGGTGTAAAGAGCCTTTGCCTATAGAAATGGTCTCAAACTCACGGCCCGCCAGGTCCTATTTTGAGGCCCTCAGTATGTTTATCATAATCACAAAAGTAAAATCAAACAGTTTCTCGATCACATGTCTCTTTAGCTATAAATGACAATATTATTATTAAGACTTAGCTGAAAGGAAAGATTTATAAACTAGAAAGAGTTTTACCCCTTGCAAAATTGTCATTTCTTTAATAAGACATTAACTATTTATTTCTGAGGCCCTCCAAGTACCTACAAATCCAAAATGTGGCCCTGCAAAGGGTTTGAGCTTGAGACCACTGCAATAGAACATAGGATCACCTATAAAATTCTTCTACTAACTTTTAAAACCAGAGTAAATAACCAGCCTGAATTTATTAATAACTTACTTATCCCATATTACCAAACTAGAACTTTAAGATCTACAGCTCAAAACCTTCTTACCGGTTCATAGACAACGGCGCGAAAGACAAAGGCGCGCCCGGACAATTGAGTGCAGCGCAGAGGCGCGCGCTGCTCTAAATTACTGTTTTTAGGGCTCTGACGGGGGGGGGCGTGGGGGGGGAACCCCCACTTTACTTAATAGACATGGCGCCGGCGTTATGGAGGGTTTGGGGGGGTTGTAACCCTCCACATTTTACTGTAAACTTAACTTTTTCCCTAAAAACAGGGAAAAAGTGAAATTTTCAGTAAAATGTGGGGGGTTACAACCCCCCAAACCCCCCACAACGCCCCCACAACGCGGCGTGATGTCTATTAAGTAAAGTGGGGGGGGTTCCCCTCCCACGCTCCCCTGTCGGAGCCCTAAAAACAGTAATTTAGAGCGGCGCGCACCTCTGCGCTGCGCTCAATTGTCTGGGCGCGCCTTTGTCCCGGCGCGCTTTTGACCTGACACCTCTTCTTACCATCCCCTCATTGAAACATATCAGCACAATGCGGACTACAATTTTCTCTGTTAGTGTGCCCCCTCTCTTTGAAACAGTACCCCAAATTACTTACGTGAAAAAAAAACAACTCTTGCCAATTTTAAGGGGAAGTTAAAGACATTTCTCTTCCTTGATGATTTTGCAACTTAAACTTCCCTTTTAAGGATGACCTAGATTTAAGAAAGGTTTTAACCTTCTGTTCCCCCTCCCTTTGTTATTCTTCCCCTTGCGTGTTCCTTTTCTCTCTCAATTGTAGTTCTAACCTTTCTTCCTTTTTTGTTCCCGTTCATCAATGTCTTTAAAAATTATCATTTCCCCTGGTTGGTTTTTGTTTAAATTGTATTTTAATTGGCGCATTGTTTTGGCGTTTTTGTACACCGCCTAGAAGGCTTGATTGGGCAGTATAAGAAATTTTAAATCACCTTGAAACTTGAATGTAACTGGAACATTTTCAGTTGAATGCGGAAGACAAAAAAGAGGCGTCTTTTTAAAGCGGGAGTTGGTCTTGGAGACCACACTATAGCTTTTACCAAATAACCCATGGTTTAAAGAACTGGAAAATCTTTTTTCATTATTTACCATTTTAAAGTTAAAACCATAAAGCAGAGCCTCTGTATCATTAACTCAAGCTTGGAAAAGACCTGAACCTCACTCCTTTCAGACTTGGAAGTGCCATTTGCAACTGTACCGTGGGCAAGCTTAGGGCCTACATGTTTGAAGATTTGGGGGGACATGAGAAAAGTTGTGGGGTACCGTCCCATAGCTCAATGATGTTTCTAGGAGAATATTCTCAACATCTTGTCCTGGCTTCTCCCATAAACGTTTCTGCTGAGCCCTAAAACCCAGAACACTTTGCAGGAGGGGGGGAGATTCAGCTTTACTCTCAACTTCCATGAACGGGATTCTGGGAGTATCTCTTAGCCATGCTTCAGAAGCAGCAGTGCCACCAGTGGAAGAGGGTCCCAAGGTGGCAAATATGGATTGGAGGGGCAAGTCAGATCATTTGCCAAGCTCATAGAAAGCAAATCTGACACAGTGCCAAAAATCAGGAGCCTGCAACACAATTTCTGCTCTGCCCAGAAGGGGGAGAGGTTTCTACATCATGCATTACCAATTTCTGTACGGAAATGATAAGAACAGTTTTGACCCAGTTAAGACCAGCAAGATTATAGTACTCACATATGGAAGGATACTGGCTTTCGTCATAGAGACAAATTCAAAGGGCTATTATGCAAACTCTTATACTGACTTTGAGTCCCATATGCTGAGATCGCAGCACCATGGCACTTTCAGATATTATCACCTGTTTCTGGAAGACTTCTCCCAGGTGACAATTTATTGCCACTTGGAAAAGTGTTAACTTGAGATGGCAGCTACAGGTGGGCCTGGGTAGGCCCAGGCCCACCCAGCGACGGCACCACACTGACCTCTCAACTCCTCAGCCTCCCAGCATCTACCCTCCTATCTTCAAACCCTGTCCCTCCCTGGTGTACCTTACAGACATCTCCCGTAGCCAGCAGCGATTCAGTTTTGCTGCTGGCTCCAGCTCCCCCAGGATTCTCTCTGCTGCATCCCGCCCTCACTGATATTACTTCCTGTTTCCTACTCTTTTTTTCTTTCTGCAGTTTGGGAAAAAAAAAAAAAAGGATTTGGTTTTTTAAAGAGCAAAGAATGCAGGTCTTTACAGATATTGCTTGTGTTAACTCATGTATGGAGGTGTGCCTTAACTTTTGCTAAAAAAAAAGGGAGGTCTTTAGTAAGTTTATCATCCTGATAAAGACGTTTAGATGTTATAAGCATCTTTTAATTAAAAAAATGCCTTTAGTTTGGATTTGAATTGAATCAGCGATGTTTCTTCTTTCAGGGTAATAGGAGCGGAGTTCCACAGTGACGGGGCATAATTCGTTCCAGAAGCATGTTCGTAATCCAAAGCGCTCATATATCAAAACAAATGTCCCCATAGGAAATAATAGAAACTCCGACGATTCGTTCCACATCCCAAAAACTTTAATAGGAAAAATACAGTACTCTACGTACTTATATTGCAAGATCTCCCTCGTTTCAAACAGTCACTACACTGCGGGTGACTTGGGCGTGATGCTTTTATTACTTTCAGCCACGCTCGGGCTGAGAGGTGCGTATGTTGTGCGCGCTTGCACTGCCGGTGCATGCATTACGTTCAGACGCGATCAGCGATGCGACAAACATATATTGTGTGTATTTGACGTGACGCACGTATAGCGAGTTAAAATTTAAGAAAATGTTTTGCTCGTCTTGCAAAACACTCGTCAACCACATTACTCGCTATCCAAGGTTTGACTGTAATTTAAAGATTTTTTTTTTTTTTTTTTTTTTTATTAGGATTTTATATACCGCCTATCAAGGTTATCTAAGCGGTTTTACAATCAGGTACTCAAGCATTTTCCCTCTCTGTCCCGGTGGGCTCACAATCTAGCTAACGTACCTGGGGCTATGGAGGATTAAGTGACTTGCCCAGGGTCACAAGGAGCAGCGCGGGGTTTGAACCCACAACCCCAGGGTGCTGAGGCTGTAGATCCAACCACTGCGCCACACACTCCTCCGAGTGTGTGGTAATAGATGCTGGGAGGTAGATCTCGGTGATCTTAACGGAGTATAAGGGATGAGATGCTTGTTTATAAATTCTGGACTGCGAGAAGCGCGAGTTTTGAAAGTCAGCAGAAGGATTTTGTAAGTGGTCCTATGTCCGATGGGTAACCAGTGTGCTTTTTATTAACAGCGGGGCCACGTGATCGTATTTTTCTTGGGAGTTCGTCATGATCTTGATAGCAGTGCTCTGAATGATTTGTAACCTTCTCGGTTCTTTGGGGGGGGCAATGCCCTTAAAAAGTGCATTACAATAATCGGGGCAAGAAATTATCAGTGAATGGATCAGAGTGTGAATTGAGGATGAGCCCAAGCTTTTTGATAGGGAGCGAATCAGTCGTAACCTGTAAAAACATTTACTGACCTCTGTACTAATGTGCTCATAGTATGACAGGTTAGAATCAAGAGCAACACCTAGTACCGTATTTTCACGCATATAACGCGCGCGTTATACATGATTTTACAAACCGTGCATAACCATGTGCGTTATACGCGTGAGCGCGTTTTACAACTTTTTTTTTACATAGTTCCCCCCCTGACGTCCGATTCACCCCCCCGCAGGACCGCTCGCACCCCCACCTCAAAGGACCGCTCGCACGCACTCGCACCCCCACCCGAAGGACCGCTCGCACCCCCACAGCCTCCCGACCCCCCCCATCATGTAGAAGTTCCTACCGTTGTCTTGCTGCTTCCTCTTGGCGGTCCCGGCGCAGACGCAGGGCTCACAGAAGGGCCAGGACCGTCAAGAGGAAGCAGCAGGACAATGGTAGGAGCTTCTACATGATGGGGGGGGGGGGGTCGGGAGGCTGTGGGGGTGCGAGCGGTCCTTCAGGGTGGGGGTGCGGGTGCATGCGAGCGGTCCTTCGGGGTGGGGGTGCGAGTGCGTGCGAGAGGTCTTTCGGGGTGGGGGTGCGAGTGGTCCTGCAGGGGGGGGGGTGAATCGGACGTCGGGGGGGGGGGGGCATCAGGCTTTCAGGGTGGGGACAGGACTTCAAGGGGGAGAGGAGAGTCGGGGCGGGCGAAAGGAGAGTCGGGGTGGCCAGAGGAGAGTCAGGGCGGGCGAAAGGAGAGTCGGGCGGCGACGGGAGAGTCGGGGCGGCATGCGCGGTATACGGGTGTGCGCGATATATAAAAATTTATTTACATAAATTACAGTTTCCCGCACGCTATACCCGTGTGCGCGTTTTACACGGGTGCGCGGTATATGAGTGAAAATACGGCAGTTTTATTGAAGGAACTATCTGTACCGGAATTGATTTAATCTGGATGGGACATGAGAGAGAGATACCTTTAGAAATAGAGGCTTAGAAACGTGTGTCGCCAATTCGGCCTGCCTAACGATTAAGAAGGAACTATCGCAGCATGCCAAGGGGATACAAGTCCACTCGAAACTCACCTTCACATTAAAAAAGGGTAAACTTAGTGCAAGCCAGAAGACTAGGTTCTCACCCTGCAAGAACCTGCTGACTGATGGCTTTGGGACTCTTATTTTGACGCGTCCCCTTGTCATAAACTCACATGTCACACATCCCATGCGGCACTATTAATACTGCAGATAAGGCACCCAGCCAACTGCTGTGTAATGTGTCAACATCTGGAAGAGAGTAAGGAGAAGGGAGATAAGGCAGCGTGCACACAGCGGAACTGAGGACATATTATTCCAGGGCTGCCGAGACAATCTGGCAGCGGTAATTCAAACCACTTCATGGCTGAAGCAGTAGCTGTTCTCCGAAGAGGCTGCCCTTCATCTCAAGGAGCTTTGACGGAAGTCCTTTTGTCAGGTGAAACTCTGTTCACATTATAAGCCCAACGATATGCCAAAAGGCTCGGCACGATCACAAAGGTCACTTTGTGTTGTTTTGGTGTGAGCCGCCGAGAATGGCAGAAGATGTGGCGAATGCATTTTTAAATAAATAAAAATCAAGATGGAAGTCAGAACACTACGAGGCCTGTTCACTAAAGGTTATTATTTATTTATTTAACTTTCTATACCATTCTCCCAGAATGGTTTACATGAATTTATTTAGGTACTCAAGGATTTTTCCCCGTCTGTCCTGGTGGGCTCACACTATATCTAATGAACAAAGGAGGTTATTCTACCATTGTATCGAGAGATGGTTCGCCCACATCTGGAGTACTGTGTCCAGTACTGGTCGCCGTACCTTAAGAAGGATATGGCGATACTTGAGAGGGTCCAGAGAAGAGCGACATGGACGATAAAAGGGCATGGAGAACCTTTCGTATGCTGAAAGGTTGGAGAAGCTGGGGCTCTTTACCCTGGAGAAGCGGAGACTTAGAGGGGATATGATAGAGACTTATAAGATCATGAAAGGCTTAGAGAAGGAGGAAAAGAACAGATTCTTCAGGCTAGCCGGGCCCACAGAAACAAGAGGACATTCAGAAAAATTGAAAGGAGACAGATTTAAAACGAACGCTAGGAAATTCTTCTTCACTCAGAGGGTGGTGGACACCTGGAATACGCTCCCAGAGGAGGTGATAGGGCAGAGTGCATTATTGGGCTTCAAAAAGGGATTGGATGACTTCCTGAAGGATAAGGGGATTGAAGGGTATAGGTACAGGTATTAAATGAATAGGGGATAAAAGACGTAGGTAAGGTCCAATGACAGGTCACGGACCTGGTGGGCCGCCGCGGGTGCGGACTGATGGGCTCGATGGACCCCTGGTCTGACCCGGCAGAGGCAATGCTTATGTGCTTATGCACCTGGGGCAATTAAGTGACTTGCCCAGGGTCACAAGGAGCAGTGTGGGCTTGAGCCCACAACCTCAGGGTGTTGAGGCTGTAGCTTTCGCCACTGCGCCACACTCTCCCCTGTAAGAATCTGGGTTTAACATGTCTTAACGTGGGACTTTTCTGTGCGCAAAGCCCATATTTACGGTAATGCAGCACAATTAGAGGCATTTATTAACTTTTTTTTCAAGTCAAGGGCTAATGTTCATATGAAAGCACATTACCTAAAACAAATTAACAGGGAAACACTTACCATCTCTTATTCAGAAGGCGCTAAGTTCTGCCGCATTAATGCGACATTAACCAGTTAGTGCACGGTAATCTGAACGCGCTAGTTGGTTAATGCTTCCACACCCATTCTCTATGACACACCTCCTCCAAACCAATGTTTTTTTTTAAATACCTAATGCACGAGGTAGCACGCACTAATAGACAAAAATGCTGCAAAACGCTTTGATGTGTTTCGTGGCAACCTTTTAGTAAAATGGCCCCTAAAGGTGTCATTTTATAACTGTCCACCGTAGGAAAAAGTACCTGCAGACTTTGCATCAACTTGGCTGAGGGAAAATATGACCGATGTCTACAAGGTACTGAGTGGTGTAGAATGGGTTCAAGCGAAAAGATTTTTTTTTAACTCCATCAATCATTTGCATGCAATCTTGATAGTGAATCATTCGCTGTTGGAAAATCAGCCAGAGAATCGGCCAACAGCGACCGAGTCACTATCTTGAGTGAATCTAGCCCACCACTCTGAATGTCAGCTTTGAAATGCCAAAAACACAAAAAGGCAGTATACGAGCCCCCATTCCTTTCCCTTCTCTCTCAACTGGAACAATCTCCATGAGAGAAAGCGGTACAATCCCTATGCCCACTGAAGCACTAGTTCACCCTTCTGGCAAGGATACTACCCAAATGGAATGAAAATTTTACAGATATGGACTTAAGACAGCTTATCAACTCATTTTTCATAGACTACCAAATTCCCGTCAAGTTCATCATCAACAGTATGATGGTTTAATGGGCCACCAGATGATGCTAAACTTGTTTGTGGGTCGGGGTGACCACCAAGGGTGCTAGAGGCTATCCAAAGGCTTCCACTAAGCCAAAGCAGAAGATGCATCTTGAAAATTTAATTTTGACATCAAGTTTCAAGTTTTATTTAAATTTTGATTAAACGCCTATCTGAAATTCTAGGCATTTTACAATAATAAAAGAAGACAAAAATAAAACAATGGACTTATACAATCAAAACATAGAATCGACATACAATTAAATGAGAGGTAAGAAAACATTAAAGGAAAAAAACAACAGGAACGAAGGTTACCTGAAAATCAGATTTTGCTCTCCTCTAATATTAGTTGGCAATGAGTTCCAGATCATGGGGGCAGTTACTGAGAAAGTTGTTGCCCGGTGAGTGCTAATAATCTTTCATGAAGGCACGAAGAATAGATGTTGAGTGGTAGATCTTAGGGTTCTGGGAGGATCATGCGGAATGAGAAGTCTATCAATAACGGCTGGTTCCTTGGTTTTATGGGTTTTGGCGATCTTATAAGTTATTCTGTATGGTATTGGTAGCCAATGGGCATTCCTTAAAAGTGGAGTGACAGGATCGTATTTCTTAGAATTAGTAAACGATTTTGCATTTTTGTTTTGTTCCATTTGCCATCCCAGTGACCCTCTGCTTTCCAACAATTTCCCTACTGGCCCTACCATTAACATCATCATTTGTTTTAGACATAAGACACCTCAGGTATTATCAACAGCTGAACAGTTTTAGTCTGTTGCAACAGTATGACGGTTTAATGGGCCACCAGATGCTGCTAAACTTGTTTGTAGGTCGGGGTGACCACCAAGGGTGCTAGAGGCTATCCAAAGGCTTCCACACACATCAATGTAAAAAAACGTATTAAAATCCAATTAGCAGGATGAAAACCAGATGGATCCTTGTGGCGCCATCTAAGGCATTTTACGAAGAACATGTGCCCAATTACGATGCACCCAAAGTCAAACACCCTCCAGCAAACTCTTTTGAAGAGTTTTACACATTTGGATTTCATTTTATCCCTTCTTCCCCAGCAAAGACTAGTTTTGTTTTTCTTAATGACATATGATGGTAAACATTTTTTTTAAAAAATCAATGCTCTGCACCCAAAATTTTCTCATCATATAAGGAAGCATACAGAATGAACCAAATGAGATTCTCGATGTCTCAACTTTATACATCTTTTACCTTTTCAGACTAGTTTCTAAAGCAAAAAAAAAAAAGTATGCTTATGAGATGTTTGTCTCCCTAAGAACTTTTGAGTTTGGTGTATAATCACACCAAATTTTCAGGACAAAAATTTATAAGTCCACTAGGCCTTAAGACATCATTTATCTGTATTCCTCAATAGTTGCTTTCATATAAGAATAGCCTTACTGGGTCAGACCAATGGTCCATCAAGCCCAGTAGACCATTCTCACGGTGGCCAGTCAAGGTCACTAGTACCTGGCCAAAACCTGAGTAAGAACATTCCATGCTACCGATCCAGGGCAAGCAGAGGCTTCCCCAATGTCTTTCTCAATAACAGACTATGGACTTTTCCTCCAGGAAATTGTCCAAACCCTTCTTAAAACCAGCTACGCTATCTGCTCTTACCACAACCTCTGGCAATGCGTTTCAGAGCTTAACTATTCTCTGAGTGAAAAAAAAAATTTCCTCCTATCGGTTTTAAAAGTATTTCCCTGTAACTTCATCCCTAGTCTTTGTAATTTTTTAAGGAGTGAAAAATCGATCCACTTGTACCCGTTCTACTCCACTCAGGATTTTGTAGACTTCCATCATACCTCACCTCAGCTGTCTCTTTTCTGAGCTGAAGAGTCCTAACCTTTTTAGTCTTTCCTCATAGGAGAGGAGTTCCATCCCATTTATCATCTTGGTCGCTCTTCTTTGAACCCTTTCTAGCATCATAACAAAATCCATAGTAGAGACCCTGATCAATATCCATTCATATTTCTTAAATATAGAAAATATAGGGAATATGTATGGTGATTGATCAATGATTCTACTTTGGATTTTGCTGTGCTTGAGTTTAATGTGTGATGATATGGAAGCAACTATTGAAGAATATAGATAAATCAAGTCTTCACAGAACCTCTTCACCTATCCACCACTCAACGGTACCTGTCGTAAGAAACTCTACGACAACCTCCTGGGGACACAGGCAGCCAAAATAGACTCTGACATCTCTAAATTACTGACCAAAACAACAGACATAAAAGAGTTCCGCAAAGAAATAAAAACACTACTGTTCAAAAAATATCTCCCATCACTCTAACCACCGCCCAATGAGTTCCCAATCAACGACTTCGGAATCACTCATCCATATTATCTCTTTGTCTGTGATCAAGAATATACTGTAACTCTTCTACACTACACCCGACCTAACTGATCGAGTAGACATGTATTACCTCTGTAAAATGCATTATCTTCTGCTATATGTATTATCTTCTGTAATAAGTAATATCTTCTGTGAAATTGTAATATCATAACTCTTCACTGTTCCTGTAACTTACTCCTATCCTGAAATGTAATTCTACTGGAATGTCCCAGATATTTTCTATATTGTAATCCGCCTAGAACCGCAAGGCACAGGCGGAATAGAAATCCCTAATGTAATGTAATGTAAGTCTTAAAGACCCGTAGACTTCTAATGATTTATTAAGATTTTTATATACCGCCTATCAAGGTTATCTAAGCGGTTTTTTACAATCAGGTACTCAAGCATTTGGTGCACTTTGGAGAGTTGTCCATTAAGGACATTTAAGAATAAGTACTGATTGAGCGTTTTTTATGCCAATGATGGTATTAATGACAGCTGTTGAGAATTGAATGATTCTGAGGCTTTTTATTCCATCTACGAAGTTTTTTTTTTTTTTTGGGGGGGGGACTTTATGTACCTTTTTAGCACCATTCAATTAGGCACATCTGGTACCATTTTTTATAGAATGCGAAAACGAACCCATTTGGAGATACTGCCCCCAGAGTTTATATTGTGTACATATCCTCAATTAGGGAAACACATCTACAGGCTACTAGAAAACAAGTTTTCTCCACGATGGCACCTTAATTTGGGATTCAGATGCCAAAGCAAGGATAGGATCCAAGCTAACCCTATACATCCCCACCCACCTCCTCCGCTCTGAAACGGAGAAACGCCTATGCATCCCCCCAGGAAGGTCTCTCCTGTCAGAAACTGCCCGCAAATGCTCCTATAGTCATTTCATCCCCCAACTCTGGAACCAACTCCCCCCGCAAATCAGATTACAGAACTCATTGATGACCTTCCGGAAAGCTGTAAAGACCCGCCTCTTGAACTAAAATTCCAACTGTAATCAACCGCCATCGCCCCCTAAAATTCCCCCTTCCTCCTGCACCCACTTCTCCAATCTTAACCTATACTTAAATTGCTGTATAGTCTTTGTATTGTCCAAATGTATTCCACTGTGACTGTTAGCTTGGGATAGAAATCGAATTAAATAAATAAATAAAGCAAGCACAAGGGAAGGATTATTCATGATTCATAATGGGGTCAAATCTTGGTCGTGGGGCTAGCTTGTGTGCAACCTTAATAAGCTGATACTGTATAAAGAAAGTTATTTGTTATATATAATTTAACGGTTGTATAAATTTATGTTTTGCAAATTGCATTGAGGGTTATCTTAGAGGTAATCAATAAATCAATGTAAGTAAATATATATTTTTTTTTAGGTAAGAATGAATAATATTAATTTACCCCTCTTTTACTAAGCCCGATAGCACGGGCTGACGCGTTAAATGCTCCAACGCACATATGGATTGAATGGACGTCATAGCATCTGCCGTGCAGCATTCCCGGAGCTTAGTAAAAGGGGGCCTTCGTGGTGTTTCCTCCCCCCAAAATGCCATCATGTTTTATAACTCAAAATGTCAAGTACTTATACAATCACCTCTAACTAGAGAATGACATGGGGACAAATTTGTCCCTGTTCCTGTGGGATCTCAATAGTAGAGAGTTGCACAGGGACAGAAATCCCACCCATCCCTGCCCGTCCCCGCCAGGATTCTCTCCGTCCCCACCCATTCCTGCAACGAATTACCTCCATCCCCGCCCGTCCCAAAGTTCAAAGTTTCAAAGTTTATTATTTTTCTTGATTAATCGCTTTATCAAATTCAAAGCGATGTACATAGTAAAATATAATTAAAAGAGAACATACAAAACAAACTTTAAATACTTACAAAGAATAATAAAAACTGCATTACATTAGGTAAGAGGGGTTTTTGAAATACATTTGTCAAATAAAAAAGATACATAGGAAAAACACAAAGGGAAAACATTAAAACAAATGGTACAAAAATATTGGAATTAGTCTGAGTATTGTTAAATTAAGTATTAAAAGCATCATTAAATAAAAATGTTTTTAATTGTATTTTAAATTTTACCAAGTCTTGTTCATTACGTAAAAAAATTGGAAGAGCATTCCAGGTTTGTGGGGCTGTTACAGAAAATATATATTGTCGTCTCGTGTTTATAATTTTTAATGAGGGGACGGTTAATAAATTTTGATCAATAGATCTTAATGTTCTAATTGGTTGGTACGGTATTAGTAGTTTATAAATGAAAGCAGGTGTCTTATATAGTAATGTCTTGAATGTAAGAAGACAAAGTTTATACGATATTCGGTGGATGACAGGAAGCCAATGAGCGTTTTTTAACAGAGGGGTAACGTGATCGAATTTTTTAGATTTAGTTATGAGTTTTATGGAGACATTCTGGATAATTTGCAAACGTTTTAGTTCAGTTAGTGTTATACCTTTAAAGAGGGCATTACAGTAATCAAGTTTGGCTATCCCCATAAAAAGCAGCAATTACTTCTGACAGGATCATCAATTCCACAGTTTCTTTTGTGTTTGCGCTGCTGTTTTCCTTGTGGAATCTCTTTGGTGGAACCCTTTTTTTGTTTTCTGTTCAAGTAATTCACTTATAAACCCCCTCTTTTACTAAGGCTGACCTGTCCATTATATTATATGGACGAATCCTGCTTCCAAAGCCTTCCATCCCCGTGGGAGTCCCGTTGGCTAGAAGGAGGTCCCCGTGGGAGTCCCGTGGGTTAGGGGGGATTCCCACAGGACCTCCGCGGGACCCGCGGGATTCCCGCGATCCCCGTTCCCGTGCAGACCTCTACCCAATAGTCCCATCCCGTCCCCAAGAGTTGTGTTCCTGTCCCATGCCTGCAAGCTCTGCCTTAACCACACAAACCTCGAACACTTATGATTTTTAATGAGGACAGAGCTCGCAGGGACAGGGTCATTATCAACCCCTTATGATAGATGGCCTTACTTATAGTACATTTCTAGCACCTGGTCAGAGATGTCCAAAAAGGACAAGAAAACAAAAAAAACAACAAAACCAAGGTAACAGGTGAGTTAACTGAAGAGCACAAAGGTCACCCCCAAATCCTTCTGTGAAGAAACCTGAATTCGCAGCCCAGGCATTCTCCCAGATCTTGATATCAATGCTATAAACAAAAGACCACCCAGTTAATGAAACACTGTTTAAATTCACAGCAGACTGCAACACATGCTTTTGATAAGTGTGCTTTCCTTCTGATAATAACAGCCTCTGGGGGCAGAGATGAATGATAAGCCGTCGTAAATTTGCATTGCATGAAAGTTCACATTTGGGGGCCTCTGCTGGGTACTTGGTTGGGCGCGGTCAATCATAACTGACACGGTACCAGGGTACTGTATTCCATAAGGTAGCATGTGGAGCTATTGACAGATTATGGCTGGCTTTTACAAAGCCACAGTAGAGGTTTCTTCCACGGGCCAGTGATGTTCATAAGAGATTTTATGAGCGTAGGAGCATTTACCTCACTTGCCCACGGTAGACACTGCTACCGCAGCTTTGTAAAAGAGGACCTTATGTTTCCCTTACACCAGGGGTAGGCAATTCCGGTCCTCAAGAGCCGGAGCCAGGTCAGGTTTTCAGGATATCCATAATAAATATGCATGAGATGGATTTGCATCTAATATAATAAAACGGTAAGCCGCGCATGCGCACTTCCTATGCGTGCGCCGCTTTTCCGTGAGCTGTAATGACCCATAGGAAGTGCGCATGCGCGGCTTACGGTTCTGTTTTTCAGTCTGGCCTGCTCCCTGCCGTATTGCATTTTTTAGTTGAAAGACGCAGCGGTGGCTCCTCTCACGAACTTCCGACGCAGGTGGGGATCATGAGAGGAGCCACTGCCGCGTCTTTCAACTAAAAAAAAAAATACGGCAAGGCGAGAAGGCCAGACCAGACCGAAGCTCAAGACCGCGGGAAGGGAAGGAAAGGGGGAGTTGACAAAGAAGAGGACTCCAGCCGCGAGGAGCCGAACGGAGCAGCCAGATCGCAGCAGGCCAGAACGCGGGGGAGGGGCCGAACGGAGTAGGCAAGATCGCGGTAAGAGAAGGGAAGGGGTGGGGGAAATGCTGCAACTGCTGCACAGGGACCTGGAGGGGAAGACAAATACCGCTGCTGCTGCACTGGGAAGTCGGAGGGGGGGGGGAGGGAAATGCTGTTGCAGGGAAGTGGGGTGGAAATACTACTGCACAGGGAAATGGAGGGAAAGAATGACAGACAGACAGCAGGAGGGAGGGAGACAGACAGAAAGGAAGAAAGACACAGGGGCAGGGAGAGGGACAGAAAGACAGACAGAAAAAGGGAGTCATGGAGAGAGAGAGAGAGACATCGGGAGAGAGAGAGAGACAGACAGACATATATTCTAGCACCCGTTAAATGTGGCAGGCATTTTTTTTTTTTTTTTTTAATATACCTGCTTATATCCTAAGTGGTTTTCATGGAGTAGCAATTGAGTATCTCTAAGTATTTTCCCTATCTGTCCTAGCAGGAAAGAAAGAAACAGTTTTTAATCTTTTTGTCTTTAATAACGAGCCCCAAAGTAACATAGTAGATAACGGCAGATAAAGATCCGATCGGTCCATCTAGTCTGCCCAACATATGCATAGCTATGACCCCAAATCTATTAACATTTTGGTTCATTCGCTAATTATTTCAAAATTAGATTACTGCAATTCTCTCCTAATAAACATATCTCAGAAAGAAAGGAGAAGACTCCAAATTATACAAAATACCGCAATCAAATTAATTCACAAAGCTAAAAAATACGACCACGTTACCCCACTACTCATCAAATCTCACTGGCTTCCAATTTCTCACCGAATCACTTTTAAAACATTATTTCTAGTTTTCAAAACATTAATCTCAAATGAACCCCTATTCATTTCTAAAATGTTAGTCCCATATAATCCTCCTCGATCCTTAAGATCATCTTTATCTAATCAGCTTTCAGTTCCTTCATTAAGAATAATCGGCACTAGACGCAAAGATATGTTTTCAGTGGTTGCTCCATCCTTGTGGAACTCCCTACCAAATTTTATTAAAAATGAAAAAGATCTTATTTCTTTTAAAAAATTGTTAAAAACATACCTATTTCAAGATGCATTTGATTTATGAAATGATTTATTTTATATTCTTACATGTCTTTAATTTTCTTTTCTCTTGTTTCATTCTAATTATACCTATTGTATTACCCATTCTATGTAAATTCTAACAAATAATGCAATTGTAACTTTCCCCTTCCTTCCTACCCAATCATGTTTGTCCACATTGTTTTGTCAATTGTCTAACTTAGTGAAATTACATGTATTGCCACAATCTGCTGGTTTTTAATTGTACATCGCTTAGATATTTTTTATAAGCGATATATCAAATGTAAATAAACTTGAAACTTGAAACTATGAGCTGTCCCTACCATTTTCAGCGCACAGACCATAGAAGCCCGCTGGTGTCACGCAACTGTAAAATTCAGAGTTTCCTGGGCCAAAAGTGTTTTTTGTCTGGGCTAATTTCCTTTGCTATTCAGTTCCCAGGCTGCACGGGGAGGACCTTGGACGGCAGCTTAATTTGCAGCTGACCGATCTAAGCCAGAAAGACCCTTAGAGATTATCTCTCTCTTGAGAGCCGTCACAATTAGAATGGCTACAGCTCTCTCCCATTTATTTATGACTGACCTTTTCTTGAACTTGCCTCGCGCTACAAATGAAGAAAGGCTTGAGCCAAATTCATATAATAAAAACTCTCCAAAAGCTTATCAAAGATACATTCAGTTAGTCCGACACAGAAGGGGTTCACAGCACAAACTTTATTCGCTAAATCTCTTTGCCTGGTACAACTCGGCCTTCCCACCCCATGCTTTGGAGAAACCATCAAATCCCGTGCGTCAGACCATAAACCTCTCCTAGGGGAGTAAATCTGAATCTTCAAGCTCATCAGGGTGCCCTCTATGGAATGGTTCATAGACAACTCGGCGAAAGACGAAAGGCGCGCGCCGGCAACTGAGCGCAAGACGGAGGCGCGCGCCGAAGAAAATTTCAGTTTTTAGGGTCTCCGACGGGGGTTTTTGTTGGGGAGCCCCCCCCCAGTTTACTTAATAGAGATCGCGCCGGCATTGCGGGGGGTTTGGGGGGTTGTAACCCTCCACATTTTACTGTAAACTTAACTTTTCCCCTAAAAACAGGGAAAAAGTGAAGTTTTGAGTAAAATGTGGGGGGTTACAACCCCCCACACCCTCCAGAACGCCCCCACAACGCGGCGCGATCTCCATTAAGTAAAGTGGGGGGGTTCCTCCCCCTTGCCCTCCCCCCGTCGGAGCCGTAAAAAACAGTAATTTTGTGCGGCACGCGCCTCCGCTCTGCGCTCAATTGTCTGCGCGCGCCTTTGTCCCGGCGCGCTTTTGACCTGACACCCTATGGCAGGGGTGTCCAATGTCGGTCCTCGAGGGCCGCAATCCAGTCGGGTTTTCAGGATTTCCCCAATGAATATGTATGAGATCTATTAGCATACAATGAAAGCAGTGCATGCAAATAGATCTCATGCATATTCATTGGGGAAATCCTGAAAACCCGACTGGATTGCGGCCCTCGAGGACCGACATTGGACACCCCTGCCCTATGGAATACCCAAATGACCCGTCATCACCAAGATCTTAAACTGAATGCAAAACGTTCCGGCAACCAGTGTAGCATTTCCAAATATGGGAAAGATGTGATCTCGGTAGTGACAACTGTCAACTGCTCCATCTAGGGTTACCAGATGTCTGGATTTTTCCGGACGTATTTTCCTTTTGAGGACATGTCCAGGGGTCCGTCCAGGTTTTGAAAAGCTTCCAAGACATCACCGTCGGGGCAGGAGGGTATTCGCGCATGCACGGATGCCCTCCTTCTTGAAAAGAGCAGGCAGCCGGGGGATGGCACTGGGGTTTAACGGGGCAGGGATGGGTGGAACTGGGTAGGTCTGGGAGCAGGTCGAGGGGTCTAGATTTTCCATTTGGAAAATCTGGTAACCCAAGCTCCATCGCCATATTTTGTGAAAACAATACCTGATACACTTGACACTGCAGTTACTATGCATTAGTAGATGGAGACATAAGCATGCATAATCTCACTCCACATCCCCTGACTTCAGGGCTGCTAATTTTCCCAGTTCAAGAGGGGTGAGTGGGGGGGGGGGGGGGAGGGCAGGTGAGTGGCCTAGTGGTTGGAGCTGCTGCTACCTCAGCACCCTGAGGTTGCAAGTTCAATCCCAGACTGCTCCTTTGATTCTGGGCAAGTTACTTCATTGCCCCAGGTACTAGAGAATGACACAGGGACAAATTTTTCCCCGTTCCAGAGGGAACTCATTATCCTGTCTCATCCCAGAGAGTTCTTGCCTGTCCCTGCCCCATTCCTGCAAGTTCCATCCTCATCTGCCCAAGCCTCAGACACTTTAAAATCCTAAGTAGCAACATTCTAGAGCTCAGACTGTGATGTCATAATGCCTCATTCCACCAATGCCTAAGCTCCGTCCTAATCTGCACAAGCCTCAAACACTTTAAAATCCTAAGTAGCAACATTCTAGAGCTCAGATTGTGATGTCATAATGCCTCATTCCACCAATGCCTAAGCTCCGTCCTCATCTGCACAAGCCTCAAACACTTTAAAATCCTAAGTAGCAAAATTCTAGCGCTCAGATTGTGATGTCATAATGCCTCATTCCACCAATGCCTAAGCTCCATCCTCATCTGCACAGGCCTCAAACACTTTCAAATCATAAGTGTTCGAGGCTTGTGTGGTTAAGGCAGAGCTTACAGGATTGGAGCAGGGACAGCGAGAAAACTCGCGGGGACAGGACGGGAAAATTGAGTTCCTACGGGGATGGGGAAAAATTTGTCATTCTCTACCAGGTACCACAGTTAGGTTGTGAGTGAAAATACTTAAGAGTACCTGATTACTGTTCAATCCATTATAACCCACTTTGGGAGAAACTCTTCATGAAAAAGCAGTTAAGAAATATAAATAAAATAAGAAGGTAGGCAGTTTCTACGTAGGAGGAAGCAGGTAGCCTACTGTTTAATATAAAGAGATTATGCCCTTACCTTGATAATATCTTTTCCACGAGCCATATGCAGAAGGAATTCACTCCGGATTTTTTCTCTGTCCCTCCTACTTCCCAGGGAGCTCTACTGCCACCTGCAGTTAGTGCCCAATCATTGAACACAATGTTTATGTTTCTAGAAAGCTTCTATTCTGCTACTAATGACTGGGTGAGTCAATCGCACGAGTTTCTAGGCCACAGGTGTCAAAGTCGGTCCTCGAGGGCCGCAATCCGCTCGGGTTTTCAGGATTTCCCCAATGACTATGCATTGAAAGCAGTGCGTGCACATAGATCTCATGCATAGTCATTGGAGAAATCCTGAAAACCCGACTGGATTGCGGCCCTCGAGGACCGACTTTGACACCCCTGTTCTAGGCGTTACAATACTTGAGCTCCTGCAAAGGAGTTGCAATGCAGAGTTAGGGTGCTTCTGTGATGGTCTTCAATACCGTACTCACTTTTTGGTTTTGGTGTGGTGCATTTAGGCATCGTGGTACGGTACATTTACATATCTTTTACAAGGCGAAGTAGGGATAAAACTGGGAAATCTCCCGAACAAGCCAACTGTTCTGCTTAAACAAAATAACACTTGAATACTGAACCGACAAGTAAACACCCAACAGAAGCATCAAAGGAGATCAGGTAGTACCCCGTAGACGCAAATACATATTATATAGAATTCTGCAGGGCTCTTATAGGGCTGACTGGCATCCAAGAAACCACTTGGAGAAGCCTAAACAGAATGAAACAGTAGGCAGGCGCAGGAAGGACAGGGCGGGAGTCTAGAATGGCACACCTTATCTACTGGGAAAGATATTATCGAGGTGAGGACATAATCTCTTTTCCCAGTGTAATAGGTGTGTCATTCTAGACAAGTGGGACATACCAAAGCAGTCCCGGGAATTTAGGGCGGGCTGACTGCATCGGCCCCATAACACTGGGGCGCCAAAGACAGAGTCTTCTCTTGCTGTAAAACTCTGCGAATGTGCGGAGCGTGGACCAAGTTGTGGTTCCGCAAATCTCCTCCGGAGAGACTGCCCTAGCTTCCACCCACGACAAAAGCCACATTTCTAGTCAA
Organism: Geotrypetes seraphini; assembly: GCF_902459505.1. Classification (NCBI taxonomy): domain Eukaryota; kingdom Metazoa; phylum Chordata; class Amphibia; order Gymnophiona; family Dermophiidae; genus Geotrypetes; species Geotrypetes seraphini. Next base: position 11,263,304 of record NC_047091.1, read on the forward strand.
ATGCGCCTTCACGGAAACAGGGAGACTGCTTCCCACAGACAACGTAGGCTGACGAAATGGCGTTATGGATCCAGCTGGAGATCGTGGCCTTAGAAGCCGGCGCGCCACAAATGAGTCAGCACAATCAGATGGTCAGAGAGTCGAAACTCATTGGTGACCTATAGATAGCGAAGAAGCACTCTTCCCACATCTAACTTCTTAAAAATGCAGTCTTGCGTCCTAGAGAACCCGTAGGTTAAAAATACCGAATAAAGGTTAAAAAACATCAAATAAAATAAGAAAAGAGACAGCAGAACAGAAACACTCCTTCCAGCTCGCGTGCAGAGGGGAAAACTGCAGGTGACAGTAAGAGGGACACAGAAAAAATCTGAAGTGGATTCCTTCTGCCTATGGCTCACGGCCATGGGGAGATATCCTGCTTGTCTAGAATGACACACTTATTGCACTGGAAATAGATATAGGCCCAATTTTCAAAACAATTTAGCCAATTGGCAACACCAGCTGCCTGGTTAAATCACAAATAGCCGGCTACTCCCAAATACGAAGTGGGAGATACAACTGGTTAATTTCGTTGAATATACACAATTAGCGTAACTGTGAGCGGGGTATTCCAGGGGCGGGTCAAAGTTATGCCCCAACATTCAGTGCTGACTGGGCGAGGTTAGCGCACAGATAGACCATTTCATGCGCTAGCTAATGCCTGGTTAATGCTAAATATTGGCCTAACAGGGCATGCGCCAGCTGGCCAGCGAAAACCAGGATATTCAATGCTGCTCGCTAGAAATGACCTGGAATGAAATATCCAGGGTCAGCACCCGTGGAAGGAGATCACCACACTGCCCGCTGCTGTGGGGATGACTTTAAGATGGGAAAGTAGGGAACATCTGGAACGGAGATTCCTGCAAATGAAGAACACAATGAGAAGCCGGGACAAGGATGTGTCCGGGAGAGAAAAATCACTAAGTTTTAAAAGAAATCATGACCGTTCACAGCCCCCAGTGTCTTTCTCTTTGCCCACCAGCATTTTTAGGAGGTCCATATTTAATTCGTAAATATGTATTCAGCTCGCAGATGCTGGTGGCTCTTCTGTGAGCAACATTAAAAGCGCTATCCCAGTGGCCATTCACATGACAACGGTCACCATGGCAACTGCCTCCTTCATCCTAAGGACTGATACCTAACACTCCCTGGTGATCTCCAGAGGAACGAGGGGGAAGACAGTCACTTTGATGTCAAAGAGATTTTAATGAAGTCATTTTACAAATTTCCTTATATGTCTCTTTTAAAACTGCTCAAAGGAATGGATTCGGCTAGCAGGAGCCCACAGACCACCTTCTCTAGGGCCGTGCTCTTTTTGGTTAAATAGCCTCTCACTTATGCTGCTGCAGCAAAAAGGAAAGGGAAAAAAAAAAAAAAGAAGACTTTGCAGGCTGTAAATCCTAGGAGTGGGAAGCAGCAATCATTTAGTTAACTAAATTATTACAAGGAAAGCTAATCTATCTTGGTTTTAATTATTCAAGCATCTTTCATTTCGGCAGAATCGCTAAAAGTGCAGAACAAAGCGTCGCGCTGACATGCAAGCAGCCATCTCTGGGGGTGCACGCCAACTGCTAACCCTGCATATAGCAAAGCAAGGGTCAATATTCAGCGCCATTTACGCTGGCAGAAGAGAACTCCTTCCCACTCTACCCAGACTAATAGGCCAGCCGCCAATATATCAATTGCATTTAGCCAGGCGGCACCGCCAAATTTCAGCTCCGACTAACCCTGGCACAATCCAGGAGTGACGGGGTGGTCCAGGGGCGGAGTCAGCACAAACCCCAAAGTTATGCAGACACCAGCAGTTTTCACAAACTTTTTATTTATATACCACTTATATCCTAAGTGGTTTTCCATTCAGGTACTTTATCATATTTTCCCTATCTGTCCTGGTGGGCTCAAACTCTATCTAGTGTACCTGGGGCAATGAAAGGGATTAAGTGACTTGCCCAGGGTCACAAGGAGCAGCAAGGGATTTGAACCCACACCCTCAGGGTGCTGAGGCTGTAGCTCTAACCCCTGCGCCAATAGAAGTTTCGTCAGCCGGAAACCAGAAGTCATAATGCCACTGTACAGGACCATGGTGAGACCTCATCTGGAGTACTGTGTGCAATTCTGGAGGCCACATTACCGTAAAGACGTGCTTAGAGTCGAGTCGGTTCAGCGGATGGCCACTAGGATGATCTCGGGACTCAAGGGTCTCTCGTACGAAGAGAGACTGAACAGATTGCTGCTCTACACCCTAGAAGAATGCAGGGAGAGGGGGGACATGATTGAGACATTTAAATACATCACAGGACGTGTCGAGGTGGAAGATGACATCCTTTGTCTCAGGGGACCCTCGGCCACAAGAGGGCATCCGCTTAAACTTAGAGGGGGAAAATTTAGTAGCAACACCAGGAAGTATTTCTTCACGGAAAGAGTGGTTGATCACTGGAACAAGCTTCCGGTGCAGGTGGTCGGGGCCACCAGCATGCTCGACTTCAAGAATAAATGGGACATCTACGTGGGATCCCTACGAAGGTCGAGTTAAGGAACTGGGTCATTAGCATTTAGACTTATTGAGGGTTGGCCAGTAGGGTGGGCAGACTTGATGGGCTATAGCCCTTTTCTGCCGTCATCTTTCTATGTTTCTATGTAGTCCACATAGAATGGAGACCTGGCTATTTTTGCGCGGTTAGTGGGTGGGTGTCTCAACAATTTCTGCACAACTTCCAGGCCCATTGAAGACCCGGATGTTCAATGCTGGTGCCCGGGCTCTAATTCATCCTGTGGCTGTCAGCAGCTTTAAACTACTGTGGGCTGTATATTACCCAGACCAAATATACAGAGAGTGCAGATCTCACAAGAGCTGATTCTTTATTTCCCTCACTTCTCATTTATTTATTCATTCTATTTTTTTTTTAGCCCGTCCTGCCAAAGGAGCTCAGAACAGGTTACAAATCAGGTACTCAAGTATTTTCCCTATCTATAATTAATCATATTATTAAGTCTATAATTAATTATGTCTATAATTAATATTGGGGTCCTTTTACTAAGGTGCGATAGCTGATTTAGTGCATGCTAACTAATTTAGCACATGCAAAATATTAGTGCGCGCTAAACGCTAACATGTCCATAGGCTAAAACGCTTTGCGCGCCTTTGTAAAAGAGGGGGATTATTATTGCTTGCACTTTCTTTAATTTGCAGGTTCAAGTGACTTAATCTACATACTGCAGTGTGGGGATCTGAGTTCAGATTCCTGGGACTAGACATGGTATGCAAATTTCGTGCCTTTCTACCGATTACCCAAGAACACAAGAGTTGTCCTACTGTTTCCAATACTAGGTCACAAGTCCCTGCAAAGTCATAAAATGTAGTAAAAATTCCATGCCATTAACCCCCGGGGATAAGCAGTGGCTTTCCCCAGGTCTACCTTAAGAACATAAGAGTTGCCATACTGGCACAGACCAAAGGTCCATCAAGCTCCAGTTATCCTGTTTCCAAAAGTGATCAATGCAGGTCACAAGTACCTGGCAAGATTTTAAAAGAGTAAAACAGATGTGATGCTGCTCATGCTAGAAATAAGCAGTGGATTTTCCCAAGTCCATCTTAAAAACGGTTTATGGACTTTTAGGGAACCCTGCTAAGCTAACTGCTTTCACCACATTCTCAGGTAACAAATTCCAGAGTTTAATAATGGTCTATAGACTTTCTCTCCAGGAATTTGTTTAAATCTTTTTTTTTTTTTTTAAACCCCTCCCCACGCCAGGTCCGGAGAAAAGCTCTCTTCGAGACCACCTTTGAATTCCAAGGACTCAAAGTCTGGAACGAACTCCCGAGCAGCTTACGACGACTTACCACATACTTCCAGATTCAGGAAGGCACTGAAAAAAATAAAAAATAAAAATAATTTAAATTGAATCAGATTGGGCAGACTGGATGGACCATTCGGGTCTTTATCTGCCGTCATCTACTATGTTACTATCTATTCTCTTCACTACACTGACCTGTTACAACGTATTCACGCGTATGTGGTCCATGCCTCTGTATCATTTCTAATATTACGTAAGCCGCAATAATTCCTAGTCGACATTTGCGAGCCACAAGAATCAGTGTGGTATGGTAGCTATATTAACTGCTTTTATTACTTGTTGCAACAGTGAGTTCCGAAACTTTAACTATATGCCGAGTAAAAAAAATGTTCTCTCATTTGTTTTAAATGTGCTACTTTATGTAACATCATGGAGTGTTTCCTAGTATTTTTTTGAGAGCTTAAAGAAGAGATTCACATCCACCCTTTACGCTCCACTCAGAATTTTATTGACCTAAAGCAGGGGTCTCAAAGTCCCTCCTTGAGGGCCGCAATCCAGTCGGGTTTTCAGGATTTCCCCGAAGCATATGTATGAGATCTATGTGCATGCACTGCTTTCAATGCATATTCATTAAGGAAATCCTGAAAACCCGACTGGATTGCGGCCCTCAAGGAGGGACTTTGAGATTCCTGAGCTGAAGGCAGAGCAAGATGGTGGACGTGCTCTGCTAGTACGTCAAGCTCTGTTTTCTTAAACTTTCTCTTTTCCTTACAATTTCCTACCAGACTATGGTGCAGAGGGAAGGCCGGGCCCGAAGATCTGGGAGCAAAGTTCTCCAAGCAGTGGCTACAAGCCCAGTGGATTCCTATATTCGGAGCACTTTGACCGAAAATGCCCCGAGAGCAGGGCTGCTTAAGAGTCGCCACAGAGAAAGAAGCTCCAGAGTCCTCTTTAGCCTCAGAAGCAGTTCTTAGCCCGGAGTAACCCAGACAACCACCATGCTCTGCCAGTCAAAGAGTGGAGGAAGCAGAGAATGATGTAGGCGAGGTTCCGAGAGTGGAATGAGCTATGAATAAAGCTCTGACCGAAGGAGTCTCCAAAGTAAACAACACCAAAGTTGGAGACAGTGGTGTAAGTAAGGGGAGGGCAGGGGGGTGGTTCGTCCCGGGCGCTATGTTGGTGGGGGTGCTGGCACCCCCTCCTCCTCTCTGTCCCCTGCCTCTTCCCATTCCTTCCCTCGCCACGCACCTCTAATTAACGTGCTCCTCGCGACTGCATCATCTCCCCCGCTGACGTCAAATCCCGGGTGCTGCGCATAGAAGCGACGTCAGAGGGTGAGCTGATGGGTTCGTGCGGAGCACCCTGAAGCTCTTGTTGCTCGCAGCGGTGAACACCGAGAGGTACGGGGAAGGGCAAGGGGGGGGGGGTGCGTGGAAACAAGGGGGGGGAGAGGCGCCTCTCGCCATGCCACTGGCTGGAGACTCCGTTTCTTGAACAGGAGACTGAAAAAGCAGACTCTGCCTTGCTAGGAACTTCTAATGACACCCCCAAATTGCAAGTTATAACTTTAGACACTCTTTGGTGTACAATTAATGATTTTAAAAAAACCAAACACCATCTTTAAAAAAAAAAAAATTAAAAAAAATTTTTGTTTTACAAACTAACACAGTGTATTACATTTAGTTGAATACAAAATTATTACAGAGTACACCATTTTTATACAATTAGTATATAGTACCATAGTTTCACCATCACCACCCCCACACACACACCTTTCTTTCAATTATTAATAATATAAGACACCTTTAGTGATCACATTGTTATGAAGAATTAGTATCAATTTCCCAATTACGTTCCCCTTCCCCATTATGACATCACAATCTGAGCTCTAGAATGTTGCTACTTAGGATTTTAAAGTGTTTGAGGCTTGTGCAGATGAGGACGGAGCTTAGGCACTGGTGGAATGAGGCATTATGACATCACAATCTGAGCTCTAGAATGTTGCTGCTTATGATTTTCAAGTGTTTGAGGCTTGTGCAGACGAGGACGGAGCTTAGGCATTGGTGAAATGAGGCATTATGACATCACAATCTGAGCTCTAGAATGTTGCTGCTTAGGATTTTAAAGTGTTTGAGGCTTGTGCAGATGAGGATGGAGCTGAGGCATTATGACATCACAATCTGAGCTCTAGAATGTTGCTACTTAGGATTTTAAAGTGTTTGAGGCTTGTGCAGATGAGGACAGAGCTTAGCATTGGTGGAATGAGGCATTATGACATCACAATCTGAACTCTAGATTGTTGCTGCTTAGGATTTTCAAGTGTTTGAGGCTTGTGCAGATGAGGATGGAGCTGAGGCATTATGACATCACAATCTGAGCTCTAGAATGTTGCCGCTTATGATTTTAAAGTGTTTGAGGCTTGTGCAGATGAGGACGGAGCTTAGGCATTGGTGGAATGAGGCATTATGACATCACAATCTGAGCTCTAGAATGTTGCTACTTAGGATTTTAAAGTGTTTGAGGCTTGTGCAGATGAGGACAGAGCTTAGGCATTGGTGGAATGAGGCATTATGACATCACAATCTGAGCTCTAGAATGTTGCTACTTAGGATTTTAAAGTGTTTGAGGCTTGTGCAGACGAGGACGGAGCTTAGGCATTGGTGAAATGAGGCATTATGACATCACAATCTGAGCTCTAGAATGTTGCCGCTTATGATTTTAAAGTGTTTGAGGCTTGTGCAGACGAGGACGGAGCTTAGGCATTGGTGGAATGAGGCATTATGACATCACAATCTGAGCTCTAGAATGTTGCTACTTAGGATTTTAAACTGTTTGAGACTTGTGCAGATGAGGACAGAGCTTGCAGGAATGGGGCAGGGACTTGAAAAGAACTCGTTGGAACGGGGAAAAATTTGTCCCCGTGTCATCCTCTAGCCATAACCCTTGGCTTCAAGGCCATAAAGAAGCTTCCTCTAACCTGGGTCACGCATAACAAGTCAGGAAAAATTCTTATAATTGAGCCAAAAATCCTCACCCATCTGGTTCATATGACTGAAGTATTATTTCAACATCAAGTTTCGGTCAGGCTCCAACACAAAAGTGACCACAAGAGTTGACTTCCCTGATATCAGTTCCTTAGATGACTCGAGAAGCTCAGTTAACTTCATAAGCTCTGTGTCTGAGCCTGAGTCTCAAGTTGTGTCGAAAACTCTGCATTGCATTGTACTTACCGTATTTTCGCGGATATAACGCGCACCATTGTAAAACGCGCACAGGGGTATAACGCGCAGAAATCACGATGATATGTACAAAAACTTTTCTATACCGCGCTCAGGCATATAACGCGCATGCTGCCCGACTCTCCTTTCGCCCGCCCTGACTTTCCGTGCGCTGTCCCGACTCTCCGTTCACCCCCCCTGACTTCCGTGCACTGTCCCCCCTTGAAGGTCTGTCCCCATCCTGAAAGCCTGATGCTCCCCCCCCCCCGACGTCCGATACACCCCCCCCCCGGCAGGACCACTCGCACCCTCACCCCGAAGGACCGCCGACTCCCCAACAATATCGGGCCAGGAGGGAGCCCAAACCCTCCTGGCCACAGCGACCCCCTAACCCCACCCCGCACTACATTACGGGCAGGAGGGATCCCAGGCCCTCCTGCCCTCGACGCAAACCCCCTCCCCCCAACGACCGCCCCCCCCCCAAGAACCTCCGCCCATCCCCCAGCCGACCCGCGACCCCCCTGGCCGACCCCCACGACACCCCCACCCGCCTTCCCCGTACCTTTTTGTAGTTGGGCCAGAAGGGAGCCCAAACCCTCCTGGCCACGGCGACCCCCTAACCCCACCCCGCACTACATTACGGGCAGGAGGGATCCCAGGCCCCCCTGCCCCCGACGCAAACCCCCCTCCCCCCCAGCCGACCCGCGACCCCCCTGGCCGACCCCCACGACCCCCCCACCCCCCTTCCCCGTACCTTTGGAAGTTGGCCGGACAGACGGGAGCCAAACCCGCCTGTCCGGCAGGCAGCCAACGAAGGAATGAGGCCGGATTGGCCCATCCGTCCTAAAGCTCCGCCTACTGGTGGGGCCTAAGGCGCGTGGGCCAATCAGAATAGGCCCTGGAGCCTTAGGTCCCACCTGGGGGCGCGGCCTGAGACACATGGTCGGGTTTGGCCCATGTGCCTCAGGCCGCGCCCCCAGGTGGGACCTAAGGCTCCAGGGCCTATTCTGATTGGCCCACGCGCCTTAGGCCCCACCAGTAGGCGGAGCTTTAGGACGGATGGGCCAATCCGGCCTCATTCCTTCGTTGGCTGCCTGCCGGACAGGCGGGTTTGGCTCCCGTCTGTCCGGCCAACTTCCAAAGGTACGGGGAAGGGGGGTGGGGGGGTCGTGGGGGTCGGCCAGGGGGGTCGCGGGTCGGCTGGGGGGGAGGGGGGTTTGCGTCGAGGGCAGGAGGGCCTGGGATCCCTCCTGCCCGTAATGTAGTGCGGGGTGGGGTTAGGGGGTCGCCGTGGCCAGGAGGGTTTGGGCTCCCTTCTGGCCCAACTACACAAAGGTACGGGGAAGGCGGGTGGGGGTGTCGTGGGGGTCGGCCAGGGGGGTCGCGGGTCGGCTGGGGGACGGGCGGAGGGTCTTGGTGGGGGGCAGTCGTTGGGGGGAGGGGGTTTGCGTCGAGGGCAGGAGGGCCTGGGATCCCTCCTGCCCGTAATGTAGTGCGGGGTGGGGTTAGGGGGTCGCCGTGGCCAGGAGGGTTTGGGCTCCCTCCTGGCCCGATATTGTTGGGGAGTCGGCGGTCCTTCGGGGTGAGGGTGCGAGTGGTCCTGCCGGGGGGGGGATGTATCGGACGTCGGGGAGTCGGCCGGGCAAGAGGGCTTGGGCTCCCTCTTGCTCCGATCGTGGATGCGGGTGCGGGTGGGAGCGCGTGCGAGCGGTCGTTCGGGGTGGGGGTGCGAGCGGTCCTGCTGGGGGGGTGAATCGGGCGTCGGGCGGGGTGGGAACTATGTTAAAAAACTTTTGTATACCGCGCTCAGGCATATAACGCGCGAGGGGTATGCGCGGTACGTAAAATCACGTATAACACGCGCGTTATATCCGCGAAAATACGGTACATAAAGATGACACCTGCAGGCATAAGGGGTACTGTACAGATGGGTACTAAGTTTTGGGTGGATTTTGGAGGGTTCACCATACAATATAAGCAGGTTATAGTGACATGTGTACCTGGGACTTTTTAATGTGACGTTCACTGCAGTATTTCTCAACTCAGCCCTGGAGTTCATCTTTGCCAGTCAGGGTTTCAGGATATCCACAATGAATGGACCCCGACTTGTGGTGTCCCACAAGGCTCACCCCTTTCCCCAATCCTCTTTAACATTTACATGTCCTCCCTGAAACTACTCCAACTATCCCCCCTTGAAACTCTTTACACTTACGCTGATGACATCCTCGTCCTCCTTGAGACCGACTCGAACCTCACTAACCTCTCCACGAACATATCCTCATGCATAAAGAACCTCCAATCCTGGGCATTCACAATGCATATGAAGCTAAACGAGTCCAAAACAAAACTCCTTTGGCTCGGCCAAAAATTAGACCATCTACCTTCCTCCATCCCATTGTCCACCGGCCCCCCATTACAGCTCGAGTTCTCAAGCAAAGTTCTGGGTGTCACCTTAGACTCTTCTCTATCCTTCAACGAACATCTCCAATCCCTGGTGAAGAAATGCTTCTTCAGCCTTCACATGCTAAGGAAAGTCAGACCCTATTTTCACCAAAAACACTTTGCAGTCCTAGTACAATCCATCATCCTCTCCAGATTAGATTAATGCAATTCTATCTACCTCAGCCTAACCAAGAAAAGCCTCCACAGACTTCAGCGGATTCAGAACGCCGCAGCTAAGCTTGTTTTTGCGAAAAGCAAATTTGATCACGTCTCACCACTCCTGTCTAAGCTCCATTGGCTCCCAGTAATCCCCAGGATCCACTTCAAATGTGCGTGTCTGGCCTACAAGATCCTACATGGCATCCTTCCTGCCGTTATCCCTCTATCCTGGAACTCCCCAACCCCTACTTCCTCCAGATCCTCCCAAATTTTTAAACTATCCTTCCCTTCCATAAAAGGTATTTCCCATGTAGGCAAACTTGGGTCATCCCTCCCCTTTAGAATCACTGAGATCTGGAATAACCTCACCTCCCCTCTCCGAACCTCAAGCTCCCTCCAACTCTTCCGCAAACACCTAAAAACCTGGCTATTCTCAAAACTGTAACACTTCCCCCCTCTTAGGCCTCTCACCTTCCCCCTTTACACCTAACTCTTTAATCTCTCCACTGTAGTTCCTCTCTCATCTTTCTTCCTGTAAACCGTGCCGAGCTCCGCATTCGTGGAGATGGTGCGGTATATAAACCCAAGGTTTAGTTTAGTTTAGTTTAATATGCATGACAGAAATTTGCATAAAATGGAAGCAGTGGATGTAAATCAAGTTTATGCATACACTTCCCCCTCCATATTCGTGAATTCCATATCTACGGATTCGATTATTCGCTATTTTTGACCAAAATTTTTTTTAAATTTTCAGACTTTTTTAAGCCCTGTAAGCCCCCCCCCCCCTTAACCCTTTCCTGGTGGTCTAGCGGGTTTTCAGGCAGGAGCGATATTCCCACGCTCCTGCTCCGTGCAGATCGCTCACAGGAAATGGCTCGAGAGACTACGGGAACTCAAGGCAGCCATTTCCTGTGAGCGATCTGCACGGGGCAGGAGCGTGGGAAGATCGCTCCCGCCTGAAAACCCGCTAGACCACCAGGTAAGGGTTAAGGGGGGGCTTACAGGGCTAAAAATAGCCGGGGAAGGCAGGGATAAGGCCAGAACCGGCCCGAATATTATTCACGGTTTTTCCATATTCGCGGCCAGGCCCTGCCCCTAACCTCCGCGAAAATGTAGGGGGAAGTGTATTCATTGTGGATATCCTGAAAACCTGACTGACAAAGGGGTTCTCCAGGACCGAGTTGAGAAACACTGCCCTAGAGCGCCCCTCTGCTGTCTGTGACCAGTTTACTAAGAATACTGGCTGCTTGGCTTCCCAGTAGGTTCTTTTCGAGTGTTTTTCATTTGCACGTCTTTGCATTTGAAAATGGCCAGAAAAGAGACATACTAAGGGTCATCGAAATAGGTCACTTTAAAAAATAAAAAAGACAGACGTCTTGCTGTTTCGCAAATGGACATTTTCTCTATTGGATTTCTGGACATCTTTCCCAAAACATCTAAGCTCAGACTTAGACATCCATAAGAACATAAGAATAGCCTAAGAAGCGTCCATCTAGCCCAGTATCCCGTCTTCAGGAAGGCCAAGCCAAGTCACAAGTGCCTGGCAAAAACCCAAATAGTAGCAGCTTTCCATGCCGCCAATCCAGGGCAAGCAGTGGCTTCCCCCATGTCTGTCTCAACAGCAGACTGTGGACTTTTCCTCCAGGAACTTGTCCAAATCTTTTTTAAAACCAGCTACATTAACCGCTCTTGCCACATCCTCTGGTAACGCATTCCAGAGCTTAACTGTTCTCTGAGTGAAAAAATATCTCCTCCTATTGGTTTTAAAAGTATTTCCCTGTAACTTCATCGAGTGTCCCCTAGTCGTTGTCATTTTTGACAGAGTGAAAAATCGATCCACTTGTACCCGTTCAGGATTTTGTAGACTTCAATCCTATCTCCCCTCAGCCGTCTCTGTTCCAAGCTGAAGAGCCCTAACCGTTTTAGTTTTTCTAATAATTCCCAGCATCCTATTTGCCTTCTTGGCCGTCACCGCACATTAGGTGGAAAGTTTCAGCGTATTGTCCACAATAAACACCCAAATCTTTTTCTTGAGCACTGACCCCCTCAAGGTGAACCCTAGCATCCGGTAACTGTGATTCAGATTATTCTTCCCATCTTGCATCACTTTGCATTTGTCCACATTAAATTTCATCTGCCACTTGGACGCCCAGTCTTCCAATTTCCCTAAGGTCTTCCTGCGGTTTTTCACAGTCTGCAAGTGTTTTAACAACTTTGAACAGTTTCGTGTCATCTGCAAATTTAATCACCTCACTCATCGTCCCAATTTCCAGATCATTTATAAATAAGTTAAATAGCACCAGTTCCAGTACAGATCCCTGTGGCACACTACTATTTACCCTCCTCCTTTGAGAAAAATGGCCATTTAACCCTACCCTTCATTTTATGTCCTCTCGAAAATGACCCTCTAAGGCAGGGGTGTCAAAGTCCCTCCTCGGGGGCCACAATCCGGGATTTCCCCAATGAATATGTATGAGATCTATTAGCATACAATGAAAGCAATGCATGCAAATAGATCTCATGCATATTCACTGGGGAAATCCTAAAATCCCGACTGGACTGCGGCCCTCGAGGAGGGACTTTGACACCCCTGCTCTAAGGCTTTAAGCAGGCATATGGAACTTTTATATTATTCAAATAACTTAAAATTTTAAAAAATGTTCCAAAATTACTGAGAACATCTGCTATGATTATATGGTTATGCCGACTAAATATTTGGAAGACCTGAAGACGGCTTCTATGCCTACTATTTTGCAGGCATATTAAAGTATATTCTAATTATATCTGGGAATCTAGCAAATGTGGAAGTTAATCCATCAGACATGTTAAGATTTTTCTCATAGCCTGAATGTTCAACCTGAAAATTTTTTCTGGTCACTCTTTTAACATTAACCTTGATTGTGGTTTTTGAAATCTGCTGTGATATGTGGCTTTATTCTATGGAAATGTTTTAGATACAGAGAGAGCTTACTGGAGAAGGACATCAAGTTTGGGAAGATCGAAGGAACCAGGCGAAGAGGGCATCCTGCAATCAGGTGGCTGGACACGTTGAAAAGAACCACAGGGATGACGCTGGAGGACCTTTCCGAACTAGCATAAAACCAATTTCTTTTTAGATCCGCAATCCATAAAATCTCTAGGACTCGAGCATGAGTCGATGGAACCTAACCCTAACCCCAGCTTCACATACTATCAATGATATAGTAACATAGTAGATGACGGCAGATAAAGACCCGAATGGTCCATCCAGTCTGCCCAACCTGATTCAATTTAAATTTTTTTTTTTTTCTTCTTAGCTGATATGAAATAAGGATGCATTTATATGCCCAGCTTTGGCAAGCCTGGCTTCTATTTGGTAAAAATAAGACAAATATCATCAGTATCACTTGGCCAGCTCACTACCTGAAAGGATCAATTTGTGAAAGAACACATCCTGAGCTTTATAATCCATTCACACTATACAGTACACTGAGTATACAGAAAGCTTTCATTTTAATTAGAAACACAAAGAGGCTGGAAATAATAGAGCAGACATAGTACAGAGGTTGTGGACTCTTACTACTGATGGGTTCTTCCTTCTCTCAGCCTCATTTGTCTCCTCTCTTTCCTCTCCCTTCTCCCTCAACTCCTCTATTCCTCCTTCACTGATCTGCCCCTACATCTAATCTAAAAGGTCAAAATAGACAGAAAAGCAAGACAACTGCAGATGTGTTTTATTTTAAAAAAAGAAAGAAAGAAAAGGAACGGGCCCTCTCTATTCTAATACAGCGTTCGTTGAGCTCTGACTAATTTATTATTTGCATTTCGAAAAGGTTTCATATCTCTGCCAGTCAGTCACTCAAAGCAGCGAGATGGAAGAGTAGCATCCGATGGAAACAAAGCCATGTTTAATGGAAGTCGAGATGATGAGTTTTTTTTTTTTTTTTTTAGAAGACCAAACCGAATGACGTTTCCACCAGAATTATTCCACACCGTTAGAATTTCTATTTGCACAAAGCAAAGATTTATATCTGTGTCGCATTCACTCAACCTGTAAACTAGAGTGTTTGTAGGCTCGTATGCTTTCACTGCACCTGTAGAAACGTATCCAAAGACGGGGTGGCCATGCAGCTCCCTGTCTTGGTTTGATCTTATTCCATGTAGGGAGCCGGGGATCTAATTTTCCAGTGGGTTTCTCTAAGAAACACAGGACAACAAAATGGCAATTCTATAAACTAAAACTAAACTAAACCTTAGGTTTGTATACCGCGCCATCCCCACAAGCGTAGAGCTCGGCACGGTTTACAGAGTTAGGAAGAAAGGAACTCCAATGAAGGGTTATAGGAAAGGAGCTAGGAAGATAAAGAACCAAAGAGCGGGAGGTGTTAGATTTTTGAAAAGAGCCAAGTTTTCAGGTGTTTGCGGAAGAATTGGAGGGAGTTTGAATTTCTGAGCGGGGATGTGAGGTTGTTCCAGAGTTCTGTGGTTCTAAAGGGGAGGGCTCAGTGCTCAGTGCTCGGGCCGCTGCTATTTAATATATTCATAAATGATCTAGAAACAGGCATGAAGTGTGAGAAAATAAAATTTGCGGACGATACAAAACTATTTAGTGGAGCTGGGACTAAAGAGGAATGCGAAGAATTGCAAAGGGACTTGAACAAATTGGGGGAATGGGCAGCGAGATGGCAGATGAAGTTCAACGTTGAGAAATGTAAAGTATTGCATGTTGGAAACAGAAACCCGAGGTACAACTATACGATGGGAGGGATATTATTGAATGAGAGCAACCAAGAAAGGGACTTGGGGGTAATGGTGGACATGACAATGAAGCCGACGGCACAGTGCGCAACAGCCGCTAAGAAAGCAAATAGAATGCTAGGCATAATCAAGAAGGGTATTACAACAAGGACAAAAGAAGTTATCCTGCCATTGTATCGGGCGATGGTGCGCCCGCATCTGGAATACTGCGTCCAATATTGGTCTCCGTACCTTAGGAAGGATATGGCGTTACTCGAGAGGGTTCAGAGGAGAGCGACACGCTTGATAAAAGGGATGGAAAACCTCTCATACGCTGAGAGATTGGAGAAACTGGGTCTCTTTTCCCTGGAGAAGAGGAGACTTAGAGGGGATATGATAGAGACTTATAAGATCATGAAGGGCATAGAGAGAGTAGAGAAGAACAGATTCTTCAAACTTTCGAAAAATAAAAGAACAAGAGGACACTTGGAAAAGTTGAAAGGGGACAGATTTAAAACGAATGCTAGGAAGTTCTTCTTTACCCAACGAGTGGTGGACACCTGGAATGCGCTTCCAGAGGGAGTAATAGGGCAGAGTACAGTACAGGGGTTTAAGAAAGAATTGGACAATTTCCTCCTGGAAAAGGGGATAGAAGGGTATAAATAGAGGATTACTGCACAGGTCCTGGACCTGTTGGGCCGCCGCGTGAGCAGACTGCTGGGCATGATGGACCTCAGGTCTGACCCAGCAGAGGCATTGCTTATGTTCTTATGTTCTTATGGATGTTCCTAGTTTTCCTGCGCGGGATATACCTTTTGTAGAAGGGAATGATAGTTTCAGTTTTGGGGAAGATCTGGTGGAGTTAGGGTTAGAGGAGTTCCAAAGGAGTGGAATAACGGGATGAAGGACGCCGTGTAGGATCTTGAAGGCTAAGCAGGCGCATTTAAAGAGGACTCTGGAGTGTACTAATCTAGAACCACCAAAATGACACCGGATATAATTTCCTTTCTCTTTTTTCTCTATTTAAAGACGGGGACAAGCCTCAGAATATTGAGTATTTAGATTTTCACCCATTCAGGGTTCTTTCAAAGAGAAAGACATTTCTTTTCTCTTACTCACATTCACATCACCGGCTTGAACCCATCCTCCCTACCTTTTTTCCCCCCTAACATTAAGGGCTCCTTTTACGCTAGCGTTTTTAGCGCATGCACACGATCAGCGTCCGCTATAGGGCGCGCTAGCCGAAAAATTACCACCTGGTAGCAGCGGCTAGTGCACGCGGCATTCTAGGGTGCGCTTTTCCGCCCCCAAGTATAAATTTTATTTCTTAAATAATTTTCATTAAAACTACTATTTAATACTGTTTGATACTAAAGGGACCGTGTAATTCATTCATAATACAGACTATTTAAACCTCACAGTTCATTTCAGAGACTCTGGACCGACAGAAAGTGCACTAGTGCAAAAGTGCACTAGTGCTTAAAGGCGCCATTTCAAAAAGTGCATATGTGCTGTAAACTTTTAAACCTCATAGCGTTTAAAGTATTTAGCTTTGTTCTCATGCTCTTTAAGAACCAGGACCGTTGCTTGCTACTCTCAGTCCAACGTGGCCTACGTTTCGCGGGATCAAATTACATCCCCGCCTGCGTCAGGGAAGAGTCTTTTTGCAACGCTTATCTGGGCTGCAAACGAACTCCTGCCGGTTCAGAGCGACATTGTACTAAATTGATAGGTAACCATCAAGTTTTTTTTCTACTTTAATTACATAACCTAACCACATTTACACAACTACCGGCTTCACTTATTTGGAAAGGGAGCGCACAAAGGGGTAAAGCATGGCTGGGACGTAGGTAGTGCTCACACGTGCCTAACTTACAGACTATTGTAAGTTACACGTGCTCATATGCCTTTGTAAAATAGCATTTTAAGGACAACTCTATAACTAAACTCCCAAATTTATATGCCATTTGCAAGCACTATTCTGCAGTGCAAAGACACACAAATTGCCAGATCCCTAAATATATACTGCGACCAAAGTTGCTTGTGCTAATCTGTGCGCATTGCCAATTTGCGGGTGCAACTTTAATTGATGAACAAACCAATCAGCACCGATAACTGCCCAATTAACATGCAATTACTGGCACTAATTAGAATTTACACGCACAGCTTTCTAAGTCTATTCTATAAAGTGGTGCGTGTAAATTCTACTGCGCCCCGCTCAAAAGGAGGCGTGACCAGAGGAGGATCATGGGCGGTCATGAGCATTCCTAAAAGTTAGGCGCACTGATTTAGAATACGCCCAATCTGAGCTCAGGCCCGGCCACCCAGCAGCCTCAGGTCGCCAGCAGCGGTTCCTACACGTTACCGGCGGCTGACCCCGAAGCCTTCCCTCCGACATGTTTCCATTTTGTGTCTTGCATCAGAGGGAAAACTTCTGGGTCAGCCGCCGGTAGTGTGTAGGAACCGCTGATGGAGACCTGAAGAGAAACAGAAATGCTGCATGAACTGGGGGGGGAGGGGGACAGGTGGGAAAGAGAGAGACGCCCACCCACTTTGGGTTCAGGCCCGCCCAAAATTGTCTGCCTACTTACGGCACTGTCATACGGTAATATTCTTAATGGCCGCATGCTAATTGTGCAATTAGCACGTGGCCATTAGTGCCAGAAATAAGAAAAAATGCCCAATTTACAGGCACAGCCCAAGTGGCCTTAGAGTGTGGGAAAGACCCGCGTAAAGGGCGCATTAAGGCCACTTTTGCTGCGGCTTTAATAAAAGGGCCCCTTTGTGTGCAATATAAGATGCTCAATTGGCTCATTCTTTGAAAAGGATAATTTAACAAGTGGATAAAGTGCACCCTGAGGCAAGACAGTGTTTGAAACGCTAGGGCTGAACTGGATTATGCTTTAGGTGGCTTTTGGATCACAATTACGTGGCTTTTACACCAATCAGCACAAATTCATTTCTAGTCTGCCGCGATTCCCACTGACCACATTGCTGGTCTGTTTGTATTTTAAACCTCTGAATTTTTCTCTCACAAGATTTTGCTGCGCTCAGGATTTAAAAAAAAATTTAAAAAAATGAGTCACCAAAAATTGTGCAACTATGATTACACTAAAATTGTGCAATTAGGATAAGATGGCCCTTTGCATATCTTCTTCTTCCTTAATATGGTATTTTGTTTCACTATTTCCCCCATGTTGAGCTCTCCACTGATTTATCTACATCTCCAAACAATGCCCTGCTATAAATAAGCCGTAAAGCAAAGGATGAGAAGTATTTTTAAGCTGTCGACCGAGTAGGCTGGGGATTATATTCCCTGGGGCAGTCAAGGGAGAAAGCATTCAAACAGTGCTTGACCAAGACTGATGCAATTTCTGCCAACAATTTGTAACTTGCAGGGTTTTGTTTGGGGGATTCTGGACTGGGTTTTTTTTGTTTTTTTTTTAATGTTGGATTCCTGAAGCAGAAAAGCAACGGGCTGGCAATAAGGCACCATCGATCATTTAGAAAGTTCGTTTTTTTGTTGTTGTTTTGAACTGTACGATTCTCCCCCTCTACGTATTTCTTGGGCAGCAGGCCTGGCTAGGAATATTGCAGCGCGCATCCTCAGAGGGCAGGCTCGCTGTGGAACCGCCACTCGTAACCTGCGCCGCCGGCTGAAATAGGCACCGAGGGAGAAGAGAGGGCGACGGCTCAGATCAAGCTGTGGGGGCGCACGTACCCTCCAGTAAAGCCAGCGCAGGCTGAAAGGGTGGAATACAAAAAACCTGGACCAGCTGTCTCTCTCGGCAAATATCTCGGATGGACAGTAAACGGCGGGGATGTGTACAAAGCAAAGATTTTTGGTTCATGTTGGCATTTTTCAGTTCATGTCACACATTATTTAATTTTTTTTTTTTTTTTTAAATTAAGTGTGTTAGAACTTTCCTAATGCATACATAATACCCAAGTCTGTATGTCAAGCTCCGTCTCTGGCAGTGTTCGATTCCAGGCTGAAACTCACTTTTTTCCAGGCTGCTTTTAACCCTTTCAGGACCATAAGGATCGTAGGCCAATTTTTGTGGTTTTGACGACATTTTTATGGTAAAAAGGGCTTGCAGATGCCAAAAAATTGATTTTTTTTTGTGAAATATCATTATTTTTTTAAAAAAAAATCAAACTTCTGGCTTATGGACAGTGTGGCAAGTGAATCTTCTCGTCAATCTGGCAACGACGCTAATGAATGAATGTCGGAACCAGTTTGTTTACATAAAGGCAGTATCATATGGAATCCGTACATATCAAATTTAGAACTGTAGACTATCCCAATCAAAATTTATAGGATTTTAAAGTTATGGGACAAATATGTCCCTTGGTCCTGAAAGGGTTAACTGCTAGCTCCAACCCACTTGAAAAATACCATAAGAACATATGAATTGCCGCTGCTGAGTCAGACCAGAGGTCCATCGTACCCAGCGGTCTGCTCCCGCGACGGCCCTTAGGTCAAAGCCCAGTGCCCTAACCAGGGCTGTGGATTCGGAGTCGGAGGAAATTTCGGGTACCTGGAGTCGGAGTCAGAAGTACAAAAAACTGAGGAGTCGGAGTCGGAACATTGATCTACCGACTCCATTTTTGAACTTGGCATACCAATCACGAGTGATTCTTTCAGCTATAGCACCCACTATATACACAGCACAAAGGTTGCGAGCAGCTTCTGCGGCCTTAGAACCTTGATTAAAAGCAAAAAGAAGGTGGTGTCGAAAATGCTCATTTCTCTCAACTTGACATTCCATTTTAACGATCTGAAAATTAACCAGTGCTGTGGAGTCGGAGTCGGAGGAAATTTCGGGTACCTGGAGTCGGAGTCTGAAGTACAAAAAACTGAGGAGTCGGAGTCGGAACATTGATCTACCGACTCCACAGCCCTGGCCCTAACTGAGACTAGCCTTACCTGCGTACATTCTAGTGTCTAACTTTGTCTTGAATCCCTGGAGGGTGTTTCCCGTACGACAGCATTCCAGTTTTCCACTCAGGGTGAAGAAGAACACTCTTACGTTTGTACGGAATCAATCCCTTTTTAACTTTAGAGAGTGCCCTCTCGTTCTCCCTACCTTGGAGAGGGTGAACAACCTGTCTTTATCTACTAAGTTTATTCCCTTCATTATCTTGAATGTTTCCATCATGTCCCCTCTCAGTCTCCTCTTTTCAAGGGAGAAGAGGCCCAGTTTCTCCAATCTCTCACTGTACGGCAACTCCTCCAGCCCCTTAACCATTTCAGTCGCTCTTCTCTGGACCCTTTCAAGTAGTACCGTGTCCTTCTTCATATACGGCGACCAGTGCTGGACGCAGTATTCCAGGTGGGGGCAAACCATGGCCCGGTACAGCGGCATGATAACCTTCTCCGATCCGTTTGTGATCCCCTTCTTAATCATTTCTAGCATTCTGTTTGCCCTTTTCGCCGCCGCCACGCATTGCGCAGACAGCTTCATTGACTTGTCGACCAGTGCTCCCAAGTCTCTTTCCTGGGGGGTCTCTCCGAGTACTGTACCGGACATCCTGGATTCGTGTATAAGATTTTTGTTACCGATATGCATCACCTTACCCTCCTTCAGTAATTCCCAACCCCCAATTGTACTGTTTGTCTGTCTGATTAGATTGTAAGCTCTTTTGAGCAGGGGTTGTCTGTTACATGGTTAATGTCATCTACAGTGCAACACTATAGAAATGATAAGTAGTGGTAAGGGGGGACTTTGTCGACAGGTGCCAAGGAATTTAGCGCTTACTAATGCTTTGCACAAACTGGACGCTAAGACACTCACTATATTCCTATGGGCATCTTTGCGTTTAGTGAACGCTAAATTGCTTAGCACCCATTGATCAATTCCTTCCCTAGAGGGCAAGTCTATAATAAATAGTTCACGTTTAATAATATCTCTACCAGAACGAAGGAAGTTATCTTGCCGCTGTATCGAGCAATGGTGCGCCAGCATCTGGAGTACTGCGTCCAATACTGGTCGCCGTACCTTAAGAAGGATATGGCGATACTCGAGAGGGTCCAGAGAAGAGCAACAAAGATGATAAAGGGCATGGAAAACCTTTTCATATGCTGAGAAGCTGGGGCTCTTTACCCTGGAAAAGCGGAGACTTAGAGGGGACATGATAGAGACTTATAAGATCATGAAAAGCATAGAGAAGGTGGAGAGGGACAGATTCTTCAGACTAGCGGGGACATCAAAAACAAGAGGTCATTCAGAAAAACTGAAAGGAGACAGATTCAGAATGAATGCTAGGAAGTTCTTCTTCACTCAGAGGGTGGTGGACACCTGAAATGCGCTTCCAGGAGAGGTGATAGGACAGAGTACGATATTGGGTTTCAAAAAGGGATTGGATGATTTCCTGAAGGAGAAAGGGATTACAGGGTATAGATAGAGGGTTACTATTTAGGTTACTTCAGGATTAGGGTATAAACAATTTAGGTGGTAGAGAACTTACAGGTCATGGACCTGGGGGGGCCACCGCAGGAGTGGACTGCTGGGCACGATGGACCCCTGGTCTGACCCGGCAGAGGCAATACTTATGTTCTTATAATAATTTATTCTTGTATACCGCCAAAGCCATAATAGTTCAAGGCAGTTTACAATGAGAAAAATACTGCAGCCAAGTTGATCTTTGCAAAACGCAAGTCCAACCATGTCTCCCCACTCCTGGCCAAACTTCACTGGCTCCCAGTAATTTCCAGAATCCATTTCCAATGCTCCTGCCTGGCTTTTAAGATCCTTCACGCCATTCTTCCTCCCTTAATCCCACTATCTTATAACTCCTCGAGTCCTGACTCTACCAGACCCGCCCAAAGGTATAAACTATCCTTCCCCTCTCTACACGGTATTCGCTATGCAGGCAAACTGGGAAAATCCCTTCTCTTCAGAATCACAGGTCTTTGGAACGACCTCACGACCCCGCTGCGGAACCTGGGCTCCCTCCAATTATTCCGCAAGCCACTGAAAACCTGGCTTTTCACTAAAATGTAATTCTATCCCCCCTTACTCTTCTCTCCTATATATAAGTTCATGTAAACCTTTTTTTTCCTTCTCTTCCTATATTTTAAGTTCTTGTAAACCGTGCCGAGCTCCACAACATCCTTGGAGATGATGCGGTATATAAACTTAAGGTTTAGTTTAGTTTAGAAGTACTGGACAATCAGTGAAAAAAATACAATCATCAGAAATACATACAAGATAAAAGAATAAAAGATTAAAAACAGTGAATCAGGTTACAAATTGATCAAACTGTGTTTTTACTAATTTTCTATAAGTAAAATAACATAGAGCAAGCATAATAATATTACCCAACCAATCATTCAATTTGCCTGCCCGAAATGCAAGAGTTCTATCCAATAATAATAATTTTATTTTTATATATCGCCCTACCACATAGTTCTAGGCGGTTCACATACAGCAAAAATTATACAATCAATGAATAAGATACAATTTACTAAAAGTACATTAAAATCCACTAATATATGCAAGCTATGAAAACAATATGCATTTACCAATCAGAATTCTAAAACATCAGTTTACAAATTTGTCAAATAAATCAGTTTTTAGTAGTTTCCGAAAAGACATATATGAGCGAGCCTGAAAGATAATGGTACTTAACCATAAGTTCGTTTTACCTGCCTGAAAACCGAGCAATTTATCGAAAAATCTCTTGTAACGACAAGACTTAATAGTTGGAAGAACAAATAAATATTGCCCTTGAGTAATCCTATTAGGTTTGTATTGTTCAAAGCATGAAGACAGATAAATAGGCGCCATACCAAACAACACTTTAAAACAGATACAACCGAATTTAAACAATACTCTAGCCTCAAAAGGCAGCCAGTGCAACTGTCAATAAGATGGGATAATATGGTCATATTTTTTCAGGCCGAAAATTAGGCGGACCGCCGTGTTCTGTATAAGTCCAGAAATCTTTTAAAGCGACAAGCATTGGATTTATCCGGATGTTAACAAAGAGACTCAAGAAAGGAGAAAGTTGTTTCTTTTAACGAGACAAGAAGTGAAAGATCTCGGAGCCACTTTTACAATTGGTTTATCCTTGAAAATGTCTTATAAAATATTTAGGGATAAAATATACCTTTTTTGTTCCAGAACATCTCGGGAACTTTCTACACTTGAAGAAGATCGTCATGGAATAATGGGTAATGTAATATAGGAGGAGTTAATCCGTAAAGCCATTTCTGATATTTTGATTTATGTACTCAATTAATAGAAGTCCTATATCTTTAGACCGTCACTCATTGTTTTGGCTTGGGGTCTAAGAAGAAGATGGTTCATTATTTAATATTCTTTTATGGAATGATGTTATTATTGTATAATTTTCTTTGTGTTTCCTAAACAAGTGTAAATTGCTTGATACTATCATTTTCAAATGGAAAAAAAAAAGCAACAAGCATTTACTGTTGGGCAAGCAAACATATGGATTCTGCGTGTAAGCCTGTTAAAATGGTCTAGAAAAAAAATGAGAGACCAGGTACGCAGGAGCCACACCAAATATTGATTTAAAACGGATAAAGGAAAATTTAAACAAAACTCTTGCCTCCATTGGTAACCAATGTAGTTTTTGATAATAGGGAGTAAGTAATATGTTCTCATTTTTTTTTTTCAAACTAAAAATTAGCCGAACTGCTGAATTTTGAATAACTCAAAGCCTTTTCAGTCTTTTCTTCTATGTACCCAAACAAATACCGTATTTTCACTCATATACCGCGCACCCGTGTAAAACGCGCACATGGGTATAGCGCGCGGGAAACTGTAATTTATGTAAATAAATTTTTATATACCGCGCACACCCCTGTACCGCGCATGCCGCCGCGACTCTCCTTTAGCCCGCCCCGACTCTCCTCTGGCCAGCCCGACCCTCCTTTAGCCCGCCCCGACTCTCCTCTCCCCCTTGAAGTCCTGTCCCCACCCTGAAAGCCTGATGCCCCTCCCGACGTCCGATTCACCCCCCCGCAGGACCGCTCGCACCTCCACCCCAAAGTACCGCTCGCGCTCGCACCCGCACCCCCACCCCGAAGGACCGCTCGCACCCCACAGCCTCCCCACCCCCACCCCCACCTCCATCATGTAGAAGCTGCCTACCATCGTCCTGCTGCTTCCTCTGCTGGCGGTCCTGCCCCTTCTCTTAGCCCTGCGTCTACGCTGCTTCCTCTTCCGGTGGTCCCGCCCTTTCTCTGGTCCCTAAAAAAAGTTAAGTTTTCAGTAAAATGTGGGGGGTTACAACGCCCCCCCAATGCGGCACGATGTCTATTAAGTAAAGTGGGGGGGGTTCCCCCCCACGCACCCCCATCGGAGCCCTAAAACAGTAATTTAGGGCGGTGCGCGCCTCCGCGCTGCGCTCAATTGTCTGGGTGCGCCTTTGTCCTGGCGCGCTTTTGACCTGACACCGTCCTAGGTAGATGGCTCTTCACAACCCCCCAAACCCCCCATAATGCCGGTGCGATGTCTAGTAAGTAAAGTGGGGGGAGGGGGGGGTTCCCCAACAAAACCCCCCGTCGGAGCCCCTAAAAACAGTAATTTAGAGCGGCGCGCGCCTCCGCGCTGCGCTCAATTGTCTGGGTTCGCCTTTGTCTTTCGCGCCGTTGTCTATGAACCACCTAGGACACAGATCCTAAACTCTGCTCTTTAACAGGTCTGGTTGCCTAGGGGAAGGGATGTAGCACCACAGAGGTAATTCCTAGAACTGTTGTTTCTAGATACGTGGATGGAGCTTCTTATATTGTAGTCCGCTTTGAATTGATAAGGTTTTGCGGTATATAAAACTGGAATGGTCACTCCCCCCACCCCGTCCCCTTGAAGATGACCTTTCTTGTAAATAAACTCATTCCAGGGTCTAATTTTCCTCAGTCAGCAGGAGCTGAAAAGCTGGACCATGTTCAGAAAAAGAGAATTGTACCTTGCTAGAACCAACCCTGAATCCATCCTTTTCTAGAGGAAAAATAGCACTGCTGGGGAGGTTGGTACAGTGACCTAATTTATCCAAACTATAATTTAGAGTGCTTTGGAAAAATAGTCACCACTCAACTTCAAGCAGCTAATTGCCATAAAATGCAAATAATAAAAACATATGCAATTAGAGCAGCCAAGTCGCCTTTTAATGAGCAGGTTTGGAAGGAAATAAATCTCGCTTTGATATGCACGGTTGGAGGCAAGAGAAAAAGAATATATAGTTCAGTTCCTATAGTATTTTATCATCGGAGAGAGAAGCTGCTCTCATGCACGAGAAGGATTTCTCTCCTTTGACAGGTGAATTTGTCTTGCAATATTATAAATACACAAGACCGGAGAATGGTGATGGAAACAAATGCAGAGAAACAAGGTTCATAGTCAAATGCGCGCAAGACAAAAGCACACGGACAACTGCGCAAAGAGAACCGAGCGCAACGACAATTGCACGCAAGACAACCGAGCGCGAGTCAATTGAGCGCAAGACCACATGGCAGAGGCATACCGCGACTCACACTGGCTCCCAATACAAGCAAGAGGACCCTTCAAATTCCATTGCCTACTATTCAAAGCAATACACGGAGACAGCCCAACCTACTGGAACAACCGACTAACTCAATCCACCTCAACCAGACACAGGAGAACCCACTCACTAGTCACACACCCGCTGACCAAAAATGCCAAACGAAGAAAACTATAGGACAACCTAATGGCCACCAGAGCGGAAAAACTAGACAGACAACTCACCGATCTGCTGTCTTCGACCACAGATTACAAAACCTTCAAAAAAGAAACAAAAACCCTTCTCTTCAAAAAATACATAAAACCTTTTTAACACAACCAGATCCGTCCCAAGCTTCACCTACTATACTATCTACTCCAGGGGTGCCCAACGCGTCGATCGCGATCGACCAGTAGCTCAGGAAGGCAACTCGAGTCGATCGCACTCGTGTTGCCGTCCTGATCTACGGGCCGATCAGCCTTCCTCTCCAGTGTTCTCCCTAGGGCCTTTTAGCTGGGCAGTCCGCCCAGCTGTCATCTGCCGCTGCTGAACATTAAAAAAAAACCCAAAAAAACCGGCTTGGAGATTTCAGCCCCTAGCGAACTTATGCTCCGGGCTCTAACGTGGGCGTGCAGGCTTCTCTTCTCTTCCCTCCGAAACCGGAAGTTATGCCCGGCGAGGGGGAGGGGGGAGAAGGGAAGCCTGCACGCACATGTTGAGAGCCCTGAAGCAAGCGTTCGCTACGGGCTAAGGCGGGAGACATGTTAGTGAAGCATTTCCTCTTCTTGCTGCCGGGTCCTGCCTACTTTCTGTTTCCGCGAAGGCAGGACCCGGCAGCATTTCCCCCAACAGTTCCTCGCGATGCTGGTCGGCCGAAGCAGGGAGAGGTTGGGGCGGCGTCGGCTTTTGGGCGTGTTATTGGCGTCGGCTTTCGGGCCTGTTATTGGTGGCGGTTTGGGTCCTGGTCCCCGATGGCAGTTTGGGTCCCCGATGGCGATGGCAGTGGCAGTGTCTTGGGGGAGGGCAGGGAGAAAGAAAGAAAGAAAAAGGGCAGGCAGGGAGACAGAAGGAAAGAAGAGAAACAGAAAAAAAGGAAAGGGAGGCAGAGAGAAAGAAAGGGCAGGGAAAGAGGAAGGAAAAGTTGGGGGAGGGAATGAGGTGTGGAGGAGAGGAAGCATACAGGCTGAAAGAAGGGAAGAAAGACTGGATGCACAGTCAGAAGAAGAAAGTGCAACCAGAGACTCATGAAATCACCAGACAAGGTAGGAAAAATGATTTTATTTTAAATTTAGTGATCGAAATGTGTCTCAATTTATATCTGCTGTCTATATTTTACACTAAGGTCCCCTTTTACTAAACCGCAATAGAGTTTTTTAGCGCAGGGAGCCTATGAGCGTCGAGAGCAGCGCTGGGCATTCAGCGCAGCTCCCTGCGCTCTAAAAACTGCTATCGTGGTTTAGTAAAAAGGGAGGGGGGTATATTTGTCTATTTTTGTATGGTTGTTACTGAGGTGATAGTGCATAGAGTCATCTGCTTTGACCTCTTTGAAAAACCCTGGAATAGGAATGATAATTAACATTTTCTATGCGTACAGTGTGCGTTGTGTTTTTTTTAAATTTTATTGTTGGTAGATCATTTTGACTTGGTCATTTTAAAAGTAGCTCGCAAGCCCAAAAAGTGTGGGCACCCCTGATCTACTCCTTATCAAAATGTTCAAATTACTCCTTTGTATTTCCGAATTTCACGACAATCCTTATGCAATCTGCCTTATATATTTCGTAACATCATGACAATTCTTATGTAATCCGCCATGAACCGCAAGGGAATGGCGGAATAGAAATCATTAATGTAATTGTGGTCTGTTGCCCCTAGTGCCTTCTTCCTATACCCGCAGTATCTATTCCTCTGATCCAAGCTAACCTGATTCATCCCTCCTCTATCCCCTCCTAGTCTTTATCTTTTGATGTGGGGTTTTCACCTGCTTTTTTTCTGCTAATCCAACCAGGCCACCTACTAGAGGAGTGTGTGGCGCAGTGGTTGGATCTACAGCCTCAGCACCCTGGGGTTGTGGGTTCAAACCCCGCGCTGCTCCTTGTGACCCTGGGCAAGTCACTTAATCTTCCAGAGCCCCAGGTACGTTAGATAGATTGTGAGCCCACCGGGACAGATAGGGAAAATGCTTGAGTACCTGATTGTAAAAACTGCTTAGATAATCTTGATAAGCGGTATATCAAAATCCTAATAAACTTAAACTTAATAATAATAATAGAGGTGTGTAACATTTAGTAAGTTCTGTTATTCCGCGCGCTTTTGTCTTGCGCGCATTTGACTTGTCACCGAGAAACAAGAGCACATGGGAGCAGATGACGACTAATTAAACAATAGAAATCCCTTTTTGGTTTCTGTTTTTGCAGGGGGGTGAGCAGGCAGCAGCAGGGGCAATGTAGAACCACGGTGGAGCAGAGTCTGATGGGAATTGATTAGAGAATGACACGGTGACAAAATTTATCACCGTTCCCGTCCCCGCGGATAACCGCGGGAAATAATCCCATGTCATTTTCTAGTGTCTATTTCAACCTCGGTCCTTCTACACCAGCATTCTTCAAAGCAAAGCTTGCGGGTCAGTGGTTGTGGCCATTCATACTCTGATTCTTATGTGAGCCAAGGATAATGAAGCCATTGTGACATCACTGATGTGATTGGCTCTTAGGCACTGGTGGAATGAGGCATTATGACATCACAATATCTGCTCTGGATACCAGAGATTGTCATTCTGTAGTGTCTGTTTCAACCTCGGTCCTTCTACACCAGCATTCTTCAAAGCAAAGCTTGTGG
The DNA here is from genome assembly GCF_902459505.1 of Geotrypetes seraphini. Classification (NCBI taxonomy): domain Eukaryota; kingdom Metazoa; phylum Chordata; class Amphibia; order Gymnophiona; family Dermophiidae; genus Geotrypetes; species Geotrypetes seraphini. Next base: position 11,290,996 of record NC_047091.1, read on the forward strand.
GTCAGTGGTTGTGGCCATTCATACTCTGATTCTTCCCTCTCTCCTTAAAACCCTTTCAGGACCAAGGGACATATTTGTCCCATAACTTTAAAATCCTATAAATTTTGATTGGGATAGTCTATAGTTCTAAATTTGATATGTACGGATTCCATAGGATACTGCCTTTATGTAAACAAACTGGTTCCGACATTCATTCATTAGCGTCGTTGCCAGATTGACGAGAAGATTCACTTGCCACACTGTCCATAAGCCAGAAGTGTGATTTAAAAAAAATAAAAATAATGATATTTCACAAAAAAAATCAATTTTTTGGCATCTGCAAGCCCTTTTTACCATAAAAATGTCGTCAAAACCACAAAAATTGGCCTACGATCCTTATGGTCCTGAAAGGGTTAAAGAATGACATGAAGATGGTTTCCCGCGGTTATCCGCGGGGACGGGAACAGTGATGAATTTTGTCATCGTGTCATTCTCTAGAATTGATTCCAGAGGCCGCAGAGGGGAGATCAGAATCCCACTTGCAAGATTCGTCTGGCATGTGCAAAAAATGTCCATTTATTTATTCTCACACGGGAGTAAGGAACAGCAGGGCAATATTATGTTACATTTGCCTACAGTCTGGCATCTACCTGTCACCTTGGGTACATCAACTGCCAGCTCCAGACTCCGTCCCTTCTGCCTTGCTGCGCCTTATGCTTGGAATAAGCTGCCCGAATCCCTGCGGTGGGCTCTGTCTCTGGCAGTGTTCAAGGCCCAGTTAAAAACCCACCTCTTTGAGAGTGCTTTCAACTCCTTTCACCTTGGCTTCTGCATCCCCCAACCCTATATGTCATGTCTGTCCATCCAAGTTTGATTGTAAGCTCTTAGGAGCAGGAACCGTCTATAAATGTCAAAATGTACAGCGCTGCATATGCCTTTCAGCATTATTTAAGTGATTAGTGGTTGTAGTAAGCTCTTCCGAGCAGGGACCGATCTCAAGGAAGAAGTGACAAGGTTTGAGGGGGGGGGGCCACGTCAGGAGGGCCTCCGAGTGTGTGCGGATGCGTCACGATGACATCGCTTCGCATTCCCCCCACGCTCGGAGGCCCTCCAGACGCGGCCTGGTCTCAAGGAAGAAGTGACAAGGTTTGGGGGGGGGCGGGGCAGAACGGGACGAGGCAGGGGGTGGAATGGGGCGGGGCCACAGGCCTGCTTTTTTATCATGAACAAATCTGGTAACCCTAGTGCTACTTCTGTGCTGAATTTTCAGCATGAAAAAGTGTTCTAACAGATAAAAGGTGCTGAAACATCAAAAATAGCAGATTCACGCTAAAGCCTCCTCGCGCATCCATTTTTAGAATTGCAAGTGTTTTTACTCAAAGGGGACAGGGCCGGGCCGAGATGTTCCCTTAAAATGCGCAGTGTTTCAGAATTTGGAGGGGGGGGGGGATCTGCACCCAACTTGCGAGCCGGTTTCAGTTGGCGTAATTCCTGATGCCCAAAGTTGACCACCAATCACTTCCTCAAAAAGGCGGTGAGTGCCTAGAGCGGCTCATAGCGGAGGTGACAAGAGGTAAAAACTGAAAGAACACAGGAGAGCTTGGAAAAATGCAAATCGATCCCTAACTGCAGAGAAATGACGGGAAAGACCACAGGTCAACCATGGTTTATGGTGTTACATCAGGATGCAAGCTGAATATATATACCCTCAAGGAAAAGAAAGGCAGGGGAGATATGATACAGACATGAAAAACTTGTCTTTTTATGGAACTTTGGGATCCTTATATTCAAAATCTTTCACCAAGAGCAAGTTTAATTCTCAATGATTTACGATGAAGCTAAGGTTATCTAAATTACATTCCAAATCTTTATATTATTTCTTTATTTTTGTCAAATTTCATCCGGGGAGGGGGATTTCATTTGGAGGAAAGGGTAGGGGGAAGGGGATAGAATCAAGGGGGTTTAGTTCTTATGGAAATTTAATTTGGGGGGAATGATATAAATATGTATGGAAATATTATTATTGTGAATATTATTGTAATGAATATCTCTTTGTATTATCATATTGTATTTTTACTTGATTCCTTCAATAAAATTGTTATAAACTAAAAACTTGAAAGGTATTAATATACAAAAATCTTCAGAAAAAGGGAAACAATAGAATTAGAATACATGAATTAAGGTTGCAGAGTGGTAGATTTAGGAATAAAATCAGGAAATACTCTTCCATGGGGTGGGTATTATAGGTATAGGGTTACCCTATGGCTCCAGAATAAAGACGGCGGATTGAGATACCTGGGTTTTACTCCCATTGAAAGCAATGGAAGTAAGGAAGTCATGGTCCGGGGGTCCGGACGGCTTTTTCAAAATCCGCCACTTTTTTCCAGGTTTAGAAAAGCCTCCCTCAAAATTGCCGTCGGGCAGGAGGGCAACACGATGATGCCTCACGCACACAGGTGCGCGCAAAGTCATCGTGTCGCATGCCCTCCTGCCCGACCAGAGCAGGTAGCAGGGGGAGGGGCTGGATGGACCTGGAGGGCGGGTCTAAGGGGTCTGGATTTTCCAAACTGAAAATCTAGTAACCTTAAGTAAGGAGGATGGATAAAGACATCTGGGTTTTTACTTCCTTTTAAAGCAGTGGTTCCCAACCCCGTCCTAGAGGACCACCAGGCCATTCGGGTTTTCAGGATAGCCCTAATGAATATGCATGGAGCAGATTTGCATGTCTGTCACTTCCATTATATGCAAATATCTCTCATGCATATTGATTAGGGCTATCCTGAAAGATCAATTGGTCTGGTGGTCCTCCAGGACAGGGTTGGGAACCATTGATTTAAAGCAATGGAAGTAAAACCCGGATGTCTCAATCCGTCCTTCTTTTTCTGGAGCCATATGGTAACCCTAGTGCTGGAGGCTTGGAATTCGTTCTCAGTGCAGGTGGTGGGAACAAAAACATATGATAGAAAAACTTAAATGTTTTTAGCACTTTAAATAGGGCATAGGCGAGGTGTAACCTACACAGAAAGTCAGATACAGTTCTAAACATTTCAGCAGGCAGACCATATGGACCGTACAGGGTGTCAGGTCAAAAGCGCGCCGGGACAAAGGCGCGGCCAGACAATTGAGCGCAGCGCGGAGGCGCACGCCGCTCAAAATTACTGTTTTTAGGGCTCCGACGGGGGGACATGGGGGGGGAACCCTCCCACTTTACTTAATAGACATCGCGCCGCGTTGTGGGGGTGTTGTGGGGGGGTTTGGGGGGTTGTAACCCCCCACATTTTACTGAAAACTTCACTTTTTCCCTGTTTTTAGGGAAAAAGTTAAGTTTACAGTAAAATGTGGAGGGTTACAACCCCCCAAACCCCCCATAACGCCGGCGCGATACCTATTAAGTAAAGTGGGGGGGGGGGTTCCCCAACAAAAACCCCCGTCAGAGCCCCTAAAAACAGTAATTTTGAGCGGCGCGCGCCTCCGCGCTGCGCTCAATTGTCCGGGCGCGCCGTTGTCTATGAACCACCGTACAGGTTTATCTACTGTCCATCTGCTCTCCTCTCCCCCTACCACTCCACAGGTTACCGATTCCCCACCCCATTCTACTTATCACAAACAGGGCACTGCTCTTCCCCCTCCCCTCACTGATCACATGCAAGGAACTGATCCCCCCCCCCACTACTGAAAGCAGGGGACTGCTTTCTCCCCCCCCCACACACACACACACCTTTTCATATGCTCTGATCACAAGCAGGGCACAGCTCTTCCCCCTCCCCTCACTGATCACATGCAAGGAACTGATCCCCCCCCCCACTACTGAAAGCAGGGGACTGCTTTCTCCCCCCCCCCCCACACACACCTTTTCATATGCTCTGATCACAAGCAGGGCACAGCTATTCCCACTGTCCGCACCGAAGACAGATTTATTTTCAGGCAGCTCTTGGTAAAATCATTCCAGCTTTTTCAACAAGTCCATTCATCTCCCGGTGGAGCTGCTCAATGGACCTTTCTCTGCTTCCAGGGGTTGGCTGCCAAGAACCGCAGACTGGAGCCAGAACCCCCGCTTAAGGAGCTTAAAGTGCATTTCCTTCCCAGTCATTCACCAGCAAAAGCTTTTTTCCAGTTTTCTTTTAATTACAATGTACTTTCTACCTTTTTTTTTATTATTATTAACTGGATTTTTGATCAACAGAAACTAGAACCACAGACATTTCATCTTTTCCCACTAGCATATCTTTTGCTGCTGGAAAAATCAAGCCTCATTCTGAACACGGGGCATTTTCTGTGCTGAGTTTATCCCTGGGCCAACCAGCAACATCAGTTCTCTACATAAACTGAGAAGAGTTAGTTGTAACCTGAGGTAGAACTATATTTTATTTATCCAATGGTATTTCTGCTCCTGTCATGCTACGTGGGCTTGTCTTGCCACCGGGGCTTGAGCGCACCTAAGAAGCTGAAAGCTATGCCAGCAGGGCCTCCCAAGACAGAAGATGATGTCAGACTAGGGTTACCAGATTCTACTTTAGTCAAATCTGGACCCCCCCCCCTTCTAGACTCGCCCTCCAGGCCCGCTCAGTTCCACCCACACACACCCCGTTACACCCCAGTCCCCGTCCCCAATCCCACCCTAGCTCCGCCCCAGTCCTGCCACCCACTGCCTGCTCTCGTCGGGCAGGAGGGCATCTGCCATGCTTTTCAAAGCCATCCGGACCCCCCCGGACATATCTTCGAAAAGAAAGACATGTCTGGTGAAATCCGGACGTCTGGAAACACTATGTCAGACTATCGATGTAAGCAGCATACGGGCAGTGTTGGAGGTGGAGGATCGCGTTTGATGTGACATAAAATTTATACTTCTGTATTCTGCCACAAAAACTTGATGATGTGCATCAAGTCGCTAGGATTCGACTACGAGTCGATGACACCCAACAATGTATTTTTGGCGGTGACGGGACTAAATTGCGCGAGACAACGGCGCGCAGACAACTGAGCGCAAGGTTGACGGCGTGCCAAAGAAAAGCACTATTGTAAAGGGCTCTGACGGGGGGTGGGGGGGAACACCCCCACTTTACTTAACAGACATCGCGCTGGCGTTGTGGGGGGGTTTGGGGGGTTGTAACCCCCCACATTAAACTTAAAACTGAACTTTTTCCCTAAAAAACAGGCAAAATGTTCGGTTTCAAGTATAATGAGGGGAGTTACAACCCCCCAAACCCCCCCACAACGCCAGCGCGATGTCTGTTAAGTAAAATAGGGGGGGTTCCCCACCAACACCCCCCGTCGGAACCCTTTAAAATAGTGCTTTTCTTCGGCGCGCCGTCAACCTTGCGCTCAGTTGTCGGCGCCCCGTTGTCTCGCGCGATTTTGTCTATGAACCATTTTTGACTCTTCATGAAGTAACTGGTACCCTGAGTAGTATGGGGTGGCGGGAGGAAACCCCCATCAATGATGCAGCTGACTGAGTCTCTTTCTGAGGATGCAACCAGTCGTACCGGCACTGAAGGATTTTCATGTCAGCTAGACAAGGCATGGCTTAGGGTTTCAGTTATGTTTCACTGAAAACTAAATTCATTCCTAAATCATGAAAATTAGACCTCAATTGCTTGGGGGGGGGGGAATGGGGGAAAGGCAGCTTGTTCAATCACTCTCAACTCAAGAGACAAAGTATTTCATAATGGTAGACGAACCACCTGGAAGACACTCAAACGCCACTAAATATATAGCATGAGAAGGGACATCCAATAAACCTTTATTTGCAGAACACAAACATTACATTAATTAATTACTGGTTCAAAGAAATTCGACCATGTTACACCTTTGCTACAAGAAGCTCACTGGTTGCCTATAATACATAGGATAACTTATAAAATAGCTCTTTTAGTCTTTAAGACAATTAAGACCAATACACCGGCTTTTATAGATAGGCTCCTGATCCCTTACAGTTCATTGAGAGTTCTTAGATCATCCTCTCAGTCTACCCTTAATGTTCCTTCCTTGAAAATTATCGGAACACGTCGTGCCTCTATTTTTTCGGTAACAGCACCAACGATCTGGAATTCTCTCCCTTTATACATAAGACTCGAACAAGATTTGCAGAAATTCAAGAGCAGTTTAAAGTGTCTTCTCTTTAAAGAAGCCTTTAACTGAATCCACCAAATCCATTATGAGGTACCATCCTATGATCTTTCCCATTCATAAAACTATAGCATCAGTATTTCTCTCGTTTGATCTCTCTCTACTACCATCTTTCTTTCCCCCCCCCCTCCTAATGTACTTCCCTTTTATGTACTTTTCTTTAAAAAAAAATTGTATTTCTTCCCCCCTTTCCTAATGTTTCCCTTGTTCAATTTACCCCTGTTGGTCTAATTATAAAGATTATGTATTAGTGATTTTTTTATTTTTTTTTTTTTCATTTTATTTCTGTAAAACGCTTTGTAATTTGAAAAGCGTTTAATCAAATTATTTGAATAAACTTGAAACTTGAAACTACATTACATTACGGATTTTTATTCCGCCTATACCTTGCAGTTCAAGGCGGATTACAAAAGATTTGACTGGACATTTTCCAGTGAAGATACAATTTTTTTAATTTTTTTTTTTTTTTTTTTTTTTTTTAACAGAGGAGAGATAGCTGGATAGAATCCTAGGGGAACTTACGGGTTGGATAGTAAACTGACAGTGCCGAACTGTGTGATATAAACAAATAGAATACAGTTAGAGTAGGTAAGATTACAAGCTATTTTAGGGGTCTGTTTACTTGGAAGGTGTTTTGGGGGGGTTATTTTGGGGGAGAATTATCTGGAGGTAGGTGAAGAGGGGTTAAGATATTTGGATGAATTTTTTGAAAATAAGGGTTTTGATTTCTTTTCGGAATGTTTTGAGGTCGGGATGGGTGGTAAATTTTCAAAGTTGCTGCTAAATTAATGGAACTTCATTCATCAAAGCTTTAAAAATCAATATATAAGAACTTAAGAATAGCCTTACTGGGTCAGACCAATGGTCCATCAAGTCCAGTAGCCCGTTCTCACGGTGGCCAATCCAGGTCACTTGTACCTTGCGAAAACCCAAGGAGTAGCAATATTCCAGCATTTCAAAGATTAGCAAGATTCCGGAACCCCAAAGGGTAACAAAAGATTCCAGAACCCCAAGAAGTAGCAACATTCCATGCTACCAATCCAGGGCAAGCAGTGGTTTCCCCTATGTCTTTCTCAATAACAGACTATGGGCTTTTCCTCCAGGAACTTGTCCAAACCTTTCTTAAAACCAGCTACGCTATCCGCTCTTACCACATCCTCTGACAACGCACTCCAGAGCTTAACTATTCTCTGAGTGAAAAAAAATATTTCCATGTATTGGTTTTAAACGTATTTCCCTGTAACTTCATCGAGTGTCCCCTAGTCTTTGTCATTTTTGGCAGAGTGAAAAATCGATCCATTTGTACCCGGTTCTACTCCACTCGGGATTTTGTAGACTTCAATCAAATCTCCTCTCAGCCGTCTCTTTTCCAATATACAAGGTGAGGAAAATAAAAGTAATCCTCTAGTACAAAATACGGCTGTCCGACTGATATTTGGGTTGAAGAAAAATGAGCATATCAGTCCCTATGAGAGATTGTTTTTTTCTCTCTCCATACAGATTGCCAAAATTGTTGTAGATTTTTAGTTTTTTGGCTGCTTTTAGGTTTTGCTCTTTTGCCTTGTGATAAATATATAGGTACATGAGGTATTAGCCCTGTTCCTGGAAGGCTCAGCGTTTAAAATAAAAAAAAGTTGTACACGGATATGGGCGCTATGGTTTACAGTCCACCGAGACACCGAGGTATGAAGGCTTTTGCACTCGTGTTAAGCGCTGGTCTGTTATTTTCTTGATATTTTTATAGGTATTTTATGGGGAAGGTTTAAATCTTGTATGTTTACATTGTGAATAGTTAATAAACAAACCTCTATATAGCAATGAAGATAAAACTGGAAATGCTTTTTAATTGTCAGGGTTGCAAGCCTCAGAATTTGGAGCTATTTTTACCCTATTAGGGTCATTTAGTGGATATTATCCACTTGGCTCCCGCTCACGTCACCGGCTGCGACCCGCCCTAAGAGCATAACAATCGCCGCAGCTGGGTCAGACCGGTGGTCCATCCTGCCCAGCAGTCCGCTCACGCAGTGATGGGACTAAATCACGCGAGACAACGGCGCGCCGACAACTGAGCGCAGACAACTGAGCGCAAGGTTGACGGCGCGCCGAAGAAAAGCACTATTTTAAAGGGCTCCGACGGGGGGTGTGGTACTTAACAGACATTGCGCTGGCGTTGTGGGGGGCTTGGGGGGTTGTAACCCCCCACATTATACTTAAAACTGAACTTTTTCCCTAAAAAACAGGCAAAAAGTTCAGTTTCAAGTATAATGAGGGGGGTTACAACCCCCCAAAACCCCCCCACAATGCCAGCGCGATCTCTGTTAAGTAAAATAGGGGGGTTCCCCACCAACACCCCCCATCGGAACCCTTTAAAATAGTGCTTTTCTTCGGCGCACCGTCAACCTTGCGCTCAGTTGTCGGCGCCCCGTTGTCTCACGCGATTTTGTCTATGAGCCCGCTCACGCAGCGGCCCTCAGGTCAAAGACTAGTTATCTTAAATGAGTCCAGCCTCACCTGCGTACATTCCAGTTTAGCAGGAACTTGTCCAACTTTTGTCTTAAATCCCTTTATTTAAACAATCACTTCATTTTTTTTTATTCTCAAAATTCTTTTATGCCTTTAAAATTAGATTTATATGAGCTAGCAAATCAATAATTATAGGATTTAAGAAATCAGTAATTTATAGCTTCTTAATATAGCTTCAGCTTAACTATTTAAAACCGTTCCAGCTCATTTCAGAACCCAGAATCGGCAAGCTAGTGCAAGGAAAAAGTATAAATCATGTTGGATAGCTATTTCTTACTATTGTATCTGTAATCTCTTTTGGCATTTTGTTCCTTGCCAGATAGCGATGACGTTTAGACCGTCGCCAGTCGTACTAGCCATTCGCTGTACTCATCTGACGCGGCCAGCGTTTCGCCGATTCTGAACGGCAGGAGCTGCCGCGCCGTTTGTGAAGGCCCTTGCTGCTATTAAAATTCCCCGATGCAGCTTTGGTCCAGTTTGGCGGCGTGCTGTCTCCGCTCGCCACCCGCGCTTTCTCCCTCTTCCTTTTGAAACACGGTCTGTGTCGAAGAAGCAGAGTGTGGATCTATTGCAAACGTATGGATTATGTGAATGAAGAATTTTGAGTGACTTATTCTGGTTTGTCTTTTTGATTTTTGTTTTTGAACTGTTTTTATTGTGCACGGCACTGTGGATTTGGGGGGATTTGGCGACACACAAACTTTGATGCCAGCTGGTTAGTGCCCCCACCTGCTTGTAAAGCTTATAAAGATCCATTGAGCTAAACAATTTATTATTTTTTACATCTTTAGTCATGATTTTATATGTTATGAATGTACCTACAATGCAGGCAGGGAGGGCTTGTGCAATGATGTAAGGAGTTGAACATCTTCCAGCCTTCCGGTGGCATTTTTGGATGTTCACGTCACATAATTTTATTTATGTGAACCTTTGTTTATTTAAATTCTCTAGGGTCAGAATTAAAAAGCATTTCCAGTTTCATCTTCATTGCTACATAGGGCTTTGTTTATTAACTATTCATTGAATCTTGAAAACCACAGACACTTCTCCCTCCGTATTCGCGGTTTCGATTATTCACGGTTTTTAGCTTGCTGGCTCCTCCCCCACCCCCAATTACATCAGCTTGCTTAGAGAAATCGCCGATTCCAAGCGTTTACAGAGAAAAACCGCCCGATTCCCAGCACTTTCTTCGCCGTGTTTTGCCTCTCCTTCAGGAACAGGCCAGGTCTCCCGCCATGTTATTCGCGGTTTCACCATATTCACGATGGTTTTTAATAGAAAGCGAATAACATATGAAAAAGTTATTCACATTTTTTTTTGTATTTGCGGTTCTGTTAATCCCCTATCACAGCGAATACGGAGGGAGAAGTGTATATCTTCATTTTTGTGGTTGTTTACATTATGAGCTGCCTTGGGAAAGGCAGGTTGTAAATAAAGAAAGAGCAGCGATGGATCTATGAACTTGGATCGGTAAATCCTAGGGGGCTTAAATGTGGGTATTGACTGGTATTATTTTTATTAAACACTCTTATGAAGTTAAGCAGACTGTTTCAGACTTTCAAAGCTGCCGCGCTCTATGAGTCAACCAGTCCATGATGGTATGGACTGAACCAGCCAATTAGAGAAGAGCAGCCAATGTCCCCCACGTTAGAGACGTGGCGTGACCTGATAGGTGAAGCTCTCTATATAAACTAAGAAGGAATATTTGCCACGGCAACAGGACGCCGAAGAAACAGAACAAGCAGCTCAGTGAGTACGGTACTCGCTTTAGAAATCCTGTAAGACAGAGGTAGGGAACTCCGGTCCTCAAGAGCCGCATTCCAGTCGGTTTTTCAGGATTTCCCCAATGAATATGCAAATAGGTCTCATGCATATTCATTGGGGAAATCCTGAAAACCTGACTGGAATACGGCTCTCGAGGACCGGAGTTCCCTACCCCTGCTGTAAGATCTATACTGGAGCGAGTGAAGTGGATGCAGATAGTATTTATGGTTTATTTTCACAGAAAAAGGTGGTGGAGAAAAGCAGAATATCTTAAGCCCTGAAGAAACGGTCCTAGACCGTGAAATATTGGCTATAACTGAAATAACACTTTGTTTCCTCACAGCTAGAAGTAATAGCGAGTTCATTCCTGCAGCTGGAGTAGAATCTCTCCGGAAGTTTTTTTGGCCGATGATGTTGGTGGAGGAGGTTTGAGCACTTATGCCCCACCTAAAGAAAACCTGAGGCTTTTTCTTCCGTTGAGAGTGGGCTCTCTCAATCTAAATAGTGGAGTAAATTTGAGTATTGAATATTGATTCCCCGCTAGCACCAATATTTTTGGGTTATAAATAAATGAAACAAACACTGCGCTGGCCATTGGGTGGCCCCTCTACTCTGCAAGGCTGTTTCTGTTAAAATGCTAGCCCCCGAAATGGGAAAACAACCCCTAAACAAAGCGACAAGCGGGGAAGGGACTGCGCATATCAGCCTTTGGAACCACTAAAGTTTATTAAATGTAATTATATATTAAAATCTTATCACCTATATAAATATCAGCACAATCATCTTATTATCTTTTTATGTTTGTGAAATTTTGTATTTGTCTATACATTCTTTTTACATATTGCTCAGATTGGCACCGTCACCCCTGAGGAAGGCTTTTTTTTTGTTGTTCTGAAGCCAAAACGTGGAACATGTTGGGTCCAGCAGAAATAGGAAACGGACTTTTTATTGAACTGATATTTATATAGGTGATAAGTTTTAATATATAATTACATTTAATAAGCTGTTATCGCTGCTGCTGGCACTATAAACCCGCACTACACTTTTGTACAAGGAGGGGGTAAGTTAGTCCATTAAAAAGGGCATTATATATATACTATATATATTTTTCCTTTTATGTTTTTGTTTAATTTCTACATATTACCTTGAAGAGTGGACTAAAATGGCCACCACTCCTTTTCACTCACGATGGAGTAAAAAAAAAAAATATATATATATATATCGATCCACTTGTACCAGTTTTACACCGCTCAGGATTTTGTAGACTTTAAACAATCTGCAATTCCTGTGGATTTAGCATGTGCCGGCAGCTCTGTGCAAACAGGAGATAGCCAGCAGTAATGCCAAATCAGTGTGAGGCTGCGAGAGTGGGCATTGTTAGCCTCACGGATATAAAATCTCCGGGAGCTCAACTGAGACCATCTGCAAATGGAGTTGGCCAACTGCAAGTCTACCAAAGTCTTGCAGTTGGCCAACTCCATTTTGGGATAACTTAGATTTGAGCTCATCTAGAAGGAGAGGCTCTGCAAACCTCTGCCAGTGCATTAAGATGCTTTGGGGTGAGAGAAGTTTTTTTTAATCAAACTTGGCATACTCAAGTCAACTATTGTTTGTATTTCTATGTTCCCCAGCATTCTGTTCTCTCTTATACAGACTCTAAAGCAGTGATCCCAACCCAGTCCTCAGGCCACCCCCAAACAGTCAGATTTTAGGGATACAGTAAAACTTTGGGTTGCGAGTAACTTGGTGTGCGAGTGTTTTGCAAGACAAGCAAAACGTTTTGTTAAATTTTAACTTGATAAACGAGCGAGGTCTTGCAATACGAGTACGTACAGTATTTTGTATTAAAGTTTTTGGGCCGTGGAACGAATCGTCTGAGTTTTTCATTATTTCTTATGGGGAAATTCGCTTAGGAGAGTATTTTGGATTACAAGCATATTTCTGGAACAAATTATGCTCGCAAACCAAGGTTTTACTGTATCTACAAAAATATGTATGATAGATTTGCATACAATGAAGGTGGTGCGTGCAAATCTCTCTCGTGTATGTTTATGGTGGTAATCTTGTAAAAACCCGACTGGATGTGTAGGTCTCTATATAACAGAAGGCTTTCGCCAATGTCCTTTGCTGATCAACAGAGAACTTCTCCCAGCTGTCTCTGCCCCCTCCTTCTGCCTCTGATACATAGTTTTCCTCTCTTTGCCATCTGCAAAGTGCAGACATGTTATCCAACCTTTCAAAGTCTCAATTGTACCTGGGATTCAAATAGGCAGAATTTATACAGAAATAATTACATGCTGTGTACACCATAAGAGCTTCTGTTAACACCTTAGGCGCTGAAACAGGAACCCTAGAATAGGCTGTTTGAATAGTGAAGTAATTCCACGAAGGTAGGGTTACCCTCATGGTATCCATCCAGTACTTATCAGATGGTACAAATTTGTCTACACTCTGGAGACTCTGTGCCCATAATAGGCAGCATGTGTGGGAGGAGAAATGCCTTACCTTTACAATCAAGTTCTTGTCTAACAGCATATAGGAACCAACCTGCAAATTATGTTCCTGTATCCTACCCTTCAACAAAACCCAACTCTCGGAAAGATCAGTGTGGTGTGACAAGACTGGAAACAAAACTGGAGAGAGCTCTATGTGAACACAACTCAGATTAATTACCATTCTCGGGAAGGACGTAACGCAGTGCAAGTTTTATTACGGTTCACAATTATTTATTGGTTTGAAACAGCCTAACATTGGGGGAGCTAATGGCATATAAATGGTAATTAGGCTACGAACACGATACAGAGTCTACGCAGACAGAGAACATTCGAAAAACCAAGTACTGATCATGCACATCTGACATACATTAAGGGAATTTTTCTTCCCTGTAGCTGTAGTAGAGGTCTGCACGGGAAAGGGGATCGCGTGAATCCCCCCCTAACCCACGGGACTCTCACGGGGACCCCCCTCTGGCCCACGGGACTCCCAAGGGGACACCCCTCTAGCCAACGGGACTCCCACGGGGATGGAAGGCTTTGGAATCAGGGTTCGTCCATATAATATAATGGACACGTCAGCCTTAGTAAAAGAGAGGATTTATAAGTTAATTACCTGAATAGAAAACAAAAAAAGGGTTCCACCAAAGAGATTCCACGAGGAAAACAGCAGCACAAACACAAAAGAAACTGTGGAATTGATGATCCTGTTAGAAGTAATTGCTGTTTTTTATGGGGACGGGCGGGGATGGAGGTAATTCCTTGCGGGGATGGGTGGGGACGGAGAGGATCCTGATGGGGACAGAGAGGATCCTGGCGGGGACGGGTGGGGACGGAGAGGGTCCTGGCGGGGACGGGCAGGGATGGGTGGGATTTCTGTCCCCGCGCAACTCTCTAAGCTGTAGCACATCAGGTCCTTCGTATTATGCACACAGACAATTGGGGTTATCCCGAGAAATTCAGGCCACGTCTGAGCTCCAGCACTGTGTTTCCAGGTCTTACAGAGCTGGCAAGATCATAGCCAATTAAGTGTATTGTTGGCAGATGTCCAGGAAAATCTGGACAGGTCCTATTTTGAGAGGACTGTCTGGGCGCTCAGAGGGATTTTCCAAAACCCGGCAGTTTGTCTGAGTTTTGGAAGGCCCTGAGCTTGGGGCCGCGTCTGGAAGGCCTCTGCGCATGTGCGGACGTTGACGTGATGTCATCACATGCATGCGTGCACGCGCGCGACATCACTGCGCCTAGGGTTACCGAACGGGCTCCGGAAAAAGGGGGACGGATCGAGACGTCCGGGTTTTACTTCCAGTAAAAAGAAAAAAAAAACCCGGATGTCTCAATCCGTCCTCCTTTCTCTGGAGCCATGTGGTAACCCCAATTGCGCTGACATCCATGCATGTGCAGAGGTCCTCCAGACGCGACCCCGAGCTCAGTGAAGGAGACACGAGGTTTGTGTGGGGGTGGGACTAGGGCAGAGTGGGGGGGGAGGAGTGGGCGGGGCTGAGGTAGAACAGGGCAGGGCCAAGTGTCCTCTTTTTTTTTTTTTTACAGAGGAAATCTGGTAACCCTGGTTTAAGTGTCATATTCAGTACTTAACCAGTTATGGTGAACCACATAAAAAGAGGACTTTTATGTGCTCTTATTTGGCAGGTTAAGATCTGAATATCAGCACTTAACCAGCCAAGTGCCGACTCCACCTCTGGAATGCCCCAAAATATGCAGTTTTGGCGTTTGGCATGAGTCAACTACCGTATTTTCACGCATATAACGCGCGCGTTATACATGATTTTACAAACCGTGCATAACCTTGCGCGTTATACGCGTGAGCGCGCTATATAAAATTTTTTTTACATAGTTCCCACCCTCCCACCCTCCGACGTCCGATTCACCCTGCAGGACCGCTCGCACCATCCCCCCCCCGACGTCCGATTCACCCCCTCCCCCACAGGACCGATCGCACCCCCACCCCGAAGGATCGCTCGCACCCACACAGCCTCCTCCCCCCCTATCTGACGTCAGAGAAAGGGCGGGACCGCCGGAAGATGAAGCAGCGCAGACGCAGGGCTCACAGAAGGATCAGGACCACCAGAAGAGGAAGCATTTCAGAGCAGGGCTCACAGAAGGGCCGGGACCGCCGGCAGAGGAAGCAGCAGGAGAACGGTAGAAGCTTCTCCATGATGGGGGGGGGTGGGGAGGCTATGGGGGTGCGAGCGGTCCTTCGGGGTGGTGGTGAATCGGATGTCGGGGGCAATGGTGCGAGCGGTCCTGCAGGGTGAATCGGATGTCGGGGGGGGGGCATCAGGCTTTCAGGGTGGGGACAGACTTCAAGGGGGAGAGGAGAGTCGGGGCGGGCCAGAGGAGAGTCGGGGCGAGCGAAAGGAAAGTCGGGGTGGCCAGAGGAGAGTCGGGGCAGGCGAAAGGAGAGTCGGGCAGCGACGGGAGAGTCGGGGCGGCATGCGCGGTATATAAAAATTTCTTTACATAAATTACAGTTTCCCGCGCGCTATACCCGTGTGCGCGTTTTACACGGGTGCGCGGTATATGAGTGAAAATACGGTACTTCCAGTAGTGCCAAATAGTTAAGCACCACTGAAAATGGCTAGTTGGCCCCGACTGGCCAGAAGCTGTTTCTAGCTAATTAAAATGTCTTGTCTATCGATCTCTACCGGCTCCTGGCTTGCTGAACTGCCTGTTTGGGGCAAACCTGACATTTTCAGCAGCACTTTAAAAGTATGTTTATTTATTGGAAGATATTAACCACCTTTTCATGAAGAGATTCACCCAAAGCCACTTACAATACACAGAATGGTACTCAGGTCCTGATAAGCATTTTCTCTCTCTGTCCAAGCAGGATCGCAATCTAACTGCGGTATCTGAAGCAATGCAGGATTACCGTATTTTCACATAGATAACGCGCACCCGTGTAAAACGCGCACACGGATATAGCGCGCGAAAAACAAATTTATGTACAGAATTTTTTATATACCGCGCACACCCGTATACCGCACATGCTGCCCGACTCTCCTTTCGCCCGCCCCACCTCTCCTCTGGAGACCCCGACTCTCTTTTCGCCCGCCCCGACTCTCCTTTCCCCCTTGAAATCCTGTCCCTACCCTGAAAGCCTGATGCCCCCCCCCCCTGACGTCCGATTCACCCCCCCCCCCCGCAGGACCGCTCGCACCCCCACCCTGAAGGACCGCTCGCACCCCCATAGCCTCCCCCCCTCCCCCATGGAGAAGCTGTCTACCTTGTTTCCGGATGCCAGCGAGCCCAGCTGTTTCCTCTGCCGGCGGTCCCGCCCCTTCTCTGAGCCCTGCTGCGCTGCTTTTTCTTCCGGCGGTCCCGCCCTTTCTCTGACATCAGAGAAAGGGCGGGGCCACCTGAAGAGGAAGCAGCGCAGCACAGGGCTCTGAGAAGGGGCAGGACCGCCGGCAGAGGATGCAGCTGGGCTGGCATCCGGAAACAAGGTAGACAGCTTCTCCATGGGGGAAGGGGGGAGGCTGTGGGGGTGCGAGCGGTCCTTCGGATGGGGGTGCGAGCGGTCCTTCGCGGTGGGAGTGTGAGCGCTCCTTCCGGGTGATGAATCGGGCGTTGGGGGGGGGGAACTATGTAAAAAAAAATTTTGTACAACGCGCTCACGCGCATAACACGCAAGGGTATGCGCGGTATGTTAAAACCACGTATAGCGTGCGCGTTATATGCGAGAAAACTCGCAAACTCAGGGTGCTGAGGCAGCAGCTCTAAACCACTAGGTTTTGGGGTTGACATTTGCACTAACTGGTTAGGTACCGGTAGCTCAGGGTCAGATTCTCTAAGCGCCGACACCATGGTGGGAGCAATTTTTGTTTTACTGGCGATTCTCGGCATAACGGCGCGCAAATTTGACGTCGTTTCAAATCACCGATTGAGCCACATCTACATCATTCTCTTCTTGGCTGGGCTGAGAACTTTTCATCTCCCGCTCGTACACCGAGTGCGGGTTTTTTGCCCGCAGAAGTAAACGGAAACTGGGCAACAATTTTTAGGGCATTCAAAGAGGTGGGCGAGGTGGCCGTAAGCCTAACCGTGGTTTTGAACTGATTCTGCAGGAGGTAACCCTGCTGCTTAAACAGCTGTTAACAGTTCCTAATCATCTTCTCCGTGGTTTGCTAACTCAGCAGATTTTCTGAAGTCGACCTAAGCTAATTACACGAGGTCACTGCAAATGAGCGCACCGCACAGAGAGAGGGAGACGTCTGCAGCCGCTTACTGAAATACAACAGAACGAGGAAAGTTTTGAAGACAAAAAGGGGAGGAATTTCTATAAAACAGCTGCTAATATTTACATACAGATTACGCACCTAAATATGTTGAATTCCACTAAGGGCCCGATTCTATAAGCATTGCCTAAAACTTAGACGCCGAGTAGTGTGGCACTTAAGACGCACTTTATAGAATCACACTTAAAGTGAGCGTAAGGTTTTCTCGGCCTACATGAGTGTTGCCTAAGTCCAAAACAGGTGCCTACATGAAAAACACGCCCAGGATCCAACCCCTAACCAGGCCTACTTTCTGGTAGGTGCCTTGGACTAGGCGCCTACGTCAAAGTGGTAGACGCCTACCATCCAATTAAGTAGAATTAAGGTCAATTACAAGTTAATTGCCAAAGAAGCTTTTTACATAATTAAGTTAAGCACCTAACATTAGCCACTATTCATAGAATTCCCTGGCAAAATTCTTCTGAACATTATTTTGGAAATATAGACATATCTTACAAAGTGTACATTGGACACATAGGTGTGCATAAAGGTGGAGTCTAGAATTGTATAAGTTACATGTGTACTTCTAGAATTTAATTGTGAGCACTTGCACCAGCTCAGATGTAAGTGATCACACCCACATTATAGGTACATGTTTTACCAGTTAGGCTAGCATTTCGTGGTGTCAGGTCAAAAGTGCGCTGGGACAAAGGCGCGCCCAGACAATTGAGCGCAGCGCGCACCGCCGCACCGCTCTGCTCTAAATTACTGTTTTTAGTGCTCCGACGGGGGAGGGTGGGTGGGGGAACCCCCCAACTTTACTTATTAGACATCGCGCTGCGTTGTGGGGGCGTTGTGGGGGGTTGTAACCCCCCCCATTTTACTGAAAACTTCCCTTTTTCCCTGTTTTTAGGGAAAAAGTTCAGTTTACAGTAAAATCTGGAGGGTTACAACCCCCCAAACCCCCCATAACGCCGGCGCGATGTCTATTGAGTAAACTGGGGGGGGTTCCCTAACAAAAAACCCCCGTCGGAGCCCCTAAAAACTGTAATTTAGAGCGGCGCGGCAGCGCGCGCTGCGCTCAATTGTCGGCGCACGCTTTTGTCTTTCGCGCCGTTGTCTATGAACCGCATTTCGTAATGGAAATAGTGCACACTTTCCTTATAGCAATGGTTCTTAAACCTGTCCTGGGGGACACCCAACCAGTTAAGATATCCCTAATGAATATGCAAGAGCGAGATTTGCCTATAGTAGACTTGCAAATTTCTCTCATGCATATTCATTAGGGATATCTTTAAAACCCAGCTGGCTGGGAGTCCCCCAGGACAGGACACTGCCTCATAGATACCCTCAGGGTGCCTATACTGTATATTGGTGCATCATTATGAAATTACCCCCAACAGCATGGCAGCAGTTAGTTTCTTACTCAACACTGTCTGCCAACAACTTAATTGAGCCCATATATCCTACCCAAGTGTTGGCACTAAATAGCAGGGCATGTTGGGGCACCCATATCAGTGGCGATGCCAAGGCTCAATATTTTGGATAGGCCCACAGTTAACTTGGATGTGCCCTTCGATCTCTGAACCCCATCCCTCCCCAGCGTAATTTAGCATTATGTAAAGACCACTTCGTGCTAGCTTAGCACGGACTTATGCCTGTTGAAACCGGATGTAAATGCCAACACCTAATTTTTTGCAGCTGGGCACACAAATGACAGTATGACACAAACCCCCTCCATATTCACGGGTTCAGAACTTGCAACTTTGGTTATTCACGATTTTCGTCTGGATGACCCTCCCCCACCTCCCAGACCATTTTTGGAAACAGGACAATAGGCTTGATGGACCTGCGATCTGTCCCATTATCAATGCTTATAATTCAAATGTTCTAACTTTGGGCACCATTTACTAAATTCGGACCAACGGGCACGGGACACAAACCATGAACCTCACTCCTCAAGAAACTAACAGTTTGGTGAGCATGCATCACTTTAGCGAAGTCTCCCCTTCAGACCCTCAGTAACTTGGGAGGACTGGACTAGAAAAAAAGTCCCACAGAAAAGCAGACTTGAAGTCAAGTTGGGACAGAGGCAATCGGGGCCAGATTCTGTATAAGGTGTTGCTAATTGAGCATGCCTAGCAATGCCTAACTTCAGAATCTGCGTTCAATTTTTTTTAATTGGCTTAATTGGTACGGTAATTGACTGCACTAGTTTTCAGCCGATTAAAAAAAAAAAAAAAAACGGAAAAATGTAAATAACCGATTAAGAGTTTGACACCGAACTCTTAGGAAGCCTAGCAACACCTAAGTGGAGGTGCACTCTGACGCCTAATGATGCTTATCTGAGAAGTAGGTGTGATTAAGGGCGGAGAACAGGTGTGGTTGGCTTGGGATCCGGAAGGTTCGCCCCCCACATTTCGCCCCCAGCAATTCGCCCCTCACATTTCGCCCCCCACATTTCGCCCCCAGGTATGTTTCGCCCCCACACATTTCGCCCCCACACATTTCGCCCCCCGGATGTTTTGCCCCCACACATTTCGCCCCTGATTATGTGTACTGCACATTTCGCCCCTGAGCCCTGCAGCCCTGAAATCAACCTGCTCTCTGCCTCCCCCAACTCTCTCTCTGGCTCCCCGGCTCTCCAGTGCATCGCGCCCTGCCCGGGACCGGAGCAGGGCGGCTGGGAGACAGCGACGCGGCCGCCAGGGTCGGAAACCCCAATCCCCCCTCCCACACAGCCGGGCCGCCCAGGGAGGGGAAGGACGCCAGCCACGCTGAGCAGATGAGACGGCGGCAGCCACACCACCCCTTCCCACCCGGGGCCGGAGCAGGGCGGCTGGGAGACAGCGACGCGGCCGCCAGGGTCGGAAACCCCAATCCCCCCTCCCACACAGCCGGGCCGCCCAGGGAGGGGAAGGACGCCAGCCACGCTGAGCAGATGAGACGGCGGCAGCCACACCACCCCTTCCCACCCGGGGCCGGAGCAGGGCGGCTGGGAGACAGCGACGCGGCCGCCAGGGTCGGAAACCCCAATCCCCCCTCCCACACAGCCGGGCCGCCCAGGGAGGGGAAGGACGCCAGCCACGCTGAGCAGATGAGACGGCGGCAGCCACACCACCCCTTCCCACCCGGGGCCGGAGCAGGGCGGCTGGGAGACAGCGACGCGGCCGCCAGGGTCGGAAACCCCAATCCCCCCAATGCGTCTTTGTAAAAGACGGGGGCGAAATGTGCGGGGGCGAAATGTGTGGGGGCAAAACATCCGGGGGGCGAAATGTGTGGGGGGCGAAACTTCCGGGGACGAAACATACCTGGGGGCGAAATGTGGGGGGCGAAATGTGAGGGGCGAATTGCTGGGGGCGAAATGTGGGGGGCGAAACTTCCGTGAACCGGTTGGCTTTGGTGTGGAATCCGCGACTCCAGACCTCACTCCATATTTTCAAGCAAGATTTGAAGACTTTTCTATTCAGAGATGCGTTCTCTGGGGCAATTGAACCTTTCAAACAACGCAATACGAGATACTCATGGCAAGCGATTAAGACTGTCCCCCGCCCCATATTTAGTCCCCTCCCCCTTTCTTTCCTATCATAAATTGGAGTTCTTCCCTTTTCCCTCTTGTATTGTATGTTATTTTGTTTTACTTTTATTATAACTTTTTTTTTTTTTTAATGATATTAATTTTATTGCAGGTCGCTTAGTTACTCTGTGATTTGCGGGATATCAAGCAATAATAAAGCCTGAAACTTGTGTGGTTGACTTAGGCATTTTCTAAGCATCGGTAAATCAGGCCAAGCAAAACCTGGCCTAAAATACGAGTGCCTCTCTCTAGGACGTTTAGTGATGCCTACACACACCTAGGTGCCGCTAGACGGGATTCTATAAGTAACGCCTAAAAGTTGATTGACAACTGCCCTGAGCAGAGCCTACAATAGTGTTCTTATATATACCGTGTTTCCCCGATGGTAAGACACTGTCTTATTTTTTTTGGAAGGCCAAAATATGCTCTAGGGCTTATTTTCGGGGGGATGCCTTATTTACCCATGAAGAAGATTACAGTACACAGTTATTGTTGAAAAAAAACAGAATTTTATTACCTGTATTGGATGTTCTGGCCGTGAACAAACTCCTGCAGTCTCCGTTAGGGAGGGATGAGGGAAGCTGCCTGTGTTTCCTTGCGCGGAGTCACGTGCGCGCGCTGCAGTCCTGTCACTTCCTCCTCTTCACTTCATGACGAGGCGCGGCACGCAGCCATGGAGGCAAATACGGTAGACGGAGGGACCACACGGAGTCACCCACCGTACCACCCGATTCGGGTAAGCGCAGGTATCGGTGGGTGGCTTATTTGCGGGGGGTGCCTTATTTTACATTTTTTTCTAAAAAGGGGGGGCTGTCTTATTTGATGGCCCTGCCTTATCATCGGGGAAACACGGTGTATATATATATATATATATATACATATACACTTATATATAAGAACACTGAGGGCCAGGTTCTTTAAATAGCGCATATATACACACACAGAGACATGGGGAGGGTTCTGGAGTATGTGTTATGTGAATGATTTGTGATATTGGGTGTCTATTTATTGTGAACGTATATTTTAGAATGATATAAATTGATATGAGAATAAATGCTATTGAATCAAGAGAATTTATACTCCCTTTGTTTGAGGTTATGTAAGTAATTTATTGTGATAAGTCCCGCTGCTAAATTGTTTGTTGGCATACAAATATATTAGAGAATCCAAACTACATCAACTAGACACAGGAAAACCCACCCTCCATTCACGCACCCTCCAATCAAAGAAGCCAAACGGAAAAAACTATATGATGGCCTCCTAGCCACAGAAGCAGCAAAACTCGACAACCACATCTCCAATCTACTGCTTATGACCCCAGACCACAAAACATTCAGAAAAGAAGTAAAGACGCTACTTTTCAAGACATTCCTGCAAACGACTTAATACCGCTAGCTCCTTCCCACTTCCCAATACCTTCCCCGATTCCCCAAAACAACCTCATCTACTCTTTATCCCCTCTAGAAATTACCAGATATCTTCTTCATGTAATTTGCTTTTGTAATTCTTTTGTAAACCGCCTTGAACCGCAAGGCCATGGCGAAACAGAAATTCTCTAATGCAGTGGTTCTCAACCGTGTCCTGGGGGACCCCCAGCCAGTCAGGTTTTCAAGATATCCCTCATGAATATGCACGAGAGAGATTTGCATATAATGGAAGTGACAGGTATGCAAATCTCTCTCATGCATATTCATGAGGGACATCTTGAAAACCCAACTGGCTGGGGGTCCCCCAGGACAGGGTTGAGAACCACTGCTCTAATGCAATGTAATGTAATCAAGCTCCAAATAATCTTGGTCCAAATCAAAATCAAATTCCAGAGCTCCAGCAGATAGTGTGGCGCAGTGGTTAAGCCTACAGAGACTCAGCACCCTGAAGTTGTGGGTTCAAACCCAGGCTGCTCCTTGTGACCCCTGGGCAAGTCACTTAATCCCACCATTGCCCCAGGTACATTAGATAGAGTGTGAGCCCACCAGGACAGACAGGGAACAATGCTTGAGGAACTGAATAAACCGTTCTGAGCTCCCCCTGGGAGAACGGTACAGAAAATTAATTAATTAAATAAATCAGCACAGTCCTATTCCGTGGGACAAACTCCAGTGTTATGTCTTACACGACTCTGAACTGTGGCTGGGTACTGTTGCTCCACTCTTGAATTATGCTGCTGCTATGGTTAAAATTCAATAAAGGTATTAAAAGAAAAGCAAAAATATTCTACAACTCGGCAAAGCTCTCATGGGAGGCCGTGACAGAGCTGCAGGCGACCGGATCCCTCACGAAAGCTGCTTGATGTCCAACGGTTGCTATGGAAACTGCCAGTTCAGGTGAGCAAGCTCACGTTCCGAGCCTCCGACACACAAAGGAACCAGCGTGGGCGAAGGGCTTGCTTGCAAGCTTCAAATAGACCTTCTGTGGGGTTTTTTTGGTTTTTGTTGTTTGTTTTTGAGAGAAATGAAAAAAGCCATTTCTAAAAAAAAAAAAAAAAAAAAAAAAAAGGCCCCATGAGAATTCCCTGGATGGACAGCCAGAGTTCTTAGAAATGCAATGGGAAAGTGGATTATAAACTTCATAAGTTTTTATATAAATCTCTGTACAAGTCCCATAAAAATGACTACCGTATATACTCGAATATAAACCGGGATTTGGGGTGCCAAAAAATTGACCCAAACATGGAGGCCCCGGTTTATATTCGGGCCCACGCCCCCTTCCCAGTATTCTTTTAGGCTGTCGTCATCGCTACCAGGCTCTGCCCCCTAGTCCTCCTCCCTGCCCTATCCTCATACCTCTGCCGATCCCTGGTGGAGGTGCAGTGGGGGCAGGAGCAAGTTTTCCAAATTCCTGCCCCGCAGCCAACCGGCTGCGCAGAT
The DNA here is from genome assembly GCF_902459505.1 of Geotrypetes seraphini. NCBI lineage: Eukaryota > Metazoa > Chordata > Amphibia > Gymnophiona > Dermophiidae > Geotrypetes > Geotrypetes seraphini. The sequence continues at coordinate 11,314,559 of NC_047091.1, forward strand.
CCAGTTTCTTCAGCTGAGCGGCAGCGTGATTTGGTGCTGCTTCACGGCGCTTCCTTACTGGCTCTCACGAATTTGAGTCAACCATTTTTCTTCCTTTTTTTGGGGGGGGGAAAAAGGGGGGTCTCGACTTATATTCGGATTGACTTATATACGGTAAACACATTGCAAGGAAATTCAATAGATGTAGTGTTTGACAGTATTTCTGAGAAAATGCATAACATGCTGAGTTCCTATTAATTAAGATTTCTATGGCTCGACTGGGGTAACTAGACCAGAAAATTGGGCCTTTTCAGTGTTATGGGCGCAAGGTACCCCTTCTTTTCCTATCAGTGCTTTTTTTGGGTTATATTCATGAGCATAGGCATGACGGTGTAGGCCTAATCAGTGGCGTAGAAAGGAGGGAGCGGGGGCGGGGAGGACGGTTTGTCACAGGCGCCATCTTGATTCGTGTGACCATATGGCTCCAGAAAAAAAGGGGACGGATTGAGACATCCGGGTTTTACTTCCATTGAGAGCAACCAAGATGTCTCGATCTGTTCTCCTTACTTCCATTACTTTCAAAGGAAGTAAAACCCGGATGTCTCAATCCGTCCCCTTTTTTCTGGAGCCATATGGTCACGCTAATCTTGATAGAGGCACCGACACCTGTCCTCCTGTCCATTATGACATCACAACATCACCTCTGAATACAAGAAACTCTTCAAACCAAGGGGGGGGGGAAGTTATCAGTGTGAGCTACCATTAAGATGAGTTATTTTACCGTTAACTTGTGCTTTTTACCACAGGTTTCACTCCATTCAGTAAGACCTAGTTACTAATAACTGGGGTTAACCCATCTTAACGGCAGCCCACTTTGATAACTTTCCTCCTAAATCAAGATGGCGCCTGTGGCAAACCGTCCTCCCCACCCCTGCTCCCTCCTTTCTACGCCACTGATTAGGCCTACACCGTCATGCCTATGCTCATGAATATAACCCAAAAAAAGCACTGATAGGAAAAGAAGGGTACCATGCGTTACTGGGCATGCTCTCGATCCTGTTCTTTGCTCTCCCTGAGGATATAAATTTCATACCAGGAGGTACCTGAAGCAGAGAAATAGGGCATTTTCCACTTGCTTAACATGCTGTCTGCCGGAGAAAGGGGCCTGGTCTCAGCTGATACATAAGCATGTTCCACGCTGGTGAGTTGTTCCCTCCTTAGGGAAGAAATTACACAAACAGCTCCGTAGATTATCTGTCTTAATTTACTGGGGCATGGATCAGTCACTCCTTTCAGGGAACGTCAAAGTAAGTAAGATGCAACACTCAAAGACCCCTTCACCCGGAGGAAGGTACTCAGCGGCTCAAAATGCAGACCGGCTTTTATTCCCAGAGCAAACTGGACAAGAGAAAAATCATGAAAAGGACGGGGGCTTAATCTGGGAAGGAATGGGGGCTCCAACAGGGGCTAAACTGGGCAAAAGAAACTTGCAAACAAGTCCCCCCACTCCCCCCCCCCCCCCGATACTCAGCTGACAGCAGTCGGAATATTTTTAAATACTGATCGTCCATGGCTAAATTATACACTGATATTCAGTGCCATGTCCGAGAACCGGCACTGAATATCACTGGATAATTTTGGGCAGCCTGGCCACCCGGAGCTTATGCGGTCCGAATGATACAAATTCAGCTGGGGCTGCAAAAGAGTTATCAGGCTAGCCCAAGAGTAGGCAATTCCAGTCAGGTTTTCAGGATATCCACAATAAATATGCATGAGATAGATTTGCATCTCAAGGAGGCAGTGCATGCAAATCCGTCTCGTACATATTCATTGTGGATATCCAGAAAACCTGATCTGGCTCCGGCTCTCGAGGACCGGAATTGCCTACCCCTGGGCTAGCCGCATAAGATATGTTTTATTTATTTTTATAAGTAAACTTAAAAAATAAAACTGAACCCCTGAACCCCTCTTACTTTCTCCCCACAATCCCCCAAACATGTCCCCCTGCCCTCCCCGCTAAGGCCATGACAAGCCCCTCAAACATACCCCCCATCCTCCCAGTGGTATTCCAGGGGGGGGGAAGGGTCATTGGAGGCTCTGCAAAATGGCTGCCGTGATCCCTTGTGGTACCACAGGAAACTGTCCTAAATTCACCCGCATGTCTTATGCAAGTCCCGGCTGATTATCACCAGTGCCTTTATAAGCACAAGCTCTTTCCCAGCACTGACTCCTGACCTGCCACTGACTGGGGCCATTCAGATCCAATATTCGGGGCACTTTCCGGCTTAGGGTGCAAAATGGATCAAGTTATCGAGATCCTTTGCAAATAGGCGAGGGAAAGAAAGGATACCGAACACCTATCTTTTCTCTCCAAAGGCAAGGGATGGCATGACTTACATCTCCCACAGACCTCACCTCTGCAAATGTGCACCAGATTGCAGCAGAAGGTCTGAAGGGGGTGAAAAGGGAATGACACATTCAGATTTATACTTCCTTCCTGTCCAAAGAGCAGGAGTCAACAGCTGGGCGGCAGACATCATATGGTAATTCTTACCAACGCTACAGGGAAAACAGAGAAGATGGGTTCTTTTCAAGACTCATTGTTGGAAGTTAATAAAATTTATTGACCTTAAGAGCAGAGCTCCCAGGGCTTTATTCAATCTTTTCCTCATGTTGCAGATGCAGGAATCAACAGACAATAATGATGATTATTAGTCACAAATAGTGTGTCGCTGTCAGTGTTGGCCAGATCCCTACATCGCAATTCCAGCCCTGCCCAAGGGCTCGGAAATCACAAAAGCAGCGCCTTCGGTGCCCCAACAATGCTGCTCTCGGCAGCTGGACTTTCATAATTTGCTCCCGCCTTAGACAGTCCAAATTTCTTCAGTATCCTTGTGGTGTGGCACCTGGTTCATAGACAACGGCGCAAAAGACAAAAGCGCGCGCCGACAATTGAGCGCAGCACGCGCCGCCGCGCCGCTCTAAATTACAGTTTTTAGGTGCTCCGACGGGGGGTTTTGTTGGGGAACCCCCCCCAGTTTACTTAATAGATATCGCGCCGGCGTTATGGGGGGTTTGGGGGGTTATAACCCTCCACATTTTACTGTAAACTGAACTTTTTCCCTAAAAACAGGGAAAAAGTTGTTTACAGTAAAATGTGGGGGGTTACAACCCCCCACACCCCCCACAACGCGGCGCGATGTCTATTAAGTAAAGTGGGGGGTTCCCCCCCCACGCCCCCCCGTCGGAGCACTAAAAACAGTAATTTAGAGCGGCGTGGCGGCGTGCGCTGCGCTCAATTGTCTGGGCGCGCCTTTATCCCGGCGCGCTTTTGACCTGACACCGTGACACCTACTCCCCCTCTCCCCCTTTTTACGAAGCCGCGTTCCGCTTTTTTATCACCGCCCAAGGCGGTATTAGTTCCGACGTTCATAGGCATTCCTATGAGCGTCGATGCTACTATCGCCGCGGCCGGCGATAAAAAAGCCTAACGCGGCTTCATAAAAATGGGGGGTGGGGCTAGCGTCCTGGCTACACATTGGGGTCCTTTTACTACCGGCTTGTTAACTGATTTAGCGTATGGAAACGATTACCGCGCGCTAAATGCTAACGCGCCCATTATATTCTATGGACGTGTTGGCATTTAGCGCAAGCTAAATAAATTATTGCGCCTTATTTAAAGGACCCCCCATTGTAATTTGGTTATTCCAACTCATCAGAAATTTTGCTAACAGACTACGAGATCTAGTACTTTCCGGTGTGCGGGACCTGCCGAGCAGAACGAGATTCCAGAATACATCAAGCCACAAAAAGATTTGTGTAAATTTTAAACACTGTTAAAACATCACCTGTTTTGCAAGATGAAGTATGATAGCTGATGTTCTTGATATGATCTGGCAATTTCGGTGTTTTTTGACGCGTTTGTTTTGTTATTTTAATTGTGTAAGTTTGGTTGTAATCCGCCTTGTTCAAACATAAATAACTAGTCTTTAAGCCCATTATATTAACGGGTGCTACAATAGATGTGTGTGTGTCTTTTTCTCTCTCTCTCTCCTTGGTCGCTTTCTGTCTGTCTTTCTTTCTTTCTTTCTGTCTCTCTCTCCTTGGCCGCTTTCTGTCTGTCTTTCTTTCTTTCTGTCTCTCTCTCTCTCTCTTTGGCCGCTTTCTGTCTGTCTTTCTTTCTGTCTCTCTCTCTCTCTTTGGCCGCTTTCTGTCTGTCTGTCTTTCTTTCTGTCTCTCTCTCTCTCTCTTTGGCCGCTTTCTGTCTGTCTTTCTTTCTGTCTCTCTCTCTCTCTTTGGCCGCTTTCTGTCTGTCTGTCTTTCTTTCTGTCTCTCTCTCTCTCTTTGGCCGCTTTCTGTCTGTCTGTCTTTCTTTCTGTCTCTCTCTCTCTCTCTTTGGCCGCTTTCTGTCTGTCTTTCTTTCTGTCTCTCTCTCTCTCTTTGGCCGCTTTCTGTCTGTCTTTCTTTCTGTCTCTCTCTCTCTCTTTGGCCGCTTTCTGTCTGTCTGTCTTTCTTTCTTTCTTTCTCTCTCTCTCTTTGGCCGCTTTCTGTCTGTCTTGTCTTTCTTTCTGTCTCTCTCTCTCTCTTTGGCCGCTTTCTGTCTGTCTGTCTTTCTTTCTGTCTCTCTCTCTCTTTGGCCGCTTTCTGTCTGTCTGTCTTTCTTTCTGTCTCTCTCTCTCTTTGGCCGCTTTCTGTCTGTCTGTCTTTCCGTCTCTCTCTTTCCTCAGCCATCCACCACCACCCCTTGCCTTCTCCCCCTCTCCAGCAGCAGCCCTTCTCCCTTCATTTATGTCCCCCCTGTCCAGCAGCACCTCTTCCCTGCTCCCTAATACCTGCTCCCAAACCGCCGTTCCTACCCTCCCTCCATCCCGGCTTCCTGGTCTCTTCTGGCCCACCGGCACGAACCGCTGCCGCCGCCGCTGCTGCTCTTCATTCGCGTCTGCCCTCCTCTTCAAAGTCCTCCTCTATTTCAGTCTGTCAATGTCCCTGCCCACGGCCTGTCTGTTTATCATGCCCCTTCTCCCATCTACCTTTTTTTTGTTTGGTTTTGGGGGGGGATGCAACCGGCACACAGTAACCGATACTGGATACAGTAAACCATCATGCGCGCGCACACTCCGAACGGATCACGCAGGTAGGAGTGCGCATGTGCGCTTAGGGTTTTATTAATAGTGATAAGCTATAAATTACTATGGTTGATTTTTATTTTCCCAGGTTTTCACAATTTCTGCTTTGTGACCTTCTCAAATTCCTTTTCTTCCACATTCCTGTCTCTCTGAATATCTATATGAAAAACCCCAACATGGTTCTTTTCAGTGACAGTCAGTCTGGATTTTGCATGATTATTTTCAAAGCTTTATTCATAATTTCATGGTTCCAGTAGTTCTTATTACTACTATCACTATTTATTATTTCTATAGCATTGTACATTTTAACATACAATAGACAGTCCCTTCTCAGAAGAGCTTACAATCTAATTTAGACAGGACATTTCAAGGTTGGGGAGATTATGGTAGAGGAAATGATACCGTGGGTCTAGGTATCTGACAGCACTGAGTTAGTTGAAAGCAGTTTCAAAAAAGTGGACTTTTAGCTTGGATTTGAACGCTGCTAGGGAGGGAGCACGATGTATTGGTTCAGGCAGCCTGTTCCAGGCATACAGCGCCGCAAGAAAGAAGGGACGGAGTCTGGAGTTGGCAGTGGAAGAGAAGGGTACAGATAAGAGGGTTATGCCCGATGAATGGAGATCATGGGGGAGTGGGGAGCATAGGGAGAGATATTGGGGGGGGGGGTTTCAGAGTGAATGCACTTGTAAGTCAGCAAGAGGAGTTTAAATTGTATTCGGAAACGGATGAGGAGCCAATGAAGTGACTTGAGCAGAGGGTAATGTGAGAATAGCGGCTCTCCCGGAATATGAGTCGTGCCGCTGAATTTTGAACGGATTGAAGAGGTGAGAGACGGGTGCGCAGGAAGCCCGAGAGAAGTACGTTGCAGTAGTCTAAGCGTGAGGTGATGACAGCGTGAACAAGGGTTTTGGTAGTGTGTTCAGAGAGAAGAGGACGGGAACCCATTTTTGTATAAAATCCAATGTAATATTTTCCGCACTTGATGTCTGATTTTGTAATCAGACTGTGCAATTTTGCTACATCTGGTTAGTACAGTTATGTTCTCACTAGTCGCTAGGGTGAGGTTCATAGAAAACCCCGTAAATACCGAAAATGCGAATACGGGACCATTGATCCTATGGGAAAAACGGGGTTAGGTTCCTGTGTGACCTTGTTTACTGTCCACTGTTGCGACCTGACACCGTAAATTCATAATTTTTAGTACCTTTCTTGTAAAGAACAGCTCGCTTATTATATTCTGCATTTTATAAATTCTGCAATTTTATAAATTATATTCTGCATTTTATAAATGTATTTTATATACTGTTTGTTTGTTTTGCTTTGTTTTTTATAAAACAGTCCTTTGATGTAAAAATATTCATGCACAACTCTATGAGTATCTTCCTCCTCATGGGAACACATTATGCATGATTGTGAATAAGCAAATATGCCGGTGCTGGTCACGGAGGTGTTCGATGGTCTCGTTTGTTTTATTTGGTTTATTGATGTCTGTTATTGAGGCATCTTGTATGATGTATGTGTGGATTTGGCCAGTTTGGGCCTTAAAAGATGTCCGTTGTTGATGCGACGTGTATGTTATATGTAATTTGTTATACTGTGTCTAAAGAGCGACCAAAATGGATAAGGGGCTGGAGGAGTTGCCGTACAGCGAGAGATTAGAGAAACTGGGCCTCTTCTCCCTTGAAAAGAGGAGACTGGGAGGGGACATAATAGAAACATTCAAGATAATGAAGGGGATAGTCTTAGTAGATAAAGACACGTTGTTCACCCTCTCCAAGGTAGGGAGAACGAGAGGGCACTCTCTAAAGTTGAAAGGGGATAGATTCCGTACAAACGTAAGGAAGTTCTTCTTCACCCAGAGTGGTAGAAAACTGAAACGCTCTTCCGGAGTCTGTTACAGGGGAAAACACCCTCCAGGGACTCAAGACAAAGTTAGACAAGTTCCTGCTGAACTGGAACATACGCAGATAGGGCCAGTCTCAGTTAGGGCACTGGTCTTTGACCAGAAGGCCGCTGCGTGAGTGGACTGCTGGGCACGATGGACCACTGGTCTGACCCAGCAGCAGCAATTCTTATGTTTTATTTTGTATATTAATATGTAACTCGCCCTGGATAAGGTCAAGCGAGAAATAAACAATTGCTTAGTAAAGGGAGAGCGGGCAGCCCCGGGCGCCATCATGGTGAGGGCACCAATACCCCTCCTCCTCTTCGCCACCCCCCCACCCCCCCTCTCTCCCCCCCCACGCTTCCTATGTTTTTCCCCGCTGCACGTGAGCCTCCCCCTCTAGTTGTTCACCGGCACAAAGAACAACTTCCGTGCTCCTCACAACTGCACCAGTTTCCGCTGACATCACTTTCAGGTACCGCGCATAAGACGTGGCATTAGATGGGGAGGATGTGGTCGAGAGGAGTGTGTTGAAGTTGTTGGTTGCGGCGGTGAACAACTAGAGCTGTGGGGGAAGGGAAGGGAGCGCACGCACGGCAGGGGGGGAGGTCAGGTAAGGCGCGCCTCCACCCCCGCCTCTCACCATAGCTCTGCCACTGCTACACTATCAGCATCCTGAAGTTGTGGGTTCAACCCTCACTCTGTTCCTTGTGACTTTGAGCAAGTTAACTAATTCTCTATTGCCCCAGGTACATTAGATAAACCGTGAGCCCACCGGGACAGATAGGGAAAATGCTCGAGTATCTGATTTGTAACCCGTCCTTTGGGAGGACAGACTAATAATAAAAAAGAATGCACTATATATGATCCACTGTTTCATCCTTATCTTGCACCATCGGCATTTACTACCATTGCTGGTCTTTTCTAATTTTGCCTTGATGGCATCTGTGTGGAGAGCTTCTTCCTGGGCAGCAAAAGGTCAATCTTTAGTTTAGTTTCTTTAAAATTTTAATGTGTTTACAAATTATACAAGGACACACAACATATAATATAATAATTCAAAATGTTGTGTGATCATGGCACTGAGGTACCCCCCTCTTCAAACCCAGCATATACCCAAAAAGAGGGGAAAAAAAGCCTCATTGGTGAAACAAGGTCGCCGGTTGGGAAGATTGGAGAAGACGTGACAGCGTTGGAGCTCAAGTCGTCTTTTGTCAGCTAAGTCCTTGAACCTGCCTCCGGGTGACTTTGCCCTTTTCTAAACCTGAGCTGGTCTGTGAGGGAGTTTTTTTTTTTACCAGTGAAAGTATCAAAAGCAGTTTTGATTTGGACCTTCTGGTTCTGTGCTACTACATTGATCTGAGGCTTTTTCTCCCTCTTTTTGGGTGCATGCTGGGTTTGAAGAGGGGAGGGGGGTACCTCGGTGCCACAATCACACATTTTGAATTATTTCTTTATAATTTGCCATACCGCTTATCGTACTTCTAAGCAATGTACAGAATATACAAAAACCAGGAGAATTATAAACTAATAACATAAATCTAAATGGACAGGACATTACAGGCATATTGGAGACAGAAGGATATGCCCTCCACATGCATGTTCCCTGCAAGTTGGAGCCTCCAGCGTAGAGATCCTGTACGGTGCATTTTAACGAGCCTAGCTAATTATATTTAAGTCCACAATCAAATGAGTAGAAGTCTGGCAAAATTCCTGCAAAGTTCTTATAACAGCTCTCAGCTTCAGTATGACCAAAACCTATCTGCCATTCTTTTGTTGTTTTAAAGAAGAAAAAAAAAAATACATTTTGTAATTCAACCAATACCTGCCTGTTACACATCCATAGCCCTGGGACTAGATGAAACAAATGACTTGCAAGTAACAGGAATTACTGAACTTCCATCAGGGCTCCGGTAAAAAAAAAAAAACCCAAACATTTTCAAAGGAGTTTCTGTAAGTGTCCGCTAATGCACATCCTCTTGGCTTTTGAAACTGTTCACTCATAGCTTCAAAGGGGAAGAAAACTCCTCTATATGCCATGAACTGAAGCACTTGATACAAATGACCTTTAGTCTGGGCTTAACCTTCACAGCAACATGATAAATATTGCCCAGGGCTAATTCACTATAAAAGGTGGCAGATACGAGACCTCTCAAAGACTGTATTCCGCGAACCCCTCTTTGGGGACCAGTGGGCGAATGAATATCCTACTGGAGTCCTTCTATTCCGCTTTCATCTTTCCCCTCCTCGACAGAATGTTCCTCTGCGCTCAGAAACAGCACAAAACGTCTTCTGTCTAAGGACCACTGCATGACGCAAACTCAATCATCATTGAGAAAGTGCCTTTTTTCATGTTGCGCTCATTGGATCAAAGAGATTTTTTTTACGAGTACTCAAGAATGCAGAAGTACTGTATTTAGTTTGCTATTTAAACTACTTAAACATGATTCAAGTACGTGAAGGAACCCAGATGTTATACAATCGCAAGCAAATGTGTGCTCTTATGTTTGATTTATATATATATATCTTAAATAATAAAATGCTAGCCCGCGCATGCGCAGTAGCGAACCGTGTTCCCTGATCCCTTTTTTGTAGTGGTGTGGCCGCACGACTGCGCATGCGCGCTTAGTACGTCACTGCCAGAAGACGAACCGTCACAGAGCGAGTGAACGCCGAGTCCTGTGGCATATCCGGATTGTGAGCAGTCCTGCCTTCGGTCCTGTCCCTGTTAAACCGTCTGGCAATAACAAAGTCAGATGCCATGGGTTCTTCCCTTTTGCCAAATTACTAAAGGCTCTGCCGGTCTCGATCCTGAGGGCCGGGATCGAGACCGGCAGAGCCTATAGCGATTTAGCAAGAGGGAAAGCCCCCGTGATGTCTGGCTTCGTTATTGCCAGCCGGTTTAGTGGGACCGAGACAGGACCGAAGGCAGGGCTGCTCACAATCCAGATGCACCGCTGGCTCATCACTCCCCCCTCCTTCCAGCGGCCGCCAAACACTGCCTTCCTCCCTGCCATGATCCTCAAGGCCTGGACTGCAAGTTTGAAGATAGGGCACGGACGGTTTGAGAATGAGGGAGAGAACAACGCAGCCAGACGGACCGCGGGAAGGGAAAGGGGAGGGGGGAGGAGGGTTTCGAGGGAGCCGGCTGGCCGCATAAATTATTTTCATTTCAAATCTGTCGCCGCCGCCGCGGCTCCTCTCTCATCTTCCAACATAATATAAGTGCAGCTCATGAGAGGAGCCGCAGCGGCGGCTTTGAAAACGGCTCCCTTAGTTCTTCGCTGCATTTTTAAAAAAAGTTTAAAACTGCTGCCGTGGCTCCTCTCACGATCCCGGCCTGTGTCAGGGAAGGCTTCCGACGCAGGCCAAATCATGAGAGGAGCCGCGTCGGCATCTTTAAACTTAAAAAAAAATCCAGCAAAGAACTAAGGGAGCCGTTTTATCTCCATGCTGCTACGAAGGAACAGGTGAGGGGGAGGGAAATGCTGATGCTGATGCACAGGGAGCAGGCAGGCATGGCAGGCAAGCAGGGGGAGAGGGAAAGGGGCTGCTTTGGGGGTAGGGGTGTGCTGGGGGCACACAGCAATCATGGGCAGGGGATCACAGAGCAGGCAGGCATGGCTCAACAAGGGGAGAGGGAAAGGGGGCTGCTTTGGGGTGAGGGGTTTGCTGGGCCAGACAGCAATCATAGGGGGAAACAGAAGGGGGCCACAGAGCAGGCAGGCATGGCACAAAAGGGGGCAGGGGCATACACCAATCATGCCGGGGAAGAGAAGGGGGCCACAGAGAGATAGGCAGGCATGGCGCAATGGAGAAATACAGGCAGGCAGGGCGCAAGACAGAGACACAGACAGCATCCAAGCACAGAGAGAGAAAGGAAAAAAAAAACCAGTCGTCTACTCTAGCACCCGTTGCACAGGGGGAGAACGAAAGACATGCTGATGGACAGAGGGTTGAAGAAAAGGAACGGAGGACTAATGTTGGACAGGGGGAGAAGGAAAGAGGTGCTGCTGGACAGGGGGGAGGTAAAACAAAGGGAGAAGGGCTGCTGCTGCATAAGGAGAGCAGTGAAGGGGTGGTGGTGGACACAGGGGAGGTAAAAGGAAGGGAGAATGGACAGGGGGAGCAGGCAAGGGGTGGTGATGGACAGCCAAGGAAAAAGAAAGGCAGAAAGAAAAAAAGCGGCTAAGGAGAGAGAGAGAAAGAAATAAAGACAGACACACACACATATGTTCTAGCACCCGTTAATGTAACGGGCTTAAAGACTAGTATATGAATATTTAAGTAATAGATGCTAAGGCCGGCATTCTTTATAGGGCGTCATTATCGGTGGCCGTCTAAAAATTGGCCACCGATCGCGTCAGTCACGCAATGGCACCCTATAGAGCAGGGGTAGGGAACTCCGGTCCTCGAGAGCCGTATTCCAGTCGGTTTTTCAGGATTTCCCCAATGAATATGCATGAGATCTGTTTGCATGCACTGCTTTCAATGCATATTCATTGGGGAAATCCTGAAAACCCGACTGGAATACGGTTCTCGAGGATCGGAGTTCCCTACCCCTGCTATAGAGCATCACACCTCCATGAAAGATAGGCATCGAAAAGGAAGACCAGGGTTTTATACTTCTGCTGAGAACTGAGTCAGTTCAATGAATGGCCACCAGGATGGTCTTGGGGCTCAAGGATCTCCCGTATGAAGAAAGGCTAAATAAATTGCAGCTGTACTCACTTGAGGAACGAAGAGAGAGAGGAGACATGATTGAGGCGTTTAAATATATCAGGGGCCGTATCGAGGTGGAAGATGATATCTTCTTTCTTAAAGGACCCTCGGCCACAAGAGGGCATCCGCTGAAAATCAAGGGAGGGAAATTTCATGGCGACTCCGTCCCTCATGTCTTATCCTTCCCCTCTCTTCCCTTCTTTTAACTTTCATTTTAATAATGTATTTATTGACCTTTCCTTCACCTTAATACCCTCAAATTCATGTAAGTCTTTGTCTATTGTCTTTTAATGTTCACTCCTCCCCATATATATATATATAATTATTATTTTACTTTTTATCTTTTTTTTTAGCATTGTAAACCAACCAGATACATGTTGATGGTCGGTATATTAAACTCAATAAAACTTGAAACTTGAACTTAATTATTTAAAAAGCTCAATCGGTGCGATAAAGAGCAAACTAGCAGCTCATAAATTCGTTGGGTGGTAGGCGCCTACCACGTTGGGTAGGTGCCTAGTCCAAGGCGCCTACCAGAAAGTAGGTGTGGTTAGAGGGTGGATCGTGGGCAGATCTTGGGTGTGTTTTGCATGTAGGTACCTAAACTAGACTTAGGTACTGGTATTTAGGCCAAGAAATCCCTGGTATAAATAGGGGGCACCTAAGGTTTTGACGCCTACTGGTGTCCAACTTCAATTGAGACACTGCTAGGTGCGATTCTATAAACGGCGCCCAACTATGCACCCCAAACCTCAGCACCTATGTTTTAGCCACCATTTATAGAATCAGGGTCTAAACGCCAATTCTAAAGTCAATCAGCACTAAGTAACCGTTACAGAATAGCGCTTAGAACAGATTTCCGCGCCCAACTCCTACTGAAACCTGGTATAAATGCTGGTGTACAACCAAGAGCAGTTGGGCGCATAAATGACCCTATTCTATATCAGTGCGCCCAAATGTTTTGACTGCCCCTGATCTGCCCTTGCCCCCCCCCCCCGCCATGGCCACACCCCCTTCTGATTTGCACATGAAAATTTAGGCACGCCGAGCTATAGACAAGCACGTAGGAAGATCTGCGCATGTCCTAATTAGTTCCAATCAATGTCAATTAGTAACCATTAACAACGCATTAACTAATTTGTGCCCAGATCTGGGATCCGTGCCCAAATTTATGACATTTTTTAAAATAAAATCCAGGGAATATTGTAGATATTGCAGAGTATATACTACGTAATCATGTCATTGAAACCCACATTGAGCTCACTGTAGTCCCCATGAGAAATATTGAGATGTCCAAGAAAGCTGCAACCTGGTCTGACATCATCATACCGTCATATCAAGGATCACCTCTGTTAACATTTTTAAATTGGATTTTAATGATCTGTATTTTCATCACTTTGCACCCACTAGCAAGCACCATCAGGGCCTGTCACATCGAACAACCCAGCCTGCAATTTTCATCCGGAAGCATCCAGCATCATGTTACGATAACAGGTGCATATACTTCTCCCCCCGTATTCGCTGTGATAGGGGATTAACAGACCCGCGAATACAGAAAAACCGCAAATAACTTTTTCATATGTTATTCTCTTTTCTATTAAAAACCATCGTGAATACGGCGAAACCACGAATAACATGGTGGGAGACCTGGCCTGTTCCTCAAGGAGAGGCAAAACACGGTAAAGAAAGTGCTGGGAATCGGCGATTTTCTCTGTAAACGCATGGAATCAGCGATTTCTCTATGCAAGCTAATATAATTTTTTTTTTGGGGGGAGCCAGCAAGCTAAAAACCATGAATAATCGAAACCGCGATTGCTGAAACCGCAAATACGAAGGGAGAAGTGTATATGCATATATAATTTTAGTATTCGATCTATTCCAGGCCTAGTTCTGTGTGCATGGGAATGTGGTTTCCTGCAGGAATGCCAGCTATATGCCACTCATTTCCACAACCCAGCAAAGAAGCTGAATGCTTTCTGCCACCTACGGATATTCAACAAGAAATTGTTAGCCATGGGGGAGGAAGAAAAATGTCTCTGGTACAGCCAATAAGCAAAGTTTTATTGTGCGAGCAGTGTTTTGGGGAGGAGGGGGAGAGAGAACCATTCTCCAGGTATAGACAGACTTTGTAAGACTTTCAAAGTCAAAACATGTACTTACTCTTCTGATCTTAAATTTTAACATTTTCGTGCTAACCTTCCTGCTCTCAGCTATTCAGTTCACGTTACTTCGGTAAACGAGTTCCTCCTTGTATTATGATAATACCGATTTCTCAACAAAGACTAGCAGCATGCAGAAGCCACATCTGACTCGGCTAACACTTAAGTAGGTCAAAGACCTGGCAAAATTCAGGAGGTTCTTCAAGCAACAGTAACCGCTTGATGGCAAGGCAATGTTCCAACGTCTGGCACTTAGCCCAGAGCTTTAATCACAAGCATGGACAATCTAAAATTTACACATCCATGAGACAAGTGGAGAGGACAAGAAACTGTTCTTTCTCCAGCCAACGCATGGGGTGCATCCAGGAAGCAAAATGGTACAGAGGAGATCCCAATGCCTCAAGTCACAATAAATCCTATTCATAGGTTCTCACCACATTGCTGAAACCCAATGGCTATGTTGCTAGGTATCTTTAATAGATGAAGTAGAGCACCAACAGGAAAGCAAGCAACTATAATTTGACTTGTCATCGTGGCTGCCTTGTATGGACTCGGAAAATAGAATCATTGTTTTCCATTTGAAGTGAAAACAAGGGCAGCTTTCACCCCTGTCCAAGGGCCTAGAATTTACAAAGTGTTTACCTAGGAGAGAAGGTCAGCGGTAAGTTGGGGTATAGACGAGAGAATGGAGTTTGGAGCTGCAACAAGTTGAGAAGAAAGAATGATCTGGAATTGAATTAATTACGGAAAATGAGGGTTGGGTGGAGCCTAAAGACAAGAAAGAAGGTAAAGATAAAGGCAATGAAGTAATCCAAGGTGTGGATGAGCTCGGATTGAAGAAGGAAAGTCTGCGACATTTGAAGGCGATGAGTACATGGTTTACGATTTGTGACTTATTTGGTAATTACTATTCCTCCTCTAATGAAACATCAAAGCAGTTTACGACGCCATTAATATATTAAATATAGGAAGGAACACTGTAATCGATAGGACGGGGACAAAAAAACACAAACCGATGGAACAAAAAATATAACACACAAACTAAATCAACGCACAACAAAGTCATAATAGAGAGGCAGCTATGCACGCCTGAATCGCTGGACCCGTCCAAGTAAATCTGCAGAAGGAAAGGCAAGATTGAATAAAGAGGTTTTTAATAGAGCTTTAAATCCGCTTTGTGCCCCGTCTGCACAAAGGTCACGAGGTATTGAATTCCACCACAATGGAGCGAGAAAGAAAAGGTCTTAACAAAAACACAGCAGATCACAATATAAACAATATTTATTAAAATACTCCTACTGGTCCGACATGGCCATGTTTCGCCCCCCCCCCTTGGGGCTGCCTCAGTGGCCGAATCACACTGTAAAATAATGAAATACATTTTAAAAAATAGATTACAATATGGATAACAAAACCACAAAAGCTCTATTTAAAATATCAATTATGAAACATAACTTCTTTATACGCATAATCCATTGCTTCTCAGTATAAACTTTTACATGCCCAGAAAATGCTAATCCGAGATAGCATTAATCAGCCAATTACTGCCAGTGACTGTTTTATATCAAAATTGATATTTTAAATAGAGCTTTTGTGCTTCTGTTATCCATATTGTAATCTATTTATTTAATTATTTTACAGTGTGATTCAGCCCCTGACGCAGCCCCCAAGGGGGGGGGGAGGACGAAGCATGGCCATTTCACTCATTTCCACAACCCAGCCAAGGCGGGCTAATTGTTTATATTTTTATCACTGTGATCTGCTGTGTTATTGTTCACACTGGATCGTACAGAATTTGCAGATCGGTTGCCTGTGTTTTTTTTTATGCAAGAAAGAAAACTGCCAAATTACACGTCAAATCCAATTGTGCCTTCTCCAGGGGAGGAGCAACAGAAGTTCTTTAGACGAACGGAGATGACGGGATGACCTGTAGGTAACCAGCAAAGTAAACAAATACAGAATGACGCTTTTGTAAAGTGTGTTATGTGTAAGCAGTAGAATTAAAAGGAAGCCAATGGTGGTGACAGAGGAAGAAGTAAGGGGAAGCTAGGACAAGGGAGTCAAGAAGATATGTACATCAACGGATAGTTTTTTTAGTTTTATGGTTCATGCTTATTTTTATGGCTCATTCAGGTTTTAGATTTTTTTTTTCTTTACCATTGTCAATTTTGGCCCCCCTTTTGCTAAACCGCGCTAGGGTTTTTTAGTGCCGGGGGCCGCGCGGAATACCCCGCGCGGTTCCCGACGCTCTTAGGAACTCTACGAGCGTCGGGAGCAGCGCGCAGAATTCAGTGCGACTCCTGGCGCTAAAAACCGCTAGCGCGGTTTAGTAAAAGGGGGCCTTTATGATGATATACTCTTCTCCCTCCATATTCGCTGTGACAGGGGATTAACAGAACCGCAAATACAGAAAAACCGCAAATAACTTTTTCATGTGTTATTCGCTGTTTTCTATTAAAAACCATCGTGACTATGGCGAAATCGCAAAAAGCATGGTGGGAGACCGGGCCTGTTCCTAAAGGAGAGGCAAAACGCGATGAAGAAAGTGCTGGGAATCGGCGATTTTCTCTATGCAAGCTGATATCATTTTGGAGGAGGAGCCAGTAAGCTGAAAACCGTGAATAATCGATACCGTGAATACTGAAACCGCGAATACGGAGGGAGAAGTGTTTTACAGAATTACATTACATTACATTAGTGACTTCTATTCCGCCTGTACCTTGCAGTTCCAGGCGAATTACAAAAGAGCTAACTGGACATTTCCAGGAAAGTTACAATTTTTGGGATATAAATGAGATGAGATAGCTGGATATTTCCAGGAGATATTGCAAATTAGATAACAAGTAAGACAACTGGACATTCCTAGGCAATATTACAAATAAAATAACAGATAAGATAACAAATAAAGATAGCTGGACATTTCCAGAATAGTCGAAGAATTGCTTCTTTGTCTTGAAAAAAAGACAAATGTCACTAATAGCGTGGCTCTAACAGTGATTTCTACCTGGGAAGATTCCAGGAATCCGGTAATATCCAATCGGTTCTTCAGCCACTGCTTCTTCCTTACTTAGATTAAGGTAATAGTTTCTGGAGTGGTGGCATATTTGTCTCTGAAAACTTCAAGACTGAAGTCAAAAATAATTGGAACATTTTCTTAGGAGAATACAATCTGGAGACAGGAAAATTAAGGAGGTGCAAATTAAGATTTCGATGAGCATTCTCTAGATTTTCTATTTTCCTAATTAACATGTTTCTGTCTCTTAGGTGTTGACCAGATTGAGTTTTAACTTCAGAAACTGATTTTTCAACTTGATCTAGTCTAACTGAATGTTGCTGAAATTTTGCCTCCAAAGCTTTTCTTTGTTTGGTAGAATCAATGAAAGGAGCAATAAACAGGGAGCATACCTAGTGCAAATTTTCAATGGCTCCCCAGAGTGCGTCCATGCCCACGACTGTGGGCTTCACTAGTGGCTTTAGGGGTGGAATAGTAGAAGATCCTAATGCTGAAAATCAAATCCAAATTCTGAGAGTCTTCCACTTCTCCCAAAGCCGACTGAGAGCCCAATCCTCCACGCGAGAGCGTCTCTCTCATTGCACTCCTCTGCGATGTTAATCCTTCCGGTGTCAGAGGGGAAACCGGCAGTGCCATTGGTGAAAAAATTCCCAATGCCTCCCGCTGCTCTGTCGGATCGTCCTGCATTCCTCCGGGCCGTGGGGAAATCCCTGGTCCTGCCGGGCTCAACGATGTCTCGTCATCCAAGACGGGGGTCTGCCCACCCCCGGCAGCGGATACGCCCTGAATAACAGGCACAGCAAAGGTGGTGATTGCTGTTTGCCACGGCGTTGAAGTGGCAGCTGAAGCGAGAGGAACTGTCCTCTGCCTCCCTCTTCCAATATTTAAATGTTCAAACTATAGATGAATTGCTGTTTTTGTACAAATATTTAATTTACTGCTAAATGTTGCACATATATTTCAGGTGGTGGAGGAGGACCGATTAAAACCACAATTTGTCAAAAAACCAAGATGGCAATGGAGTAGGTCGCATAGTTGGAGGCTCCCCGCTCTAGGCTTTAAAGATTAAAGTTGCCTAATACCTTTTTCAGAGTATGCCGAAGAGAAGAGGGAGGCAGAGGACAGTTCCTCTCGCTTCAGCTGCCACTTCAACGCCGTGGCAAACAGCAATCACCACCTTTGCTGTGCCTGTTATATATATATACTAGTTTTATAGCCCGTTACATTAATGGGTGCTAGAATATATATGTGTGTGTGTGTGTGGTTTTATTTCTTTCTCTCTCTTTAGCCAGGTGCTAGAATAGATGTGTGTGTCTTTCTTTCTTTCTCTCTCTCCTTGGCCGCTTTCTGTCTCTCTCTTTACTCTGCTGTCCACCATCACCCCTTGCCTGTTCCACCTGTCCAGCAGTAGGCCTTCTCCCTTCCTTTTACCTCTACCTGTCCAGCAGCACTCCTTACCTGCTCCCCCTGTCCAGCAGCACTTCTTCCCTGCTCCCCAGTCCCTTTTCCCTGCTCCCCCTGTCCAGCAGCACTTCTTACCTGCTCCTCTGTTCCTCTTCCCTGCTCCCCCTGTCCAGCAGCGCTTCTTACCTGCTCCCCATGTCCTTCTTCCCTGCTCCCCCTGTCCAGCAGCAAATTCTTCCCTGCTCCCCAGTCCCTCTTCCCTGCTCCCCCTGTCCAGCAGCACTCCTTACTTTCTCCCCCTGACCCTCTTCCCTGCTCCCCCTGTCCAGCAGCACTCCTTATTTTCTCCCCCTGACCCTCTTACCTGCACCCCCTGTCCAGCATGCGGCTTCTCTTCTTTAAAACAGCCTAACGGCTGTAAGGAACCTCACAGGCCGCTCTGAGGCACGGTGACTTTTCGTGTGCAGCACTTTCCACACACTGCTTCAGGGCCGTGTACTGCCCTGATTTACTCTGGCACGTCCCTGATGACATCATCAGAGACGCGGCAGAGCAAATCAGGGCAGTAGAAGGCCCCGAAGCAGCGTGTGGAGAGTGCTGCACACGCTGCTTGAATCGGCGTTTGGATTGGGGCCCACGAAGAAAGTATCAGCTGGACTTTTTTTTTGCGCTTCCCTTCCCGCCCCTTGAGGTGCGCCGCGGCTCCTCTTGAACCCCGCCAGCATCGGAAGCCTTCTCCGACGCTGGTGCGGCTCGTGAGAGGAGCTGACAGGAGAGCAGGATGTCCAGCGCTTGGGTCCAGTCCTTCCGCTGTGGAGGCGATCATTGGCTGGCTGCGGTCCCGCACTTGCGACGCGTGTCTGGTGACGTAGTATGCGCGCATGCGCATTAAGCTGGCACAGCGCGACAGAACAGGGATCAGGGAACACGCGTTGCAAGTGCGCATGTGCGGGCTACCATTTTATTATTATAGATATATATATATATATATATATATATATATATATATATATATATATACACATATATATACAATTTTCAATATTTAAATGTTCAAACTATAGACGAATTGCTGTTTTCGTACAAATATTTAATATACTGCTAAATGCTGCACATATATTTGAGGTGGTGGAGGAGGACCATATATCACTATGCCATATGAGAAAGGTATACGAACTTCCATATATTGTATTTTATTCCAAACTTCTTGCCAAAACATTCGAACCAGCGGACAATAAAACAAGAGTCGCTCCAGTGTGTCCATCTCCTTCTTACAACTCCAACATGCATTAGGTCTGGTAACATCCAAGTTTTGTAATTTGACCGGTGTCCACAATGTTCTGTAAAGAGTTTGTCGCAACGTTGCAGAAGCCGTACATTGTGTCCTTTGAGACCATATTTTCTTGCAATCCTCAGATGAAACAGAACATTGCAATTCTGCAGGGCTGCCCAAGCCCTGTCCTTGAGATCTAGTGGCATGCCAGATTTTCAAGGTATCCACAATGCACGAGAGAGTTCTGCCTGCACTGCCTTCTTGGTAAACAAAGCTCTCTCATGCATGTTCACTGTGAATATCCTGAAAACTAAACTAAACTAAACCTTAGGTTTGTATACCGCGCCATCTCCGCAAGCGCAGAGCTCGGCACGGTTTACAGAATTAAGAGGAAAGGAACTACAATGAGGGATAAAGGAGAGGGACTAAGAGGAAGGAGAGGGACAGAATACTGGAGAATGGGAGGTGATTAGATTTTTGCAAAGAGCCAAGTTTTCAAGTGTTTGCGGAAGGATTGGAAGGAGCTTGAGTTTCTGAGTGGGGATGAGAGGTTGTTCCAGAGTTCTGTGGTTCTAAAGGGAAGAGATGTTCCAAGTTTTCCTGCGCGGGATATACCTTTTATAGAGGGGAATGATAGTTTCAGTTTTTGGGAGGGTCTGGTGGAGTGTGGTTTTGAGGAATTCCAAAAGAGTGGGATAACGGGAGGGAGGACGCCATGTAGGATCTTGAAGGCTAAGCAGGCACATTTAAAGAGGACTCTGGAGTATACTGGGAGCCAGTGAAGCTTGGAGAGGAGTGGAGAGACATGATCGAACTTGCCTTTTGCGAAAATAAGCTTAGCCGCGGCGTTCTGAATTAGCTGAAGTCTATGGAGGTTTTTCTTAGTTAGGCTTATATAGATGGAATTGCAGTAATCCAGTCTAGAGAGGATAGTAGATTGAACGAGGACGGTAAAGTGAGAATGATGAAAGCAGGATCTCACCTTCCTGGCTTGCCTGGCCTGCCAGTAGATCTCGAGGACCGGACTTGGGCAGCCTGGTCTGAAGTCCAGAAAGAGGTTTCTTAAGTAAATTTGAGCATAAAAGCTTATGCCAGCTAGAAGCTTCATGACCTTGAATCCCCACAATCAAACATATAACAGGCAAATTTGGTTGTTCCTTCAGAGTATTACGCGAAGAGAAAACCAGCCTTAATAGCATGCTGGACTTGTTGCCATTTAAAACATTGCGGGAATGGTACATACCCTTCCTAACTCCTAAATATAGAATGACACGGGGAAAAAATCTGTCCCGTCACCGCCCCGTCACCGGCCCACCATCCTCTGCACCGCCCCGTCACTGCCGATCCCTTCACCACCCCGTCACCGTCATCCCTTTCACCGCCCCATCACCGCCACTGCCATCCCATTCACCGCCCCGTCACCGTCCCCGCTGCATCCATATAAGCCTTTTTCCTTTCACTCCCTCCTTCCAATTTGAGCCGGGAACACTAGCGATCGCACGGTCCCCGCGGCCACTACCTGCCTGCCCGGTCGATCCTGGTGTTTGGCCGGCTCTCTCCCTTCTCCTCACCTTGGTTTGTGGGTTTTCTTTTTCGGCAACCTGCGCGCTTTCCCAGGGAGCCGCACACGCGCGGCTGCTCAGTGTTCGATCTTCTGCTCTGCTGCAACTTCCTGTTTCCGGTTGCGTCAGAGCAGAAGATCGAGGCTGAGCAGCGGCGGGTGTGCGCGGCTCTCTGGTAGCGTGCGGGTCGCCGAGGAGGAGGATCTGCGGACTGGGGTGAGGAGAGGGGAGAGAGCTGGCTGGTCACTGGAATCGATTGGGCGGGCGGGTGTGAGCTGCGGGGACCGTGCGATCCTTCATGCCTCACTGCGGGGGACAAGACCATTCACCGCCCCGCGGGCGGTGAATGGCCTTGTCCCCGTCGCCGCAGCGACTGCTAGTTTTCTTCCCCGTTTTCGGCGGGTGACCCGCAGCTAAAATGCGGTGGCCGCGGGTAAACCGCCACCGTGTCATTCTCTACTCCTAAACTACAATTGCAGTGACAATCCTGTTCTCTCAGAGTTTGGCTACTATGGGCTCAAAGTCCACCCACTTGGTATTGCAATGAAGCAATAGTTGAAACTCTTTGTAATTCAAGAGCTAACTGGGGGTTCTTCACATGTCCTAATAGAAGCTATGGGGTTGATATTCAGCCTGTAGCTGTCAGTGGCTCATAAGCTGCTCCCACCTGCGGTCTGACTTAACCATGGAGATTCAGAACTGGGGCGTGCGCAACTCCAGGCTTTGAATATCCAGGGGGTATGTACAGTATACTGTCGGCACATCACCAGCTGCACGTAACTAAGAAATAAATCCAATCCACTGCGTGGAAGTCTACAACATTTGACAATGAGCCACTGGGTCAGCGGTACCATCAAGCATTTTGGTTTTGGAAAAAGTAAGGCAGTTTCGTAAACACACCGTACGCAAATGGCATTACAGAGGGCTAGATACACAGGCTCGTCTCTCACATTCTTATTAAAATTTTCCAATTATTTATCACTCTGCCTAACTGCAGCGGACAGGAACGTAACCAGCTAAACGCCAAGTGCTCTTGAGTTACCCTTTATAGAAAATCTTTAATTAGCTGAAAACGACTCTCGGTGACAAATTAAATACAGAAAAAGAAGCACGAGTGCAATCCGACAGCTTTATCAGGCATAAAATAAACTCTACTAGAAAGCGATGAATGCCAAACTGTGTGGATCTTTTTTAGATTATAACACTCTCATCCTTTTCACGGCTGCCGTTTCCCAGGATTTTATACATTCATCCGAATTCATTTGTTTTAGAGAATGACACGGTGACAAAATTCATCACCATTCCCATCCCCGCGGATAACCGCGGGAAATAAACCCATGTCATTTTCTAGTGTCTATCTCAACCTCAGTCCTTCTACACCAGCATTCTTCAAAGCAAAGCTTGCGGGTCAGTGGTTGTGGCCATTCATACTCTGATTCTTCCCTCTCTCCTTAAAGAATGACATGAAGATGGTTTCCCGCGGTTATCCGCAGGGACAGGCACGGTGATGAATTTTGTCACCGTGTCATTCTCTAATTTGTTTAAGACAAGGTCCATATTCATCCCTCACGTATTTGGGCTCTCAACCAAGCCCTCTATTAGTTGACGCCTCACGATGTGTTTTTACTATTCACTGGAGGATATCGGTCACCTGAAGCAAGTTTGCTCAATTGTAAAGGTAGACACAGGAAGCGAGAGCTGCCAGCATTGCAGGACACAGAGTAGGTACGTTTCCAACAATAATCCACAGCTCCCCCAGAAAATATTCGGGTTAGTACGGGCAGGTTAGCGGTGGTTGAACACCATCCAACAAGTTGCTAAAAAATAAAAGGCAAGGAATAGAGAGAAGAAGAATGAGCTGACAATATCTCAAGACGTGGAAATTGCACTGAAGGTAGGGGTGCTGCAAGGTGTTAAAATGAGTACGGGAACCAAAGAGGAAGACAACAAAGGCTGGCTTTTATAAGAAACCGAATCCTATAATGTGGATTGGAGACTAGAATGTATCCTTACTGGTATAAAGTGGAATGACTAGGGTATAGGGTTGCCAGATTTTCCTTTCGGAAAATCTGGACCCTCTAGCCCCGCCCCCAGGCCCGCCTAGTTACGCCCACCCCACCCTAATCCCACCCTAGCCCTGTCCCTGCTGCCTGCTCTTGTCGAGCAGGAAGGAAGGCCGCGCATGCGCAGACTTCCTCACCACCTGACACCGCTTTTCAAAATCCGGACAAAGTGCCAGGTTTTGAAAAGCCATCCGGACCCCCGGACATGTCCTCAAAAGGACGACCTGTACATAGAAATCTGGACATCTGGTAACCCCTAATCTGGTAAACGCTGGACGTGTCCGCTTTTCACAGGACCGGCCGGGGTCCTGGATGGAGTTTCCAAAACCCGGTCAGTCTGTCCGGAGTTTGTCGGTGAAGAAGAGAGGAGGTGGGGGCTGGAGGCTGAACCGGGAGGAGCTGGGGCAGAAGTGAAGGTGGAATGGGGTGGGATGGGTGGGGCGGGGCCATGTGCCGAAAAATGGTAATCCTAGGAATGCCTAGTTAAGCACTGGAGAAGCAGCCTAAGGGTTAGAACAGTGGGTGTGATATTCAGAAGTGCCTGGTTTAAACCCTACTGCTCCTTGCGATTTTGGACACGTCGCTCAACTGTCCTTCTTAGTTACTAATTCCTCCGGGGCCATGGAAATGCCTTCTGTGCCTGAATATAACTCACATTGAGCTACTATTGAAAAATGTGTCAGCAAAATCCAAACAGGAAGAAGGGGCCATGGTGCGCCCTCACCTGGAGCACTGCGTCCAGCACTGGTCGCCGTACCTGAAGAAGGACACGGTACTACTCGAAAGGGTCCAGAGAAGAGTGACTGAGCTGGTTAAGGGGCTGGAGGAGTTGCCGTACAATGAAAGATTAGAGAAACTGGGCTTTTTCTCTCTTGAAAAGAGGAGATTGAGAGGGGACATGATCGAAACATTCAAGGTACTGAAGAGAATAGGCTTAGTAGATAAAGACAGGTTGTTCACCCTCTCCAAGGTAGGGAGAACGAGAGGGCACTCTCTAAAGTTGAAAGGGGATAGATTTCGTACAAATGTAAGGATGTTCTTCTTCACCCAGAGTGGTAGAAATCTGGAACACTCTTCCGGAGTCTATCATAGCGGAAAACACCCTCCAGGGATTCAAGACAAAGTTAGACAAGTTCCTGCTGAACCGGAACGTACCCAGGTAAGGCTAGACTCAGTTAAATCGACCTAAATAAATCCAGGAAAAATTCCATCTGATACTGAAGGGAATAGACTTAGTAGATAGACAGGTTGTTCACCCTCTCCAAGGTAGAGAGAACGAGAGGGCACTCTCTAAAGTTAAAAGGGGATAGATTTCGTACAAACGTAAGGAAGTTCTTATTCATCCAGAGAGTGGTAGAAAGCTGGAACGCTCTTCCGGAGTCTATCATAGCGGAAAACACCCTCCAGGGATTCAAGACAAAGTTAGACAAGTTCCTGCTGAACCGGAACGTGCTCAGGTAGGGCTAGACTCAGTTAGGGCACTGATCTTTAACAAGAGGGCAGCCGCGTGAGCGGACTGCTGGGCAAGATGGAACAACACCAGGAGTTAAAACACCAGTAGCAGAATGGTGAAAAGCCTCCATTATGGGATTCAAGTGCAAGTTGGATGTGCACCTCCTTGCAAATCACATTGAGGGATACGGCTAAATATGGTCATCTTAAGGGAACACCTAGGTCTCCATCAGGGAACACCTAGATTGGCCTCCGCATGTGCGGGTCACCGGACTGGATGGACCAAAGGTCTGATTCGGTGAGGGCATTTCTTATGTTCTTTGTTGATCTACTGCTCAATGTTGCCATGTTTTGGCAAACACCCGCATCTGGAGCAGGCTCTCATTACCTAGATGCACACTCAGAATCCCTGTGTGTATAATGCAATAGCTCTATTCTTTAACCTTAAATGTGATTAAGAAAACAACATAAGAATTGCTTTGCTGGGACAGTGGCCAACCCAGGTCCTAAGCACCTGGTAGAAACCCAAAGAATAGCAACATTCCAGAGCTGAGATTGTGATGTCATAATGCCTCATTCCACCAATGCCTAAGAGTCAACCTCATCAATGATGTCACAATGGCTTGATTGTTCTATACTTGGCTCACACATGAACATAAGAATTGCCATACTGGGACAGACCGATGGTCCATCAGTGGTCCAACAGTGGCCAACCCAGGTCCCAAGTCCCTCGCAAAATCCCAAGCAGCAAAATAGATTTTATGCTGCTTATCCTAGGAATAAGCAGTGGACTTCCCCAAGCCATCTCAATAATGGCCTACGAACTTTTCTTTTAGGAAATTAACCAAGCCTTTTTTAAACCCTGCCAAGCTAACTGATTTCACCACTTTCTCCGGCAATGAATTCCAAAGTTTATTTGCTGGACAGAATGAAATATAAAGCTTCAATGCTTCTAAAACCTCAGCTTTGTCTTGCCCCGATGCAGACGCATGCCGAAAAGTGTCAGGCAGCAGCAGCAGTAAAAACAGCCATTAAGAGGCATGTTTAGATTCAAAGAACAAATTCACATACTTTGGGCGACAGCTCAAAGAGCCAGCAATGTGCCAAGCACTAAATATAAACCCTATTATGGTACTGAAGTTCTAACTTTTGGAGGGTGACACAAACTTGAGTATCAAATTTTTTTTTAAAAAAGAGACTTTTACATACGACAGAGCTTATAGCCGCTACTTACCGTATTTTCACTCATATACCGCGCACCCGTGTACAACGCGCACACGGGTATAGCGCGCGGGGAACACAAATTTATGTAAAAAAATTTTTATATACCGCGCACACCCGTATACCGCGCATGCCGCCCCGACTCTCCCGTCGCCGCCCGACTCTCCTTTCGCCCGCCCCGACTCTCCTCTGGCCACCCTGATTCTCCTTTCGCCCGCCCCAACTCTCCTCTCCCCCTTGAAGTCCTGTCCCCACCCTGAAAGCCTGATGCCCCCCCGACGTCCGATTCACCCCCCTCCGGCAGGACCGCTCGCACCCCCACCCCGAAGGACCTCTCGCACTCGCACCCTGAAGGACCACTCGCACCCCCACAGCCTCCCCCCCCCCCATCATGGAGAAGCTCCTACCATTGTCCTGCTGCTTCCTCTTCCGGCGGTCCCGCCCTTTCTCTGACATCAGAGAAAGGGCGGGACCGCCGGAAGAGGAAGCAGCGCAGGCGCAGGGCTCACAGAAAGGCCGGGACCGCCGGAAGAGGAAGCAGCAGATGCAGGGCTCACAGAAGGGCCGGGACCGCCGGCAGAGGAAGCAGCAGGACAACGGTAGGAGCTTCTCCATGATGGAGGGAGGGTGGGGAGGCTGTGGGGGTGCGAGCGGTCCTTCGGGGTGCGAGTGCAAGAGGTCATTAGGGGTGGGGGTGCGAGAGGTCCTGCAGGGGGCGTGAATCGGACGTCGGAGGGGGGGGAACTATGTAAAAAAAAAAAAGTTGTAAAACGCGCTCACGCCTATAA
Source organism: Geotrypetes seraphini (assembly GCF_902459505.1). Taxonomy (NCBI): domain Eukaryota; kingdom Metazoa; phylum Chordata; class Amphibia; order Gymnophiona; family Dermophiidae; genus Geotrypetes; species Geotrypetes seraphini. The sequence goes on from NC_047091.1 coordinate 11,341,206, forward strand.
CGCGCATGGTTATGCACGGTTTGTAAAATCGTGTTTAACGCGCACGTTATATGCGTGAAAATACGGTATATCTTTAGAGATCATCAGAAAGACTGAAAACCAAATCCTTTGTGCAAAATCCAATGCTTCAGGACTAAACACTTTTTTTGTGGGGAAAAATAAACCTTTTAAGATTTGTCATTATCATTTGCAAATTAATTTCTATATTCCTGAGACATAATACTAAATTTAGCATGCACTAAACCGGTTAGCACACCTTAATAAATTATCCCATTAGGACCCCATAGTAAATTACATTACATTAGCAATTTATATTCCGCCTTAAACTTGCACTTCTAGGCGGATTACAAAAGATGTAAGCTGGACATTACCAGAAGAGGTGCAGGATAAAGAACAAGGTACAGGAGCAGATAAAGACCTGAGCGGTCCATCCAGTCTGCCCAATAGTTACACGCATTATAAATTCATGATGAAATCAAATTGTCTTTCCATTTTCCTATCATATTTCTGGCCCGTAGACCGTAAAGCCAACCCGGTACTGTCCTTAGGTTCCAACCACTGGAGTTGGCCGTTGAATTTCACTCCAGCCTATCCAAACCTTGTGTTGCAAATGACCTGGAGTTTCCTTCAAAGCCAATCCTAAACCCAGTTTCCATTTAGGGGACCAGTCTGCCCAGTACCGGCTTTAGTTCTTCAATTTGAACTGCTCATTTTCTTAATTAGAGATCCTCTGTGTTCATCCCACGTAAACTTCAGAAAGTTAGGCTTTAATTCCTCTCTTTACGATGCATTCCTACTCAATATCCAAGCCAAGAGGGATGAATTACATAGTGTTAAGAGTCGAAAGGTGCGTTCCTTAATGACACAATAGGAGTAAAGGAATAACAGGTCCTCATTGAGGTCCAATAAAGCAATGAGTCTAAGATATAGAAGGAAATGTAGTTTAAAACGATTTTCAATAAAAAGACTATGTAGAAAAAGGTGAGTAGAGCAACAGTTAGGACCAGAACTACAAATCCCTGCATGCAATAGGGTAAGCCATGATTGAATCAAACTTTATGAGGCTAATCTGGATCCAGTTGGCAATTCTACCTATAGTCAGTTTTCATTTTTTTCACAGAGAAAAGACTACAGTGATTCCCTAGTGAAGGGGTCAGCAACCTGCAACTCATGAGCCACATGAAGAGCCGCGACTCTCCAGGCCCTGACCCTTTAATTTCCCTCCCAACCCCATGATCCCCTCCCTCCCCTCCCCCCCCCGGGGCCTACCGAGGTACCTGATGGTCCAGCAGGCGTCTATCTGGCAGGAGCGCAGCTTTCTCGCTTCTGCATCCTCATGGCTGCCTTCTAAATTAGTTGCCACAAATTCTCGCAGCTGCTCACGTCATTTCCTGTAGTACAGCAAGCTGCCGCAAGAAGGCATTTTTAAAACAGTGTTTTTCAACCTTTTTACACCTATGGACCGGCAAAAATAAAAGAATTATTCTGTGGACCGGCATCGGTACGTGGACCGGCAGTTGAAGAACACTGGGCTAAGTTGTGGGCCAGACCCCGCCCATCTCTACCCAATTTCCACCCCAGACCCCACCCCCATAATAGTACTAATTGCACCTTGCACGTCCCGTGCCTCATCTGGAAGCCTTCCCTCTGACAATGCAGCGTCAGAGAGAAGGCTTCCGTTTCAGTCGCAGGATGCCTGCAGGAGCCACTGCCACATCGATCGCACTGTTTTGGGCCTGATGCACATGCTGGCCCTGTGGACCGGCAGGAAATTTCTGTAGACCGGCACTAGTCCATGGACCGGTGGTTGAAGAACACTGGTTTAGAAGGCAGCCGCGAGGAGGCAGGACTGAGAAGGTCGCACTCCTGCCACAAAGACCCCCGTTGGACCACCAGGTACCTCGGTAGGCCTGAGGGGGTGGAATTGTGGGGTTGGGAAGGAGATTAAAGGATCAGGAGCTGGAGAAGGGAGAGAACCTTGACTATGGGTTGGGGGAGAGGGGCATGGGAGGGAGGGAGGGATGAGAGGGGCAGAGACCTGCAAGGAGTTGGAGGAGAGAAGCTACACCTTGCGGCTCTTTGTAAATCTTGGATCAAACATTTTGGATAAATTGGCTCTTTGCTTTAAAAAGGTCGCCGACCCCTGCCCTAGTAACTAGGAAAATAGATCTAGCTTGGCCAGCCTCTACAAGCATAGGGACACTTTTTCCTGCTTCACCACTTCTGCAGTGTGTGTGTAAGTTCTACCTCAGAAGCCTTCCCAGTCTTGGCCAGTGAGAGGAGCAGGAACCCGAGCTCGGAATGCAACCCAATTTTTTCCCAGCTTTGCAATAAAAATAAAACACGGGATACAGGGTTCTAGGGACCACTAGGTCATCATTTAACAACATCAATATATAGTATGTTTTAAAAAAAAAAAAGAAGGCTTCAGAACTATTTTAGGAAGTTTTAAGATCGAGACTAACCAGCTAGATCAAAGAACCTCTCCAGAGTGGTCCAGGTCTGTTGTTAATTGCAGAAATTACAAGCTGGTTTCCTTTTAATTGCTCTCCCTCTGAATTATAAAACAGCATGGAGCTTTTTCACTCCAATCAAGGGAGCATTTCACAGAGCAAGTTTGGCATCCTGTGTGCCATGCATGGTTTTGACGCAAGCCTGCCTGCCTGCCTGCCAAGCGATCCTGATGCAGCGGAATGTTCTACCGTTTCAGGGTACAAATTAAAATAATGAAAATGCTCAAAATGAGACAAAAAGCAGCAGGTGCAGAGAGTCAACCATTTTAACAATTCAAGACCTAATTACTTGCTGCTCCAAGACTCCCATATAATGTTAACCGGTGGCATTCTGGGACCTCAATAAACATCATTTGGAAATACTTTGCCCTCTTTCCGTTTGCGGTTTGAAGGCTTTTACTGTTTTGACGTTCTGAAAGGCGCTGAATATTAAGAGAAGTGCATGGGAGTGGGGACAGCGGGAATCCTGCAGAACCCGCAGGATTCCCGTGGGTATGGAAGAAGTTGCCGTGGGATTCCCATGGGAGTGTAGTCAAAATCTCTGGTTGCTCCAGAATGTGGCTTGGAGGGAACAGAAAAGCAGCTGGAGCACCTGAATAAGGCTTGGAACGTACAGAGAAAATGAGGCTTGGAACCCCGATGGGGGGTTTTGGGGGGTTGTAACCCCCCACATTTTACTGAAAACTTCACTTTTTCCCTGTTTTTAGGGGAAAAGTTCAGTTTACAGTAAAATGTGAAGGGTTACAACCCCCCATAACGCCGGCGCGATGTCTATTAAGTAAACTGGGGGGGGGTTCCCCAACAAAACCCCCCGTCGGAGCCCATAAAAACTGTAATTTAGAGCGGCGCGGCGGCACGCACTGCGCTCAATTGTCGGTGCGCGCTTTTCTCTTTCGCGCCGTTGTCTTATGAACCGATTTCATGATTAGTCCCTGTGGACAGCCTGAAAGCTTAAGCCAGCAGAGCTTTCAAGGATCAGATTTTGAAATCTTCTGCCTTACGTTATTTCCCTTCAACTCGGCTGTTGCCAGGAAAACCAGATGACAAGACCTAAAGAAATGGAATTATCATTCAAAGATTAATTACTGGAAAAACGCTACTGCAGCTGTTCCGATTCTAATAAAAACAGTACAGTAAGTTCCCAGCCTTTTCCTCGATGGTATAATTATGTCTTCACCTTTTCCTGAAGAGAACAGATCCTGACGCACTCCTGTGTTATACCAAAGACGTTGATGATACAGGAAGAATTTATGTTTTGTAAATTTACAGGGCTCCATGGGGTAAAGACCTAGAACAACTCCTATTGCCCACCACTTATGAGGTATTCAGGAAACGCCTCAAAACTCACCTATTCCTGAAATACCTAGACAGCTGACCCACTTCTCTTTCCCCTCTCTAACGGTGTTCCTGCCCTTTCTCCCTATTGTTCCTACATCTCTTAAGTTAACTCAACTTGTACGTCAACTCAACTTGTACTTCACTAATCTTTTGTAAACAGCATAGAACTTAACGGTACTGCGGTATATAAACTGTTATTATTATTATACAACATATGAAAAATGTGTACGCTGAGGTATTCGGACAGAGAAATTAAGAGACCTGGTATTCTGTCTTGGAAGAACTATATAATTAAGTCAACACCTTAACCCCAGCAGAGCTGTCTCTCACTTGGTAGGGCAGTACCGCACGTGCTTTGAAAGCCATAGCAAGGGTCTTTGTAGTGAGCATCTTCGGATGCTGTTGGTTCTGAACAGCTGCAGTACAGTCATCCATGCAGAGGTGGAGCTGTTTTGCTTCACCCCGAATTTGCCTGTGTCAGGTCAGCTCTTTCATGGAACTCTTTGTACAAAACTTCCAACCACCTCTGGAGCAGCCTTCTTAGTAGTCACGAAATTCACAAATGCGTGGGATAAACACAAAAGAGTCCAATATGAAAAGAGTAAGAACGCAAGACTAGCCATACTGGATCAGACCAATGCCCGTCTTCACGGAGGCCAATCCAAGTCACAAGCGCCTGGCAAAATCCCAAATAATAGCAGCATTCTATGGCACCGATCCAGGGCAAGCAGTGGCTTCTCCTATGTCTATCTCAACAGCAGTTTATGGACTTTTCCTCCAGGAACTTGTCCAAACCTTGTAGAAAACCAGCTACGTTAACTGCTCTTACTACATCCTCTGACAATTTAGTGGTACATAAATAGCAACTCTAGTAACTGGGAAATGAGGTCAGACTGAAAATAATTATAAACAGCAAAAGTCAAATGCAAGGCACTAATAAGGAAGGTAAAGAGAAATCCAAAAAATTTGTGCTGGAAGCAAAAACACACAGTAAAACTTTTTTAGATATATTAAAAGCAAGAAGCTAGGAAGATAATCAGTTGGACAGCTAGGTGACTGAGGGATAAAAGGGACTCTCAAGGAAGACAAGGCCATAGGGGACAGATTAAATGAATTTTCTGCTTCAGTCTTCACAGAGAAAAATGTGGGGGAGTTGCCAGTACCAGAAATGGTATTCAATTCTGTTGAATCAGAGGAACTCAAACAAATCTCTATAACATTGGAAGATGTAATGGGACAATTTGATAAATTGAACAGTAATAAATCACCTGGACCGGATGGTATACATCCCAGAGTGCTGATAGAATTGAAAAATGAACTTGCAAAGCTATTGTTAGTAATTTTTCTTTAAAATCTAGCATAGTACCTGAAGACTTGAGGGTGGCCAATGTGACGCTAGTTTTTAAAAAGGGTTCTAGAGGTGATCTGGGAAATTATAGATCGCTGAGTTTGACATCAGTGCCAGCCGAAATGGTAGAGATTATTATAAAGAACATATACCTAAGCATGGATTAATGAGAGAAAGCCAACATGGATTTAGTCAAAGGAAATCTTGCCTCACCAATCTACTGCGTTTCTTTGAAGGGGTGAATAAAGATGGGGACAAAGGTGAGCCGGTTGACATTTGGATTTTCAAAAGGCGATTGACAAAAAACCTCATGAAAGACTTTTGAGGTAATTAGAAAGACATGGTAATGCCCTATTATGGATTAAGAACTGGTTGAAAGAGTAAACAGAGAGTAGGTTTCAATGGTCAATATTCTCAACGAAGTAGGGTAAATAGTGGGGTTCTCCAAGGGTCTGTGCTGGGACCGCTGCTTTTTAACAGATTTATCAACGATCTAGAGATGGGAATTACTAGTGAGATAAGTTGCTGATGACACAAAGTTGTTCAATCGCAAGAGGATTGTGAAAAATTGCAAGAGGACCTTGTGAGAGTGGTAGGTGACATTTAATGTGAGCTCCGTGTAAAGTGATGCATGTGGGAAAGAGGAACCCAGACTATAGCTACGTAATGCAGGAAACACTGCCCAGGAAAATGATCTAGGTGTCATCGTTGAGGATACGCTGAAACCCTCAGCTCCATGTGGAGGCTAAGAAAGCAAACAGAATGTTAGGAATTGTCAGAAAAGGAATGGAAAACAAAGCTGAACATTTTATAATGCCTTTGTATCATTCTATGATATAGCCATACCTCAAACACTGTGTGCAATTTTGGTCGCCGTATCTCAAAAAAGATATAGCAAAATTAGAACAGATACAGAAAAGGGTGATGAAAATGGTAAAAGGGATGGGACGACTTTCCTATGAGGAAAGGCTAAAGTAGCTAGGGCTCTTCAGCTTGGAGATGAGACGGCTCAGGGGGGTGATATGATAGAGGTCTATAAAATACTGAGTGGAGTGGAAAGGGTAGATGTAAATCACTTGTTTATTCTTTCCAAAAATGCAAGGACTAGGGGCATGCGATGAAGCTACTAAGCAGTAAATTTAAAACAAACTGGAGAAAATATTTCTTCACACAATGTGTAATTAAACTGTGGACTTTGTTGCTGGAGAATGTCGTGAAATCAGTTAGCTTAGCGGGGTTTAAAAAAAGGGTTGGACTATGTTCTTATGTTCTATGGTGTATACCCTGATTAAAGCCAGTTGGATCGGGATAGGCTAGAGCAGGGCTTTGATGACAATTCTAGTAGTTGAGGATTAAGACCAGTGTCATGTAGACTTCTTTGATCTGTGCCCTGAAAATGGCAAGGACAGATCAAGATCAAGTACGCATGTGTTATATGAAATCATACCATATGCTACGGGTTGGACAGAACGTGTAGAGTCTTTCTATGCCATCAAGCCGGAGAATGTGGTGAAAGTGGTTAGCTTAGCGGGGTTTAAAATAATTTCCTACAAGAGAAGTCCACAGTCCATTATTGAGATGGCTTGGGAAAATCCACTGCTTATTCCTAGGATAAGCAGCATGAAATGTTTTACTGCTTGGGATCTTGCCAGGTACTTGTGACCTGGGTTGGCCACGGTTAGAAACAGGATACTGGGCTTGATAGACATTCGGTCTGTCCCAGTATGGCAAAGCTTATAATCTTATCTAATATGTTTCTATGATATCTTTTCTTTCACCTTAGCAGTGATTCTTTGGACAACGGTTAAACCCAGTATTTCACCCCTTCCTCTCTTGTACGCGACGGCAATTCTGTGCTCAATTTTTTTGTTTATTTAGGTACATATCCAGGGAAGGGGGGGAGGGGGGGGAGATTATTTCTGTCTTACTTTTGTTTTAAGAGTACTTACATTTGGGGGTGGGTGAAGGGATGGGAAGATATCATCAGTTAGAATAGGGTATGGTTTTTTGTGGTAATCTATGTTTTTGTGTTTTATTGAATAATCACTGGGTGGGTAGGTGGGGGGGGTTCATAGACAACGGCGCAAAAGACAAAGGTGTGCCCAGACAATTGAGCGCAGCGCGGAGGCGCGCGCCGCTCAAAATTACTGTTTTTAGGGGCTCCGACGGGGGGTTTTGTTGGGGAACCCCCCCACTTTACTTAATAGACATCGCGCCGGCATTATGGGGGGTTTGGGGGGTTGTAACCCTCCACATTTTACAGTAAACTTAACTTTTTCCCTAAAAACAGGGAAAAAGTGAAGTTTTCAGTAAAATGTGGGGGGTTACAACCCCCAACACCCCCCACAACGCGGCGCAATGTCTATTAAGTAAAGTGGGGGGTTCCCCCCACGCCCCCCCGTCGGAGCCCTAAAAACATTAATTTTGAGCGGCGCGTGCCTCCGCGCTGCGCTCAATTGTCTGGGCGCGCCTTTGTCCCGGCGCGCTTTTGACCTGACACCAAGGGAGGGAATGGTTGATTAAGAACATGTGTAAGTTGAATGTGCTTTTATTGAAGTATTATATGTTGCATTTGTTGTATTGCACTATTTAAGTTTTGAAAATCAATAAAGAATTTTTTTAAAAAAAAGGCAATTCTGTGCTGTAATTCCTTTGGGGTTCGTTCTATGGAATCGTGATCCTACTTTTTTTTTTTTACCTAGACAAATGAATTTGAAAGTTTTCTTCATTATTTTCAATTCAATGAAACACCGCCAAGCACGCAGGAGAGATGACCTAATTCAGTACCGCACTTGTAGAAACACGCTGTCATTCTGTGCTGTGCAGGAACCAGATGTTTCACCTGCATTAAAACGTGTAGAGCGAGAAATATGTCAGGCATATAAACCTTGTGGGAGTTGGTGACACGGTTCAGTACCTATCTTCCGCTTTCACAGCCAGAAAGGACGATAGCTAAGCAACATAACGAAAGTCTAAATAAATCTACCCCTTACTAAACTACGAAGGAAAACCTAGAAACTAAAGCGTAAGATTACCACGAGAGAATCCAGGTCTTTCATTGTTCACTTATTAACAAGTGGCACCTGCCATCGCCTGTACAATACGGTCCAATCACCGCACCGGCCCTCTCTCAATCTTACAGCCTATTTTATTATCAAGTTTCCTGATTGCAAAGCTTGTGGTGCTCGGCTAATACAAAGCGACCTCTGTCAAGGTCGGCGCTTTGATGGTCGTTACCACATTTGCTGCACTGCTGAACTGTATTCTAGGCTACCGTGTTATCAATCTCCTTGTACCAGTGCTTGTTGGAAATACAGCTGAATACACAGCTCCGATATAGCCTCCGTCACCCTCAACCACCATCACCTTATGACAGCGGTAGGCAATTCCAGTCCTCGAGAGCCGGGGCCAGGTCAGGTTTTCAGGATATCCACAATAAATATGCACGAGATAGATTTGCATCGCAAGGAGGCAGTGCATGCAAATCCATCTCATACATATTCATGGTAGAGATCCTGAAAACCTGGTCTGGCCCCAGCTCTCGAGGATCGGAATTGCCTACCCCCTGCCTTATGACATTGCCTAATTGATCGTGTATCCCAGTGGTTCCCAAACCTGTCCTGGGGGACCCCTAGCCAATCAGGTTTTCAAGATATCCCTAATGAATATGCATGAGAGAGATTTGCATATAATGGAAGTGACAGGTATGCAAATCTCTCTCATGCATATTCATTAGGGATATCTTGAAAACCTGACTGGCTGGGGGTCCCCCCAGGACAGGTTTGGGAACCACTGGTGTATCCAATACAAAGCAATTATGATTTGTCACCAATTTTTATACGGCCCAATCCCAGAAATTTTTTAACATCAAGAAAATTCTGCATTGTTGAAAGCAAATGTTAACCCAAAATATGCTGAAACCAATTGCAAAGACCTTTTCGTGTGCAGGAGTAAAATTGTGGAATACCCTTGTAGGGCAAATTCGAAAATGCGGTGATAAGAGTTTTTTTTAGAAAATTGCTAAAAACACAGGGCTCCTTTTACAAAGGTGCACTAGCGGTTTTAGCGCGCACTAATATGCCGAAAGGGCTGCCGCCTCCTTTTAAGTAGGCGGTAATTTCTCGGCTAGCGCGTGCTATAAGCGCACGCTAATCCGGTGCGTGCGTTAAAAACGCTAGTACACCTCTGTAAAAGGAGCCCACAATTATTTGTGGGTGCATGTCTCTGAATACTGATCTTTCTGTTTTTACAACTTAATTTTTCTGTTTCTACTTGTCTCGGTTTGTTTTAAGATTTTATGTATGTAACCATTTTGTAAACCGCTTTGATATAAAACGGTATAGAATTTTTTTAAATCAATAAATGAAAGAAAGATGCCGGTGGCTCAGAATTCGAGGTGGCTTACTACTCCATCTGGTAATGTTTGTTCATTGACTAAATATCATGTACAGCCCCCTCATCCAAAGCCCTAAGCGGGTTGCAATAGATCAGAGTCTGGCAAGTGGCACATTAAATTGTGGGGGGCCGCGGCTCGAGGGCATCCGGAAGTGCGTGGATGCCGACGCAGTGATGCGCGATATCTTATCGACATCCGTGCATGCGCGGAGGCCTTCCAGAAGAGGCCCTGAGACGCCGGCGGGGAGGTGCTGAAGAAAAAAAAAAGGGCGCGGAGAGACGCCAGGGAGAAGGAGAGGGGCTGGCTGACTGCTCACAGGAGGTGCCATCTCGCCATGAGGCTGGCGCCGATGCCTCTCCTCCTCCCTGGCGTCTGGCGGCACACCTGGAATCTCACACGGCACGCAGTTTGCGATATGCTGCAACAGATGCATAAGCTAAAACAAACATAATGAAACTGCGTAAAATCAAATCACATTCGCAACCCGATGTATACAAAAGAGGACCAAAAGCTGACTTTTCCTTCTCCTCAACAAATCCACCGAAAAAAATAAAAAGCTATTTGCGCCTACCTTCAACTTTCAAAGTCCCACTATCTGGAACAGCCTACGTCACCAACTGCTTCAGCTCTCCACCTACTACCAATTCAAGAAACTGTTGAAGACGTATCTCATCTCCTGGCTTGTACTCCCTTGTAGCCTATGACTCTTGCTGTAACGTCAATGAATGCTCGGCATTCTTCTTGTAAACCTAATCTAATCCAATTAGAACCTCTTAATCACACTTTTCCAGTACAGGTTCAAGGCGATTTACAGGTCAAGAGGCCCATGCAGCAACATGGGAATTTTTTTGCACCATACAGAGAAGCAAAGGGAAAATGTTTCAGAGGGAAAGATACAATACATTACAAAGGGAAGGTTACAATGTAACGGGAAAGGAATAAACTCAATGTGTAGGATTGCTGCATTGTCAAAGTGGGAGTACGAGGATTCTTAAGTAGCAAAGAGTTTGTCAAATAAGTAGGTTTTCGGCCTTTTCCTGAAGATGAGATGGTTTGGCTCTGTTCTTATGGAAAGTGGGAGAGACTTCCAGGTTCTTGAGGCAATATATGTGAAGAGGGTGTTGAAAATACGCTTGTACTTCACTCCTTTGGATGAAGGGATGATCAGCTGCACAGCTACAGCCTCAGCACCCCGAGGTTATGGGTTCAAATCCCATGCTGCTCCTTGTGACCCTGGGCAAGTCACTTACCTTATGGAAGGAAGGAAGGACTATCTAGTGCAATCAGAAATCACCAGACAACACAGGTAGGATTTCAATTTAGTGATCAGAATCTGTCTGCTGCAGTATATTTGTCCATTTTTCTAGGGGGCTGGGTTCAGAGGCACAATTTGGTTCAGAATATTTTTTCTTGGTTTTTCCTCCTCTAAATCTAGGGTGCGTCTTATGGTCAGGTGTGTCTTATGGAGCGAAAAATACGGTAATCCCCCCGTTGCCCAAGGTACATTAGGTAGCATGTGAGCCCCTACTGGGACCTATAGGAGAAAATGTTTAAGTACCTGAATGTTAACCACTTAGGCTATATGTGGTATATAAATACTAAAAATAAATAAATTAATAATCGTAGAGACCAATGACCTAAAATGTCACAGAAGGGTCAATCCTATATAATAAAACGCTAGCCGCGCATGCGCACTCAGACCTGCGTGATCTGTGATCCCTGATCTGTGATCCGTAGGTCCGTGGTCAGAGTGCGTATGCGGCAGCCAGATCAGGAAAGCACAGCACAGCCGGCGACTCCCCCCCCTCCCGCCCTCACTCACCGCCAAAACCACCACCGCCAAAGCCTCCTCCTTCTCGCCGGCTCGCCCGCGTTTAAATTGAGAAAAGCACTGCACCACGCTAACGCTGGCTTTGCCGTCTTCTGTCCACTGCGGCCCGCCCTCTCTGACTACTTCCTGTTTCCGCTAGGGTTGGCCGCAGTGGATGGAAGATGCCGAAGCCAGCGGTAGCGCGGTGCAGCGCTTTTCTCTCAATTTAAACGCGGTGGCTGGGAAGGGGGCAGCAGGAAATGCTGCTTCTGCACAGGGAACTGTGTGTGTGGGGAGGGGGGGGGAAAATGCTGTTTCTGGACAGGGAAGGCCAGGAAATGCTGCTGTTGCACAGGGAAGGGTGGGAAATGCTGCTATATTCTAGCACCCGTTAATGTAACGGGCTTAACCCTTTCAGGACCAAGGGACATATTTGTCCCATAACTTTAAAATCCTATAAATTTTGATTGGGATAGTCTACAGTTCTAAATTTGATATGTACGGATTCCATAGGATACTGCCTTTATGTAAACAAACTGGTTCCGACATTCATTCATTAGCGTCGTTGCCAGATTGACGAGAAGATTCACTTGCCACACTGTCCATAAGCCAGAAGTGTGATTTTTTTTAAAAAAAATAATGATATTTCACAAAAAAAATCAATTTTTTGGCATCTGCAAGCCCTTTTTACCATAAAAATGTCGTCAAAACCACAAAAATTGGCCTACGATCCTTATGGTCCTGAAAGGGTTAAACACTAGTATTCAATATATGGTTTAACCAGCTAGAAATGGCTCCTGGCCAATTAAATCCCCTGTTCAGGGCTAACCAATTTTTTTCAGCAGCACTTAGCCAACTAGCACCAAACTACAAACTGGTTATTATGGGAGTATTCTTGGTGTACAACCAGCATTTGGCCAGTTAAGTGGTGATATTCATGATTTAAGTGGCCAGGTTTACTGCAGGAACAGGATGGCATAAAAGTCAGACCCATCATTATGCGTTTAGGCCCACATTCTCTTACCGGTGCCAATTTTTGTAGGTGCCCAAACTCAGTAAAAAAAAACAAAACCAAACAAATCACTATTTAAATGACCTCTTAGGCTTCCGCCGCTGACATCACGATTGTACCAGGTTTCCGGGTCTCGCCGCGTCGGTGTAGAAAGAACCGACGTTTCAGCCATCGTGCTTGTGGCTTTCTTGCTGAATAAAGCCACAGTACAGTGGCCGAAACGTCGGTTCTTTCTACACCGACGCGGCGAGACCCGGAAACCTGCTACAATTATTTAAATGACATTTTTAACCGAGTTTCAAGGCGCCTACTGGAATCGCGTCTCCTTAGGTGCATTAGGCCGCATAACGCCACTGTGGGCAGGGTTTAACGCCGGAAGTGGTGTTGGGTGGTCTAAAGTGCCTACATAGGCGAGGTTCATGATAAAGATAGGCGCCAAAAATGTAGGCCTGGAAAACTCTGGCCCACATTTCCGGCGCCTATCTTTCACGGAGGCGCAATTCTATATACGGGGCCATTGTGCGATTGACATGCGATCGGCAGCCAATTTTTAGGCGACCGCCAGTATCAGAGAATCCAGGCCTTAATCCATAGCCCTTTAAGTGCTGAATATCGCACTTAACCAGCTATGAGTTAGCTGGTTCCGTAAACCCGGTTATTCAACGCCGAAGCCCGGACGTGACCTGGAAGTGAATTTTGGGGTTTTATCGCCAGCAGCAGAGAGCAAAACACTGATCGCCGCCGGCTTTAATATCAAACCAAGAGTGGTTGACACCACAGGTCCAGGTAATCAACCGATGGATGCAGATATCTTCCTTCGGTTGACGTATGCATCAACTTGATTAATCTAATACAAATATTTTCCATAAACATATACAGTAAAAAGAATATAACAGCAGATAAGCACCATATGGATGAAGGGAAGACAAACGGTGTCCTTAACTGAGTACTCGAGTTGTCTTAGGGTCTCTGTATCTCCCAAATATGTAAATGTAAAAAAGATCAGATTCGGTTTCTCAAGGGTATATTGCACAGTGTTGCTCCATAGCGAAAACTTTCAGAAGTGATTTCATGCAAAACATTCCATTCCATTTAGATTTAATGTTCTAGCATTGCCTGTACAGATTATGGCAGATCACAAATTAAGCTAAAAACTACTGAGAAACCTAGAGGGGCATTTCCGATAGGACTTCTGAGTTTGGATGATTTTTTTTTGGGGGGGGGGAGGGGGAGGAGGAGATCAAAATCCAATAGAGCAAACGACCATTTTCAAATCAGAAATACGTCTTAACTTTTTCTTCTGAAAATGTCCTTTTCCTGGACATTTTTGCGCTTAGTACATCTATCTTTTCGGACCATTTTCAAAAACAAAACATCCAAAAAAAAACAACTTACACAAACAAGCTATTGGGACATAGAAGCAGCCAGCGAAAGTGGCCACACAGGCAGCAGAGCAGAGGGAGCACTGAAGTGAAGATCACATTAAAAAGTCATCTTCCTCCCGCCGACGGAGTAGAGACTTTGTTCATATTTGGACTCCTTATTTGGACAATTTGCCTCCCCGGGTTCGTAGTCGTATCTTGAATAGACTACAATCGTTTTCCATCCCGCCTGTCTGATCTGGGGGAGGGGTTGGGGAGGGTTCTGGGCGGGGTTTGATGGGGGGGGGTTTGGGGGGAATTGGGGGGTTGGGATACTTTGTAACCTGAGAGGACATCAGAGACCAGTCCTCTTGGGGGCAGGGAGCTTTGTTTTCAATATTTGAAATATTTTTGTCCTGCTGTTTCTCTTTGTTATGGTTGTTGCTTAATAAAAACAGATTTCACTTAAAAAGTCCCAGATTCATATGTATTGCACTGTTACTACTTGAAAATCAAAGATTTATTTTAAAAAAAAAGTCCCAGGTACATATCTGACCATAACCTGTTTATGTTGTATGCTGAGCCCTCCAAAATCCACCCAAAACTTACTGTGCCCACCTGTACACCACAACAATAGCTCTTATGCCAGATTTCCTCTATTAAAAAAAGAGGACGCCTGGTCTCGCCCCATTCTTCCCCAAACCCCACCCTGTTCTACCTCAAGCTCCGCCCCATTCTTTCCCCACACAAACCTCCTCGAACTTGGGACCACATGCATGCGATGTCATGTCAACATCTGCGCTTGTGCAGACACCCTCCAGATGCGGCCCTAAGGTCGGGGGACTTCCAAAACCAAGACAAACTGCCAGATTTTGGCAATCCCTCCAGGCACCCGGACAGGGTTCATAGACAACGGTGCGAAAGACAAAGGCGCGCGCCGACAACTGAGCACAAGACGGAGGCGCGCGCTGAAGAAAATTACAGTTTTTAGGGGCTCCGACAGGGGGTTTTGTTGGGGAACCCCCCCCTCCACTTTACTTAATAGACATCGCGCCGGCGTTATGGGGGGTTTGGGGGGTTGTAACCCTCCACATTTTACTGTAAACTTAACTTTTTCCCTAAAAACAGGGAAAAAGTTAAGTTTTCAGTAAAATGTGGGGGGTTACAACCCCCCACACCCCCACAACGCCCCCACAATGCGGCACGATGTCTATTAAGTAAAGGGGGGGTTTCCCCCCACGCCCTCCCGTCGGAGCCCTAAAAACAGTAATTTTGAGCGGCGCGCACCTCCGCGCTGCGCTCAATTGTCTGGGCGCGCCTTTGTCCCGTCGCGCTTTTTGACCTGACACCCCCAGACAGTCCTCTAAAAAGAGGGCATGTCTGGGTTTTCCCGGATGTCTGGTAATGCCTGCAGGCGTCATCTTTTATGTAGGTACAGTAGGTTTGGGGTGGGTTTTGGAGGGCTCACCATACAATACAAGCAGGTTATGGTGAGATGTGTTCCTGGGACTTTTTAATGTGACGTTCACCACAGTACCCCCTAGAATGCCCCTCTGCTCTGCTGAAATGGCTGTGTACGCCCATCTGAAGCTGTCACACAGGCTGGAAGGTGCTGTTTCTTTCACATCTTTGGGTGGTTGGAGGGGGTTGGCGACCACTGGAGGACTATGAAAAGGTCATGCCTTAATCTCTCCAGTAATCATCTGGTCAGTTTGGGCACCTTCTCGGACCCTTTTTCGTTTTTAAAACAGTCTAGCCCCAAACAACTGAATAGTGCCCTGGACATTTTGGGGTCCTCTTACTAAGGCGTGCTAGCCGATTTAGCTTAGTAAAACGACCCCCTTGGTTTAAAGTTTGTCGCTGCGAAACGTCCAAGTCCTAAGCCCATCCAACGCATGCCTTCAACATGGCCCCTTAAAATTTAGACGAAAGGGGGGAAAACTAGCCTAGAAAGATTCCTTATTACCAAAAATTACACTGGCTACCGATTGAGGCTAGAGTTTTATTCAAATTCGCATGTATTTGCTTCAAATCAATCTTCGGTATGTCCCCAGGTTACCTTGTTTCCCAATTCTCTTTAAATCACTCCAATAAGCCCACACGGAGAGTCCAGTTATGCACATATCCTACTGTCAAATCGTGTCGTTTGAAGAGATTCCTCGAGAGAACTCTCTCTTTCCAGGTAGCCAAAATGAACGCCTGGTTTGGCAAAATCGTGCCAGGAATCTCATCCTATTATTTTTTTTAGAAGACTATTAAAGACACAACTATTTGACAAATTTGTAATCCAAGCTTCCTAATTGCTTTTTAAATACAACATGTATTATGTACATTCTAGAAATTGATGTATCTGTATATTCGCTGGATGTTCAGCCTTATTTCCTCTGAACCGCCTAGAACCATTCGTGGTCTGGCGGTATATAAGAATAAATTATTAATATGGCTTTTGAAAATAGCGATTTAGACGTTTTAGCAAGAAAAACGTCTAAATGCCACTTTATGTCAGTGTTGGATGTTTTTTCTCTTTTGAAAATGAGCCCCATGATTGGGTTAAAAAGCATTTTTAAAAATCCCAAAGTCATAACATAGAAGTAATAAAAAAAAAAGAGAGAGAGAGATAAGTGATAAAAATTTAACCATGCCTAGAGACTATCAACCTCCAAAATAAGAACATAAGAAGTTGCCTCCGCTGGGTCAGACCAGGGGTCCATCGCGCCCAGCAGTCCGCTCCCGCCGCGGCCCATCAGGTCCTTGACCTGTAAGTGATCCTTTGTCTAAGACCCTTTAATCCCCATGTTTCTTCTGTCTATACCCTTCATGATCCTATCTCTACCTCTATCTATATCCCTCAATCCCCGTATCCCTCAGGAACTTGTCCAATCCCTCTTTGAATCCCTTTAATGTACTCTGTCCTATCACATCCTCCAGAAGCGCATTCCAGGTGTCCACCACCCTCTGAGTGAAGAAAAATTTCCTAGCATTGGTTCTAAACCTGTCCCCTTTCAGTTTCTCTGAGTGCCCTCTCGTTATTTTAGTTCCCAATAGGATGAAGAATCTGTCACTTTCCACCTTCTCTATGCCTTTCATGGTCTTGTAAGTCTCTATCATGTCTCCTCTGAGTCTTCGCTTTTCTAGGGTGAAGAGCTCCAGCCTTTCTAGCCTCTCTGCGTATGAAAGGTTTTCCATACCTTTTATCATTTTTGTCGCTCTTCTCTGAACTCTCTCAAATATCTCCATGTCCTTCTTTAGGTACGGCGACCAATATTGGACACAGTACTCCAGTTGTGGTCGTACCAAAGCGCGGTACAGCGGCATGATGGCTTCCTTCGTTCTGGTTTTAATACCCTTCTTAACATTCTGTTTGCCTTCTTCGAGGCTGCTGCGTATTGTGCCGTTGACTTCCTTGTTGTGTCCACCAGTACACCCAAGTCTCTTTCAAGGTTACTTCCCTCTAATACTAATCCTCCCATTTGGTAGCTGAACATCGGGTTCTTTTTCCCTATATGCATAACCTTGCATTTACCTACATTGAAGTTCATCTGCCATTTATTCGCCCACTCCTCCAGTTTGTTTAGGTCCCTTTGTAGGTCCTCACACTCTTCCGCAGTTCTAACCCTTCTACAGAGTTTAGTGTCATCCGCAAATTTTATAACTTCACACTTCGTCCACGTTTCCAGGTCATTAATAAATACATTGAATAGCAGCGGTCCGAGTATCGACCCCTGCGGAACTCCTCTCGTGACCCTCCTCCAGCCCGAGTAGTGACCCTTCACTTCAACCCTCTGCCTGCCAACCAGTGTTTGACCCATCTGTGTATGTCCCCTTCCACCCCGTGGTTCCACAGCTTCCTAAGTAGCCGCTCAAGGGATACCTTGTCAAAGGCCTTTTGGAAGTCAAGGTAAATGATGTCTATGGGTTCCCCTTTGTCCAACTGGCTGTTTACCCCCTCAAAGAAGTGCAGTAAGTTTGTTTGGCACGATCTTCCCTTGCAGAAGCCATGTTGGCTCGCTTTCATCAGCCCATTTTTTTCGATGTGCTCACAGATGCTGTCCTTTATCAGTGCTTCTACCATCTTGCCCGGAACAGATGTCAAACTTACCGGCCTGTAGTTTCTCGGGTCTCCTCTCGACCCCTTTTTAAAGATAGGTGTAACATTTGCTATCTTCCAGTCCTCCGGGATCTCGCCAGTTTTCAAGGATAGGTTGCAAACTCGTATTCCAGCTATCTCATTTCTTAGTTCTTTTAATACCCTAGGATGGATTCCATCCGGGCCTGGTGATTTGTCGCTTTTCAATGTATCTATCTGTTGGAGGACATCCTCATGGCTCACCTCTATTGTTGACAGTTTTTCTTCTTGGTCTCCATGGACGATCACGTCGGGTTCTGGTACGCTTGTGAAGACTGATGAGAAGAACTTGTTTAACCTGTCGACTACCTCTTTTTCCTCCTATCTCCAAAGTTTTTTTTTTCTAAATATCAGACAATTCCTTTCCAATCTGATGGCCGAAAGAAGACCATTCCAAATTGAGGAAGCCTGATAAAATAAAAGATAACATCAATTGTTTAAAGGATTTAACAAAACCACACTAGCAGCTGCCTGCCATGCGGTAACGACCCTGAAGCCCTTAAAATCCCTTTGAGCTTTGGAGCAATTATCACAGCAGCCCGAGCTAAATGGCTTAAAAAAAAAAAGAGGCCCTTAGAGATGGAAACGAATAAGAGACTGATTTCAAGAAAACCTTGGTGGGTTAGTAGAAGGGGTTGTCCCACTCCACACACCCTTTTCTCACTCTTGCCTCGCTCCCATTTTTAAACCTAGAGATCTCCACAGATCAATTATGGGTTAACCTAGTTCAGTGTATCGCAAACTGTGTCCCTCCTGAAAATTCAGGTGTACCGCGAGACGCTGGGGAGGAGAGATGCCGGCACTGGCTGACTGCCTACAGGACATGAGTCTCAGAGCAAGAGGCACATCCTGTAGGCAATCAACCAGCCACTAGTGCCTCTCCTTCTTTCCCTGTGTCTTCCCTGCCGGCACCCCCCCCCCCCCCCCTAGTGATAGCCTTCTGGAGGGCCTTCGCACATGCCAGGACGTCGACGTGGCAACATCACACATGTGCGTGACATCATCTTGCTGACATCACGCACTTCCGGGATGCCTCAAGCCAAGGCCACTACGTTTAGCGTGCCGCGGCTCGACAAAGTTTGCGGGAACACTGACCTAGAACAGAGCATATGCGGTTTCAGGAAAAGAGGGATCCAAGGAAAAGGAAGCTTACCTGGTAACTCTTTCCCCAGTCGTCCGTCCCAGCAAGACTGGGCCTCTGTCCCCATCTCCTGGCACTCCGCTGAGCTTCAATCTGGAGAGAGTAAGAAAGCAAACTGAGCAGAGATCCAATAAGACCAGTGGTCTCAAACTCGCAGCCCGGGGACCACATGTGGCCCGCTAGGTACTATTTTGAGGCCCTCGGTATGCTTATCATAATCACAAAAGTAAAATAAAACAGTTTCTTGATCACATGTCTCTTTAGCTATAAATGACAATATTATTATTAAGACATAGCCAAAAGGAAAGATTTATAAATTATAAAGAGTTTTACCCCTTGCAAAATTGACATTTCTTTAATAAGACATTAACTATTTTTTCTGAGGCCCTCCAAGTACCTACAAATCCAAAATGTGGCCCTGCAAATGGTTTGAGTTGGAGACCAGTGGCCTATAGGAAGAGGAGATGCAAATGTTAAGAGCCTTAGCCAATAGGGAGAGGAGGAGATAGTGGATGCTGTGGATGGCCATCGTGTTACTATGTTTCTATAACCATAAAGTTCTATGACATCACAATGCAGATGTAAAGAGCCTTAGCCAATAGGGAGAGGAGGAGATAGTGGATGCTGTGGATGGCCATCGTGTTACTATGTTTCTATAACCATAAAGTTCTATGACATCACAATGCAGGTGTAAAGAGCCTTAGCCAATAGGGAGAGGAGGAGATAGTGGATGCTGTGGATGGCCATCGTGTTACTATGTTTCTATAACCATAAAGTTCTATGACATCACAATGCAGGTGTAAAGAGCCTTAGCCAATAGGGAGAGGAGGAGATAGTGGATGCTGTGGATGGCCATCGTGTTACTAATTTTCTATAACCATAAAGTTCTATGACATCACAATGCAGGTATAAAGAGCCTTAGCCTATAGAAGTGGTCTCAAATTCGCAGCCCGCCAGGTCCTATTTTGAGGCCCTGGGTACGTTTATCATAATCATAAAAGTAAGATAAAACAGTTTCTTGATCACATGTCTCTTTAGCTATAAATGACAATATTATTATTATGACTTAACCAAAAAGGAAAGATTTATAAACTATAAAGAGTTTTACCCCATGCAAAATTGTCATTTCTTTAATAAGACATTAACTATTTTTTCTGTGGCCCTCCAAGTACCTACAAATCCAAAATGTGGCCCTGCAAATGGTTTGAGTTGGAGACCACCGAATAAGACTATCCTTCTCACAGCGCCACATTCTAGGCTGGTCGCTATCTGTTTCTAGGACTGAGGCGAAATGGGCAATGTTAGTCCTATAGCAAATTCCTACAACTATTTCAGGCTAGAGTGGCTTCCCTGAAGTTTTCTTTTTCTCTGTGAAAGAGTGTCAGTAGAAGAGAAAAAACATCCCATATAAGGATATTCCGTTGAGGACGGGCTGGGGAGGGCTTCGATGGAGACTCCAGTAGATGGAACCCGAGTACACTACCGGGCAGGGCTCTGAGTTTCTGGCCCAGAAATATCTAAGATAAAGGACCATTTAAACTAAATAATTAATTAATGGTGCATGGGCAGACTGGATGGACCACTCGGGTCTTTATCTGCCGTCATTTACTATGTTACTATGTTACATCAACTATTTTTCCAAACATTATCCAGAGTCAGACGCCAACCCTCTTCAGAGCTAGAAAATAAACAGGGGCTAATTCTATAAGGTATGTACTAATAGTGGTTTAGTAAGGACCGCCCCAGAAGCCGTACTGATGGGGGCGCCAGCAGCTCTCCTCTTCTCCACCCACCCGCTACTTCCCACTCCTGCCCCACTGCGCACACGCCTTCAATTCACTCCCCCCCCCCAGCACTTCGCCTTCACGAGCAGCTGCGCCAGCCTCAGCGCTCCCCTCCGATGTCACTTCTGGGTCCCACAACTCGAAGCGACGTCAGGAGAGCCGAAGCCGGCGCAGGCAGCGAGTTACAGACCCTACTCCTGCCAGGGAAGCTAAACAGGGGAAGGGAAAGGGGGGAGGGCGGAGAAGAGGGCATGGGGGCCGCCCACGCATGCTACGCCACGAAGGCGAGGGAGATGGGCCAACTAGGGGAAGAAATGCCAGGACTGCGGGGTCCCCGGGAGCTGTGGGGCCCAGGGCAGTTGCTCTGTTTGCCCTCCCCTACAAACGGCCCTAAAGCACCACACAGGCACCACCCCACCCCCACCCCTGAAATTTTCAGGCCCGACGCACATGCTACTAGTCCTACCCTTTAATCCGGCCCTGTTCACAGGCCAGCATCAGTGTCATGCAGCAGCATCAGAAAGTGTTCAGGCAGCAATGTAGCTTAATTTATGGCCCGGTGACATCAAGTTTCAAGTTTAATCAAATTTGATAAATCGCTTATTACATACTAAGCGAGTAACAATAAAATATACATTATACAGCTTTAAAAGGGGAGAAAAACAAACTGACAAAACAGACTAACTCAGATACATAAGGGAGGGAAAAAGTTACAAAATTACTATTCTTCAGACGAGAAGAAAGGAAAGGCCAAATAGGGAAAAAAGGAATGGGATAAAATTGTTAAAATAGATTTGTTTAAAGATTAAAAGAAGCTTTAAAGAGAAAAGTTTTTAAATTGGTTTTAAATATATTGAGGTCTTTAACTTCTCTTATGTATAAAGGCAGGGCGTTCCAGGTAAGAGGGGCCATGACTGAAAAAATGTCGTGACGTCTGGTTCCAATAATTTTCAAGGAAGGAACCATAAGCGACCCTTGAGTTGTGGATCGAAGAGAACGAGTCGTGTCGTGTGGAATTAGTAACCGGTCTATAAATTGAGGTTCGTTGGTAGAGAGTGTTTTAAATACTAGGAGCAATATTTTGTATGTTATACGTTGATTAATGGGAAGCCAGTGCGAGTCTATTAAAAAGGGAGTTACATGGTCATATTTTTTTTCCATTGTGAATCATTTTAATTGCCGTATTTTGGATTATTTGTAAGCCCACAGACTTGGGCACTTGGCGCCTTTTAGTACTGGCGTCCTGAGCCAGAGCCTCACCCGATTCGTAGGTTAAGCCAGCCCTGGCTGAACAGGTGTATTTTGAAACAGTGGATTTCAGTAGGCACTGCCCAATTTAAACTTATGGGGGGAAAAAAACAGATTCATGAATTGCCCAAGATGGAAAAAGTGTCAGCCCTGAGCAGAGGCAAGCAGGGTGTCTGTGTCTGAAGGTGTGATTAGGTTTCTAATCCTTATTTGTAAACTCTTTCTCTGTGTGAGATAATGATGTATTTGGTTCATAGACAACGGCGCGAAAGACAAAAGCGCGCGCCGACAATTGAGCGCAGTGGGCGCCGCTGCGCCGCTCTAAATTACAGTTTTTAGGGGCTCCGACGGGGGGTGTTGTTGGGGAACCCCCCCAGTTTACTTAATAGACATCACGCCGACATTATGGGGGGTTTGGGGGGTTGTAACCCTCCACATTTTACTGTAAACTGAACTTTTTCCCTAAAAACAGGGAAAAAGTGAAGTTTTCAGTAAAATGTGGGGGGTTACAACCCCCCCACAACGCGGTGCGATGTCTATTAAGTAAAGTGGGGGGGTTTCCCCCCCCACGCCTCCCCCCCCCCATCGGAGCGCTAAAAATAGTAATTTAGAGCGGCGTGGCGGCGTGCGCTGCGCTCAATTGTCGGCGTGCACCTTTGTCCCGGCGCGCTTTTGACCTGACACCGATGTATTTGGCCTGGGTGAAGTGCAGACAAGAGAACAAAGAAGTGAACATGGAAAAGGTTATAAGCTGTACCAAGTTTGGTTTATTTCATTATTTATATTCCGCATATCCTACAATTCTATGCAGATTACAAATTATTCAGCAACTCAAGCACTTTTCCCTCTCTATCCCGGCGGGCTCACGCCCTATCTAATGTACCTAGGGCTCTGGGGGATTAAGTGACTTGCCCAGGATCACAAGGAGCAGTGCGGGATTTGAACCCAAAACCCCAGGGTGCTGGGGCTGTAGCTTTAACCAGTGCACCACGGGTACTAACAGTGGCTTCCCCAATGAACTGAAATGTGGAGTTTCAAAACGTGTATAGCCAATACTGTACTGATATAATGCTAGGATACAGGTTTAATTACAGAATTTATTTTAAATGAACTGGGGCGGTCCAAAACACTTTCACCTTAGGGAGTAAGATACTAGTCTAGGTCCCTCAAATTTACTGTTTTCAAATCGGGCAAAAAATGTAAACTGGTGGAAGAGTGTGGTGTGTGGTGTGTGTGTGGTGTGTGTGTGGTGTGTATGTTCTATGGGTGGTGGGTGGTGTAGTGTGTGTGGGTGTGGTGGGTGTGTGTGGTGTGGGTGTGTGTGGTGTGTATGTGTGGTGGGTGTGGTGTGGGTGTGTGGTGTGTGTGTTCTGTGGGTGGTGCGTGTTTTGTGTGGAGTGGGTATTTGTGGTGTGTGGTGTGGATGTGTGTGGTGTGTGGTGTGGATGTGTGTGGTGTGGTGGTGTGTGGGGTGTGTGTTTTGTGGGTGGTGTGGGTGTGTGTGGTGTGGATGTGTGTGTGTGTGGTATGGTGGTGTGTGGGTGTGTTCTGTATGTGTTCTGTGGGTGGTGTGTGGTGTGGATGTGTGTGGTGTGGTCGTGTGGATGTGTGTGGTGTGGTGGTGTGGATGTGTGTGGTGTGGTGGTGTGGGTGTGGGTGTGTGTGTTCTGTGTGTGGTGTGTGTGTGTGGTGTGTATGTTCTGTATGTGTGGTGTGTGTGTTCTGTATGTATGGTGTGTGTGTTCTGTGGGTGGTATGTGGGTGTGGGTGGTGTGTGGGTGTGTGTGGTGTGGATGTGTGTGGTGTGGTGGTGTGGTGTGTGTGTGTTCGGTGTGTGGGGTGTGTGGTGTGGGTGTGTGGTGTGTGGAGGAGGGATGGGAACTGAGAATTTGAACTCGGATACAGTGCTTTTCGAAAATTAAGTATATTTCAAACACAAGTTGTCACTAATCCCCCCCTCTTACAAAAGCGTAGTGCGTTTTTTAGCGCTGGCCATAGTGGTAACAGCTCCAACGCTCATAGAATTCATAAGAGCGTAGGAGCCGTTACCGCCGCGGTCAGTGCTAAAAACCGTGCTGTTTTTGTAAAAGAGGAGGGAGCAAGTTATTGTTGCAATGAACTCTTTTACTGATCATTTCTTTCTTTGATTTTTTTTGTACAAATATGTGGTGGAAATCCGGCCCTACCACCTCAGAGTGTCAGAGCCAGAGTTTGCAATGATTGACACTTGCCAGACTGAGACGAGATGAATTCTGTGATTGGATAAGACTGTTCTAACCATCCTGTCTCTTCTGTTCATCTCAATTGCACTTGTCCCCTCACCTAACTTTTAACATGTTTCATTGTATTGCACAAAAACAGCGTTCCCACTGTTATCTTTTGTTATATGAACGTTCTTCCTATTATGGTATCATTTTTATTCAGCTGGCATCGCATCATATCTGTGCTCTCTGAATTTTCTAATTCTGGCCTATTAAGGTGTTTCATTCCTATTCTTCTGGCATTGTATCCATGTTAGATGAATGTTCTTCTCCGCTGTCTGTTATGGCATCATTTGTGCTGTGCTTATATTTTCCACATTTCTGTTATAAGATTCATCTACGGAGCATAAGAACATAAGAATAGGCTTATTGGGTCAGACCAATGGTCCATCAAGCCCAGTAGCCCGTTCTCACGGTGGCGAATCCAGGTCCCTAGTACCTGGCCAGAATCCAAGGAGTAGCAACATTCCATTCAGAACAGCAAGATTCCAGAATCCCAAAGAGTAACGAAATATTCTGGAATCCCGAAGAGTAGCAACATTCCATGATACCGATCCAGAGAAAGTGGCTTACCCCATGTCTTTCTCAATAACAGACTATGGATTTTTCCTCCAGGAACTTGTCCAAACCTTTCTTAAAACCAGCTATGGTTATCCACTCTTACTACATCCTCTGGCAATGCAAGCAGTTAGATGTTTATGTTTTAGTCCGAGTAGAATGCTGCACACACACAAAACCCTGAAAATTCTGTGCAACCTTTTGAAAATTCCGTGCACAATATTTTAAATTCTGTAACATTTATTTGCAGTGTTTTGCCTTGGAATTCCCCCATCGTAAGGCCTGATTATCCCTTCCTGCCTTTTCCTTTCTCAGGCTCCAGCCTCCTCAGTTCCCTCACTCACTCCAAATGCAGTTCTGTCTCCCTCTAAAACCTTAGCATATGTAAAATTTCCACCAGTAGCATGAGATATCTCCATCAAAAATTACAAAGCCTAGGGGATACTCAATGAAGTTACAGGGAAATACTGTTAAAACCAATAGGAGGAAATATTTTTTTCATTCAGAGAATAGTTAAGCTCCGGAACTTGTTGCCAGAGGATATGGTAACAGTGGTTAACATAAATAGATGGGTTTAAAAAAGGCTTGGACACGTTCCTGGAGGAAAAGTCCATAGTCTGTTATTGAAACTGTTATTGGGGGGGGGGGGAGACAATGATTCCCCTGGGATCAGTAGCATGGAATGTTGCTACTATTTGGGGTTTTGGCAGGTACTTGGGACCAGGATTGGTTCCTATGGTAACAGGATACTGGTCTGACCCAGTATGACTGTTCTTATGTTATGTTCTGATACTGTATCATTTTAGTCCCCTTACAAGGTTTCAATTTGCTGTTTCCCAGTTTACCTCAATGACTATTTATGCTTAAATTTGGTCATTTTTCTATTGTTATGCTGTTAACAAATTCACCCCTTCCCCCCACTTTTACAAAGCCGCGTTAGGATTTTTTTTATCGCCGGCCGCTGCGGTAAAAGCTCCGACACTCATAGACTTCCTATGAGCGTTGGAGCTAATACCGCCACTGCCGGCGATTTAAAAAAAAAAAAAAAAAGCCTAACGCTGCTTTGTAAAAGGAGCCCTTAAAATTTTGTGTCACGTTGTATCTGCTATACACTGCCTTGGATGAATCTCTTCATATAGACGGTTAATAAATCTCAGTATATAAATAAATATACCCTCATTCCTTCCCATCACTTCAGCTGCAGCAAAGGAGAAAATTTCTCATCAGAATGGAAATCAGATAGCCCATTAGGTTATCTATTGCACACGAGTATTTCAGAAGCAGGTTACCAAGGACGTGAAACAGATTTCAATATTCTTTTTGCTACAGGCTGCAAATAATTATGAAAAATTATTCTGGCTACCACTTAAGTACAAATTACTTTTTAAATGCTTATGGTTTGTAAGATTTTTTTTTTCCATAGTTTAACCAAATCTGAACTGAATGATTTCTTGCAATGTTTCCACGCTTTTAAAACTGTACATCGCTTAGATATTTTTTTATAAGCGATTCATCAAATGCTAATAAACTTGAAACTTGATCCTCACAACGATACTTGTTTACTTTGTCCACTCCACATGCAGCTCAAAAGGATTATTTCCATACTAGTATTTTAGCCCTTTACATTAACGGGTGCTAGAATATATGTCTGTCTGTCGTTCTTTCAGTGTCTCTCTCCCTCCCGCTGTCTTTCTTTCTGTCTGTCTCTCTCCCTGGCCCCCTTTGTCTGTCTGTCTTTCTGTGTCTCTCTCTGCCCCTGTGCCTTTCTTCTTTTCTTTCTGTCTTCCTTCCTCTCGCTGTCTGGCTTTCTATCTATCTGTCTCTCCCCCTCCCTACTTCCCTGTGCAGCAGCCACAGCAGCATTCCCTCCCCCTCCATGTCCCTGTGCAGCAGCATTCCCTCCCCCTCCACTACTTCCCTGTACAGCAGCATTTAGATCCCCCCTTCCCTGTGCAGCAGCCACAGCAGCAGCATTCACACCACTTCCCTGTGCAGCAGCAGCAGCGTTTCCCTTACCCCCCCTTTCCCTTCCCTCAGTCTTGCCTGCTCCCTTAGTCCCTTGCCGTCCCCACCCTTCCCTTCCCACCATCCGACAAATCTGCCGATTCCAGCAGCGTGTGCAGCACTCTACACACGCTGCTTCGGGGCCTTTTACTGCCCTGACTTACTCTGGCACGTCCCTGATGACATCATCAGAGATGCGGCAGAGCAAATCAGGGCAGTAAAAGGCCCCCGAAGCAGCATGTGTAGAGTGCTGCACACGCTGCTGGAATCGGCTGGTTTGGAGTCTGGACTGTGGCATCCCTTTGCGGATGGAGTGTTTTGGGCTTCCCTTCCCACCCCGCGAGGTGTCGCCGCGGCTCCTCTCGATCCCGCCAGCGTCGGAAGCCTTCTCCGACGCTGGTGAGAGGAGCCGACACGGGGAACAGGGAGTCCAGCGCTGGCGTCCAGTCCTGCCAGCAAGTGGTAGGTGCTGGGAAGTAAGGCTGGGGACTCGCGCATGCGCACTCCCTGCGGCCACAGACCTACGGATCATGGAAGCACGCAGATAGGAGTGCGCATGCGTGAGGTAGGCTTTTATTATAAAGGATGTGTTTCGTAATTGTCGAATGAATTACCATTAGTCATGTGACTGGATCTGAATTGTAGGGGTCGATATTCACAGTGATTAACCAACTAAACAGCTCCTGGCTGGTTAAATTGTTCCGGGGTATCTAGTCATTTTCAAATGGTACTTAACCGGATACCGTCACTGAAAATGCCCAGTTAGTAGCCAGCTACTTTGGAGGTAGGGTTACCATATTTTGAAAAAGAAAACCCCGCTCTACCTCCAGCCCCGCCCCATTCAGTGTCTGGCTCCACCTTGTCCTGCCCCCAGCAAGCCTCCTCTCTACTACAACCGGCTCCGACCACATCTGGAGGGTCTGGAGCATGCTCAGAGGCCCTCTAGATGAGTCGGAACTGGTCAGAGTTCTCGGACAAATGTCGGGTTTTGGAAAGTCCGTCCAGGAGCCCGGAAAGTCCTCTAAAAAGAGGACATGTCCGAGTTTTCCCAGATATCTTGGTAACCCTACTTTGGGGGTGTTCCGGGGCTAGAGTCAACATTTGGCCTGAGGTGCCAAAATTCGTAGCATTTAACCACATAAAACTGCATAAAAGTCAGTCACTTGTATCTTTATGTGGCTCACCATGGCTGGTTAAGTACCGGTCATAGCTCGTAGCCCTTTCAGGACCAAGGGACATATTTGTCCCATAACTTTAAAATCCTATAAATTTTGATTGGGATAGTCTACAGTTCTAAATTTGATATGTACGGATTCCATATGATACTGCCTTTATGTAAACAAACTGGTTCCGACATTCATTCATTAGCGTCGTTGCCAGATTGACGAGAAGATTCACTTGCCACACTGTCCATAAGCCAGAAGTGTGATTTTTTTTAAAAAAAATAATGATATTTCACAAAAAAAAATCAATTTTTTGGCATCTGCAAGCCCTTTTTACCATAAAAATGTCGTCAGAACCACAAAAATTGGCCTACGATCCTTATGGTCCTGAAAGGGTTAACAGGCTATGGCAGCTGTGCTTCCCAATCTTTTTGTGCCTCTGACCTCATGATTTCAGTCAGATAAAACTGCGTGACCCTCCTCTCTCCCCCGGAGGTGCAGAATAATAACGCCGACATAGGTCGTGACCTCAAATGCGGGTTTTGTGATCCCCTTCGGGGCTCCTGGCCCATCGTTTGGCAATTCAGTGCCGGAGCCCGGACACGGTCCAACATTGAATTGCCAGGAATAATACTGGCGGCAGTCAGCAAAACGCTGACCACTACCAGCTCAATATCGACCCATGATGGTTTTTTTCATTCCATTGGTTCATTCGTTTTCTATCCCGTTGTCCCCCCCAAGAGCTCAGAACGGACATCCGGTTTTTGATTTCCGAGAGGCCGTTTAGGTGTTTCGCAATCTGGGCGTCACGGGCTTCTCCTAGCAGTAGGTACAGTTGGATGTCATCCGCGAAGGAGTGAATCTGTATGTAATATCTGTGGGCTAGATCAAAGACAGGTCTAATGTAGAGATTGAATAATAGGGGGGCATATCAGAGCTCCCTGCGAAACACCGTATTTGATCGGTTTCGGCTCCGATAGCACATCGTTGCGCAGAAATTGAAATCCTACTGCTTTGATTTTATATTTTACTCGCTGATTACCCGGCATTGCCCGGATATTTCTTTATCCCAATCATCTGTCATTTTTGATCATTTTTACATGTCACCCCCCTCCCACCCCCCACAGTATTTTTCCCCAGATAGTAAGTGATATGTATACCAAGTTTGGTTAAAATCTCTGCATGCGTTCCAGAGTTATGCTGGAACATCATCTCAGCGAGGCCAAAAACTTTGGGATAGACACTAAAATCTGTCTTTTTCAATAATTTTTACATGTCACCCCCTTCCCACCCCCCACAGTATTTTTCCCCAGATAGTAAGTGATATGTATACCAAGTTTGGTTAAAATCTCTGCATGCGTTCCAGAGTTATGCTGGAACATCATCTCAGCGAGGCCAAAAACTTTGGGATAGACACTAAAATCTGTCTTTTTCATTCATTTTAACATGCTTTGACACGCAGCTCCTGATTGGTGAGACCTGACTTTAGTATAGGAAGAGGGGAACGGAGCATACAGTGAGTGATTTTCTTCACTCGCCGCCACTCCGGCTGCCCTCTCCTGCCTCCCCTGCCCGGTCATTTGCGGTCGGAAAATACCGCAAATGACCAGGACCGCGAACCGCCGACCGCAAATTCGCGGGGGAGCACTGTACAATAATTAAAGGCAGATGAGACAATCAAGGAAAATTACAAGAGGAGGGGTTTTTGTTTTTTGTTTTTTTTTTTTAAAAGGATGGATTTTGCTTTGGTTTTGGTGTTTTTACGATGTCTAGCAGTCAAATGCATCTTTAAAAAGAAAACATTTTAATTGACTCTTAAACCTGCCAACGATTCTTTCCTCTCTTAAGGAGATTGGCAAGGAATTCCACAATTGGGGGGCCACGACAGAAAAAAATGTATTGTCTTCGTGTATTAATGGTTTTAAGTGACGGAACAGTCATTAGATCGAAGCGTTCTAGTGGAAGCGTAGGGAATTAGAATCCTGTCGACAAAAGCTGGAGACTTATGGAGTGGGGCCTGGATATTCAGTGTAAGTGGCACAGAAAATGCGACGCAGTCCATAGGAATTAAATGGGCTGCGCAGCTTTTGCCACACGGGAATCGCTACCAAGGATTTGTGAATCGGGGCCCTAAGTCTGTACATACAAACAATCCTATCGCATCTATCTCGAGCCACCAAGGAAAAAGTGACATATTATATACACACACGCATATTCATCTATTTCTAAACCTAATTTAATAATTATTGATCCTTTGTTCTTGGAGACAGGTAACCACTACTTAAGCTCCTATATAATACCACACCGATAGGGCTATACCAAACTAGCTATTTGCTTATTTATCACCAAGGCTAGGGTTACGAGACATCCGGATTTCCCAGGACATGTCCTCCTTTTGAGGGCACGTTCGGAGGTCCAGACGGCTTTTCAAAACCTGGAGCTTTGTCCGGGTTTTGAAAAGCTTCCCCCTGAATTGTGTCGGGCAAGAGAGCATCCGACCAGAGCAAGCAGCAGGGGTGGGGCTAGGGCAGGATTAGAGGCGGAACTGGGGCGTAATGGGGCGGGGATGGGCGGGCCTGGAGGTGGGGTCTAGGGCAGGGGGTCTCAAAAGTCCCTCCTCGAGGGCCGCAATCCAGTCGGGTTTTCAGGATTTCCCCAATGAATATGCATGAGATCTGTGTGCAGGCACTGCTTTCAATGCATATTCATTGGGGAAATCCTGAAAACCCGACTGGATTGCGGCCCTCGAGGAGGGGCTTTGAGATCCCTGGTCTAGGGGTCTGGATTTTATGAATGTAAAATCTATCAACCCTAACCAGGACTCTCTAAGAAAGATGGGAGGGGGATTACAGGAGCAGATTTGATGATATTTTTAGCTAGGCTATCACCTCAATGGTGGGGAGGGGTGAGCGAGTGCTCGGGCCTAAGCATGCAGGAAGCGTGGCCTAGCTCAATGCCGAGTGTTCCCTGCATGTTCCAGATTTTTTCGCTTGGCAAGGGATACGCCATTAATGCGGCATTACTTCAGTGCTAAGGGAAAGGGGAGCAAGGTCCAGCCTTAGTCACTCTGTATAGCAGGGCTAACACCTTTCAATTCCTCTCGGTGGACATCTAGAATTTACGAGTGCAAGTTAACTTCTCCATCTTGGAGACTGCGTTGACTCTGCCTTAAGGTAGTGGCCAGATTTTTAAAAAGCAAGCTTTTGAATATGGATGCAGCCATTTCCACGTGCTGCTGCCTCGCTTCGGATTTCCCAGGGGTGCTATTCTCTCGTTCACCCTTCCTCCACCCATCAGAGCCTCCTTGTACGCCGAGACAGGCTTCAAATCATGTACCCCCCCCCCCCATCTCAGCCTCTGGCTCCATTAAACTTCAAAAAGCAAAGCAAATAACCAACCAGCAGGAACTGCAGTAAGGATGCGAAGCAAAAAACCAAAACTGCAGGAAAATGTACAAGGTGCATAAAAATCATACAAACATATAAAAAGCATACATTGTTTTTGTGTATACCAGACCTGACATGGTCCGTGTTTCGAAAAACACTTCTTCCTCAGGGGTCCAGGATGATCAATACATAAAGTATCAAGAAACCAGATTGAACAGAGCAAACAAAATATCGAACAAGACTGGCGTGAGCCTCTCCTGTCAGGGGCGCTGCACAACCCACAGGAACTGCAGCAAGGATGCGAAGCGAAAAACCAAAGTCATGAAATCATCAGCCAATCAGATGTCTCCAGTTTGCAGATTCTGAGGCCCACAGGTCCACCCCATTCCACCACCTATGATCTAACACACTGTTTGACAATCTTTCTGTCTGGGATGGTCCTCTCTCAGCTTCTCTACGGAAATGCACTAGAGATCAGAAAAAAAAAACCTGAAATGACACTAGCCTACAATTCAAACTTGTTGAAGGGCAAATTTAAATTGTTGACCTTCTCTCCCCCCCTCCCCCCCCAAAAAAAAAACACACACACACACACACACACAACCAACCACAAGGTAGGTGGTTTGGACTTTGTCCAACAAATCTACTTCTCAACTGGCTCCATTCTGTTTTCAGAGCAAGCTGATCCAGGTCTGATTTTACACCTCCCCAACCAAACTACATGAACCTGTAGTGTTAAATTATTTTAAAAAATTTAAAAAAAAATAAATTAATGGGGATAAAACCTGGGATGGACCAGAGGTTGTGGTAAAAGCGGTTTTAAGAAAAGTTTGGACAAATTCCTGGAGGAAAAGTCCATAGTCTGTTATTAAAAGACATGGGGGAAGCCACTGTTTGCCCTGGATCGGTAGCATGGAATGTTGCTACTCTTTGGGTTTTGGCCAGGTATTAGTGACCTGGACTGGCCACCGTGAGAACGGGCTACTGGGCTTGATGGACCATTGGCCTGACCCCAGTAAGGCTATTCTTATGTTCTTAGATTGACCTGCTTCTTCTGATAAAAAGCAAATCCAATTAATAGCTGTAGACTAGGATGTCGGGAAAGGGGGAGTAACTGACATTCAGATGAAAATTTTCTAAATTAATAAACAGAAAACCATTAGTAAAGTCGAAAGATCCTCAAAACTTTGACAATTTGCATGCACAACTTAGAACACCTTGGCACCTAGATGCCCCCAATTGAATTGGCAATCAGCTTGCAGTAATTAAGTCCTTAATATTCTTCTTTACAAGATCAGATTGCATTGAAATTACTTCCATTAAACTCAATCGCCAAGAACAGAACAAAGAAATGCACACATAGAAAACTCCAATATCACCACCAATTAGGTTGCCACTTATTATTTTTTTTAATGGGTTTCTTTTCCAGACTCAGACCCGCAAGCTGTCACAATTGACTCAGAGTGGGCTGCTGCTAGGGAGAGGGGCCGACGTAGAAGGCTCACACAGACGGAAACCCAAGACTGGCACACAAGTTTCTGAGCGCACGATGCAGGGAAAGGATTTATGAAGACGCCAACCCCGACACAAATCCTTGCGTTAGACCCAAGCGTACAGCACATCACAATCAATGGTAATGAGGCTATTAGCTATTCAGTTCTAATGTGGAGAAGTGCGCAGAAGACTTTAGGGATAAATACAAGAAATATTGCCTAGGTGCCAGGCATTTGGGCACTAAGCATCAATTCCATAAAGGCAGATCTAGTGTTAAGTCCACATTGACACACCTAATTTTAATGCGCAAGCGCTTACAACAGCTCAAAAGCTGGCGCTTAAAATTCAGCAGTTACTGTGCATTCCAGTGGCGTGTGGTCAGGTCCTTCAGGGGATTCACCCCTCCCCCTAAAGGCCCTGATGGCACTGTTCTGAATTTGATTGGTTGAGCAAGCAACAGGCAGATGTTGCTCAGCCAATCAAATTCAGGTCAGTACTGTCAGGGCCTTCAGAGGGTTTGGAGAATCCCCAGCCCATGAGCCCTGCTTTTTTTTTGTTTGTTTGTTTGGTGCAATTTGACTGGTTGAGCAGGCTGCTTACTCAAGAAATCAAACTATATCAAGCAAAAAGTAAACCCCCCCAAAAAAAAAGCAGGGCGGAAGGCTTTTCCCTGCCTCTCTCCCGTTCAGGCTTCCACTGCTGGCTCTGTGCACGTGTGAGTCGCTCTCACAACAATGAATCGGACGGGAGAGTCGGGGATTACCACGAGCCTTCGCGTGAATCGTTCGCATTCAAACTTTTTAGTGCATGAGCGGCTCTTTCTGAATCGGCCAAAATTCAGATCAGAACAGACCCACACGGTCTCACCGATCCTCTTTGGGCCTCAGTGTATTATAGACCCTCTCTCATATCACCCCCTGAACCGTCCATTCTCCAAGCAGAAGAGCCCTCGCCACTTTAGCCTTTCCTCATCCAAAGTGTTGTGGCAATCCAAATGGTGAGGGGCAAGGGAGAAGCATAGGCGGTTCAGGGACATTCCAAAAATTTAGGTGCAGTTTATAGAATGTCGGGTTTGTGCATCCAAGTTACACACCAGGTTTCAGCAGAAATCCTGCAGCCCACCATTTGGTATGGGAATCTGCACTAAGGGTTATCCCATAAAAGCGTCTCAGCCCGGAATCTGAGCCAATCAGGGCCTTGGGTCCTTCCCCGCGCATCACATGAGCCTTGGGCCCCTCCCCGTGCATCACATGAGCCAATAAGGGCCTTAGGCCCCCTCCCCATGCATCCCATAAAAGCCTCTCAGTCCAGCTTCTGAGCCAATCAGAGCCTGGGGGCCTCTCCTCATACATCACATGATGCACCAAGGAGGGAAGGCCGGCCATTTTGGATTGGCGGATCTTGAAGGTGGGGGAGATCAGGCTTCCCTCCTGCTTCCATCTTCAAAAAAAGGTACGGGGTGGAGGTTTAGGGGGAGCATCGAGTGGCAGGAGGGAATGGGCATCCCTCCTGCCATTTTTTATTTTTTTGGGGGGAAGGGAAGAACAGGCCTTGGCGCAGATTTTTCCCGGTGCCTAATTTCAGCACCATTTACTGAATCTGGCTCAGTACAGAATAGTCAGCATCAAGGAAAGCTTCTCACAGTCACACCCCCACACTGCCACACCACAGACTAAGTACAGCCCTCGCGGCAGCAGTAGAAACAAGCTTCTCTTGAGCACATGAACACACCCTCCCGCAAACACACACAAGACTGTCCCACTGGAAAAGTCAAAGCACAGGAAGTAGCAGCGCAAGCTTCCCACATACACACAAACCCAACCACACAAGTACAGTGCGTTCAGCTGCAGGGCACCCACACAAAGTCACACATTGACCCACCACAGAAGAGGTACTCGCTGGCTGTTTATAGCACGTCATAGCCACTACCGCAGGCCTATGATAACAATTACAGCATGCTAAATCCCATGCCAACGCTTAGTGCGTTTTAGTAAACAGGCCCCTAACTCTCCCATGCAAAAAAAAAAAAAAAAAAAGTTGAACTTAAAACTGAATCCTTGAACTTACTTTTGTTCACTGTAGCAATCAATTGGCAAATATTCCTACATTCTCATTTTGGCTAAAAGCCGGAGGCAGGGATTATTTTTTTTTTTTATATCAAAACCAACTTGCAGTGCACGAAGTCCAGGCACCAAGCCATGGAGGTACTGGCTTTAGGGTTGAAAGGGACAGAGGAACCCTGTCAATCACTTTCTCTCCCTATGTCCACTTCTGGTTTTCATTAGTCTGCTCCAAGCCTTCCTAGGACACGCTCTACAAATCTTAATATTAGAAAAAAGGCCCCCGCGTATTTGCATGTTTCAAAATTAAATATTTGGCAAAACATACAGAACTGTTTTAACAAGTGTTAAATTTATCAAAACCCGAATCCTCTGCAAATGGCACATTTCTAATGTACATATGTTTAACGAAAGAGAATGAAACGTGATTAATTACTTGCAAGAACACTGCAAGGAGCTGAGCTGCCAGAGGGAAGCGTTTGGTAAGAAAGAGATATTCATAGTATCGTAACCCCTCCTTGCAGTCACAGCTCTTCAACATCACCTTTTTTTATACACATCTAACTAGGTGATATCAGAATGTTACTGACCTTGGGATCTGCCAGCATTTTATGAGATGCGGGGCTACAGCTAGTCACCCACAAGAGGAACAATAAATGTTAAATTAAAAATGCATAATTTCTTAAACCCTCCAAATCCATTTCTTTGAAAGGATTTATTCCCCCATTGTTCTGCGACAATGGTTGATAGCTGGAATACCTTCTAAAAAAGCAAAAAAATGAGCAGAGATGACCAAGGTATCCAAGCTGGCAAAACTTTAATGGGCAGCTCACATGGAACACACTTCAAATGAACCCATCATGGGCCGTGTTTCAGCAAACGGCTGCATCAGGGGTTCACAATCTCCTTAAACTGTAAATACTGTATAGTCCTTTGTCTAGACCAGGAGTGTCAAAGTCCCTCCTCCAAGGGCCGCAATCCAGTCGGGTTTTCAGGATTTCCCCAATGAATATGCATGAGATCTATTTGCATGCACTGCTTTCATTGTATGCTAATAGATCTCATGCATATTCATTGGGGAAATCCTGAAAACCCGACAGGATTGTGGACTTTGACACCCCTGGACTAGAATGCGTACCGGTCGATAAGCTGAGCCGGCAACTCAGTGTTCTCAAAGGAGACTGTGAACCTCTGATGCAGACATTTGCTGAAACACAGCCCCTGTCGGGTTCACGTGAAGTGTGTTCCATGTGAGCTACCCATTAAAGTTTTGCCAGCTTGGATACCTTGGTCATCTCTGCTCATTTTTTTGCACAAGTCATCTTGCTTGTTCTATATAGTTATATGCTTATTGGCATTTTTGATAAGCGATTTTGCACAAGTACTGCGTTTTGCTATTTTTGCACAGTTCTGAAATCAAAGTAGAAAGAATATGTTTTTTAACAAAAATTAAATTGAAAAAAACACAAATTAAAAATTAAACAAATTAAATAGTTAATACACATTAAAAATGTTTGAGTAGTGTATGGTATATATATTTATTAATTAGTGATTAATTAGGTCATGTTAGTATATGACGGTTTTGGATCCAATGAAAGATACCCATGCCACGATTTCCTATACGGATGATATCTATTATGATCCTTGGAGTGGCAATTCTGAGATTCTTTGCTTCATTAGTCTAATTAAATCATCATAATTGATGGTTTTTCTGTCAATTAGCCTTTTGTGGATCTAGTTATTTGTGGTTAATTTTTTCTTTCTTATATTTTTTGATTAACCTGTAGCCACCCCATCACTCATTGCTCCACATATACTCAACTCCTGGTGCAAGGGTATTGGGTTCCTAAGGTGTATCTTTAGCCTCATACTGCCCCTATCCCCAATTAACTTTCATGCCCTTTGCCTGTAGCGCAATATATATATGGTATATATATCAGGACCTATTTTTTTCGGTGACCCGTCAAATGCGCATACGACAATTGTACACTGACAATTGCGGCCCGACATTTGCGCGCTTGACAAATGTGCACCCCTTTAAAACATTCACTAGCGTCCCCTTAAAACATTCCACTCCCGTGCCTTCCGTTTGCTATGGTATCTAGAAAGCCCCCGATTGGCTCACACTAACTCAGGCCCCCTGAGCCAATCAGGGCCTTGATGCACTGGACTACACTTAAAAGATTCACTAGCGTACTGAATGGGAGCAATTGTGCCCCGACAACTCCACACCCTACATGCACACACTTGTCGGTGCGTGCATTTGACGGGGCCCAATTGTCCTGCGCGCTGATGAGGATGACTCTTAGGTATTGGTGGAATGAGGCATTATGACATCACAATCTCAGCTCTGGAATGTTGCTACTTAAGAGCATGGTCACGGCTTCATTTGATTTCACTGAGCAGTAGAGGGAAGCAGCAAAAATCTTAAAATCTACAAATTCTGAGTTACATACAAATCCGACTTAAGAACAGCTTTAAAAATGTAACTCGTTCTTAACCTAGGGACTGCCTGTATAGGAATAATCCAGCCATTGTAACATCACTGATGATGCTGGCTGGCTCTTATTCATTGGTGGAATGAGGCTTTATGACATCACATTCTCAGCTCTGGAATGTTGCTACTTAAGAATATGGTCACGGCTTCATTTGATTTCACTGAGCAGTATGTCCAAAGGGAAGCAGCAGGAAATCTTACAATCTACAAGTTCTGAGTAGCAAACAAATCCGAATTAAGAACAGCTTTAAAAAAACGTAGCTCATTCTTAACCCAGGTACTGCCTGTATAGAAATAATCGAGCTATTGTGACATCACTGATGAGGATGACTCTTAGGTATTGGTGGAATGAGGCATTATGACATCACAATCTCAGCTCTGGAATGTTGCTACTTAAGAATATGGTCACGGCTTCATTTGATTTCACTGAGCAGTATTTCCAGAGGGAAGCAGCAGGAAATCTTAAAATCTACAAATTCTTTGTTACATACAAATCTGACTTAAGAACAGCTTTAAAAAAGGTAACTCGTTCTAAGACCAGAAAGATAACTTATATTTTGGCACATAACTGGTTACATGAATATTTTTGTGATCATGGAAACATAACTGATTATGTTCCCAACGCTGTCGCATTGGCCTGTTAACTTTGCCAGTTTAGAATTTAGAAAAGGCCAGATGTACAAAACTGTCCCATTGTGTACTGATGGTCACTAAACCAGTTTGGCCCCTAAGGCCCCTCTCTGTGTATCATCGGGGGGGGGGGGAGGGTGGCTTGCATTTTATTTTTAATGGGCCACATATTGTGCATGTGTTAATATATGCACAACATCTGGGCCATTAAAAAAAAAAAAAGCCCGAACAGCTGAGTGCCAGTTGGCTGCTTTGGGGCTTCCCCGAACCGGCCCTGCGCATGTGTCAAAGTCGCTCTCACAACGACCGATCAGGCAGGATTACGGCGAACCTCCGCGCATATCATTTGCCTGCAAACTTGTTGAACATCGATCGCCGTTACAGAATCGGCCAAAACATCGGCCCACATCAACCCGCACGGTCTTAGCGACTGCATTTTGTGCATCGAGCCCTGAGAGATTAAGGGGCCACCCCACCCCACTATCCCTCCAGTGGAATAGGAGCTAGTCATTAATTCCTGAACTTGCTTGGGAAGCAGGTGTAATTCCCTACATCAATATTTCAGGATATAGACACCTGGTTCCCTTCTGAACGCGCCAAGCCCTTGTCCCGCCCTAAACATGCCCAGGCCATGCTCCTATGCCATTTGCATGCACTTGTGTCTAATATATGCGTATATCCCAAGATTTACAAAATGGGAATTAGATATTTATGCTAGATTAGGGTTACCAGATATACGGATTTCCCCATATGGCTTTTCAAAACCCAGCACTCTGTCCGGATTTGGAAAAGCTTCCAGTTCAGGGCCATGTTGGGAGGGCACCTGTGCATGCACAGATGCAATGCGGTGAAGTCATGTGCCTGCACGCATGCATGCAACATCATTGCATCACACCCGCGCATGCGAAGATGCCCTCCCAACAAAGCTCCATGCACGAGAATAGGCCTGAGGGGGTGGGTTGTGGGGCAAGGCTGGGGTGGAACAGGGCGTGACCTGGACTGAATGGGGTGGGGCTGGGTGGAACTAGGCGGGCCTGGGGGCAGGTCCATGAAGCCGGATTTTACAGTAGTAAAATCTGGTAACCCTATGTAAGATAAATGTTTGAGTACCAGTTTATGTACATCCTAGTTTTTTAGTCCGTTACATTAACGGGTGCTAAAATAGACGTGTAGACTTAGGCATTTCTTTCTTTCTCCCTTCCCTGCTCCCTCTGTCCAGCAGTAGCCCTTCTCCCTTCCTTTTACCTCCCCCCCTTTCCAGCAGCACCCCTTCCCTGCTCCCCCTGTCCAGCAGCACCCCTTCTCCCTTCCCTGCTCCCTGTCCAGCATCTGCTAGGCCGGCCCGCCTCAGGGTTTTACCTAGGCCGGCCCGCCTCACATTATTGAAGTGGGCCAGCCTAGCAGACGCCCCGCGCCTGCTTGATAAAACCGCGGCTGCTGCCGCTGCTGGTCCGGGGGTGAGAAGAAAAGGCGTCCCGGCGGCGTAGTCAGAAGGCAGAAAGTCAGCCAGTGTCGGAGATCAGGGCAGGATCGTTGCTGGGGAAACCACAGGCTCCTACTGCACATGCAGTGGCATGGAAGCACGGAGATTGAAGTGCGCATGTGCACTAAGGGTTTTATTATAGCGGATTGATCCCAAATAGAACCTATAAGATAAAGGCTTTGAAAAAAAAAAAAAAAAAAGGACACGTTTTGAAAATTCACTCACCTTTGCCATCTTAGTTCTATAAGGCTCTGAAATTTTTATTGTACCACATTGGCTGCCCTGGTAACAAAGGACCAAAATCAACAATGAAGGTGTGGGCGGGACCTTTTTTTTTTTTTTTTTTTTTTTTTAGTTCAATCATCTTTATTGTTAATTTTAAAGTATACAGAGCCAACTTCATCCCGTTGCGATCAGCTTTCAAGAGCCATAACCCCTTCATCAGCTCCATTCAGCAGGAATGAAGGACGACGTTGCCTGAATACACAATTTATTTATCACCTTTTTGAAGAAATTCACCCAGGGTGAAGCACAGCAAAAACAAGCCAGATACAGGCAACAGACAATTACAGCAGTAAAAATATTTAAACAACACTACGCACAATGGAATAGCATGTCACTCACGATGTCAACACAATGCACATCAAAATGTCTTAATAGACAGCACAGAATGTAAGCAGAGGTGGAACGTATAGAAGAGATGAGATGGAGTAACTGGACTTAAGACAGAAATAAGGGAACTCACGTGAGGAAAAATTGCACATGCAAGTCGGAAAAGGCGCAGGAAAATGATTTCAGCTAGGGCAGGAGTGAATAAGCAAGTCCTGCTACACAATGGGGTGACAAAACGTCCAAAAAGTGGCCTAGCCCTAAAGGAAGCTATTTCCGAAACAGGTTTTCTAGATGGATTTCTATCCTGTTCATCTGAAGTGCAACTAAATCTCAAGAGAGGGTTACCAGATTTTCCAGACAGTCGCGGCACTGGGGGCCGCGGCAGCAGGGCATACGGAAATGCACGGACGTGACGTTACCACTCCGTGTGAATCGCATCCACGTTAGAGATTGGGAGAAAGAGAGAATCAACTAAACTGCTTACAGTAGGTAGAAAAATCTGGGAACTCCTTTGCGGCGAGACCTCCAAAGCCGGTCACATGACAGACCGGTGTCATGGCCGATCTGGGAGAGAAATGAATTAAGAACAATAATTAATCCCTCTCCCCCCCACCCCCAATAATCTGAATGCTGCGTGTACAGAGACAACACTCCCATGGACCGGAGAGGGGAAAAGATAAGACAGAGGGCCCCAGTGGTTAGAACACTGAGCTGAAAACAAGGGATCAAATCCCACTCGCTCCAATACGACCTCCCACGGCCTCAGGTGCCCCTTTAGATTGTAAGCTCTTTGGGAAAGGACCATGTGGGGCCTGTATTCACATAAAGGTAAGCTAACTATCCAAATTACACATTTACCCAATATTTTCACAGTCACATTACAGATACATCAGAGATACTGTACAGAACACACAGGCACCACAGATGTTCCATTAACACCTCCCGCGCTGCCCATTAAGATCCACTCAAGCACAGAGCAAATACGGATTTAGTATCACTTCAGAAATGAACCATGTAAACTACTGAAATTTAAGCAGCTAACCATTCAAATGATAGCAGAACTTCTGGAAGCTGTAATCAGCTACCTCCCCCCCCCTTGCCAGTGTACCCACACAACTTCCCTCACCCCCCCTGCTCTCACATGATCCATGGGCTGTCCAGCTGCAAGCCACTCAGGCCCCAAAGTTTGCTGTATGCGCAAAAGGGTTCTCAGGGGAGGGGGGGGGGCTTCTGTCAATCGCGGTAACAGCCACGAGAACCCTATGCAAAATTCATTACAAGGAGCTCATTGCACTCCGTGTAATGCACAGCAGGGAACACCAACCTCCAACTCAGCAAAGATTTTCCAGCAGGTCTGGCCTGGAGCTGCCAGTGGCTGTTTGTGCGGGTTTTATGTGTGTGTGACCCGCGCCTATGATCAGAACGCAGCTGTTAGGAGTAGGACACACAAAACATACACAAAAGCTGTGTCATGTGTGGGGGGGGGAAAAAAAAACCCACGCAAAAAAATAACCTTCCTCCCACAAGGGGGAGGTTTCAATCATGCAGCTCTTCAGCTAGCTAGCAATTCAGGGCACTGCAGATTGCAGGGGTGGGGGCCCAAGTCCTTTTTGACCTCCATGACTTTGCCACTGGCATTTACCATTAGGCATTCAGGGCAAGATTCTCAAAAATCTGCATTAAAAAACACAACCGTTGCGAGAGTGAATTTTTAAAAAGAAAGACATTCTGCAAAAATTTCACATAGAAATGATGTTGGCGGACAGCAGGGGAAATTCGCCGAACAGCGGGGGAGATTTGCTCAATTTACATGCGTCGTATCACGCCGAGTCGCCGACCGGCACATGCGCAGAATATACAAGGAAAGAGGCGTGAATGTGCGCATGTCACTGGAAAGCAACACAGCGCAATCAACACGGGCGTTGTTTGAGCTTAGACTATGACGACGTCGCATGCGCGTGAGACACGTGGCTGTAGCGGTCGTGAAAGCTGCAGTGTCGCAAAACTAGCTTGTCATCCAGCGCGACCCGTTGTGAGCAGTTGCTATTTGCAAACGAGCGTATAACAAGCGTTACTCCTGTGTGTGTCCTATTTTTACGGTGAGTATAAAAGATATTTTTGTATTTTTATAAGAGATGGTGGTGGCAGTATGCATATTTTTCTTTCCACTCCCCCCCCCCGAGTTCTCCCCTTGCAAATGGTGGGGGGATGAATCTCTCAGAGCCATATAAGCCACAAGCGATGTGTCAATCATAGGCGTACAAGAGCCATTGGATGAATGGGAGGGGAGTGGGAGGAGAGAAGCTACGTTGACTTTTATCAATCGCGCATAAAACATGCCCTGCCTTTCTCTACAAAAAACTAATAATTCAGGTAAATCTTTTAATTGGTTTTATGTTAAATTTATTAATCATGGCCCACAGCCAGAAACACACAAGATAAGGGTATCATACACGCACTCAAGAAGAAAAGTTGGCTTTTAACAAGCGCGCATGAAACATGCCTGTCTCTCCCAAAAACTTTAAAGAAGCGTGATTTTATAACCCTCCACTAAAAATATATAGATACACTTTTTTTATCATTAGCCACAGTCAAAACACAAGTACTGGCACTGTAACGGCACCCCCGGACCAGTCGCTGGATTTTGTTGCCAAAAGCCAGTGTCGCTCTTCAAAAATGCTTCGGTCATTTTTAAGAATCCACCAGAGGGCTCATTTCAATGTTAAATAGCACATTTGCATGCCATTGTCGGAGACTGCTTGAAACCTCGCTACAGACTGAGATTATCCGTTTTGATAATCCACCGCTAACATACGTGCAGGCAAAACCGCTGGAAAACAGTTTAGCGACCGCGTTCAAGTTTTGAGAATCTTGCCCTCGGTCATAAAATTGCCTTTCAAAGTTTTCCACCTTTTTAAAGCCACCGCCTACCACGCTAAATGCTTCCAGGACTTGTTTACAGTGAGGGTGTAGGGTCATTAACTGGTTAACTGTTGTCTGAAATACTGCTCTGGCCTACATAGCTGGAAACAGTGTACAATCTGCTGACATCATCTGCTTGAAATGTATGTCCCTGCCTTACCACATTGTAAGCTAAATAGATAAGAGTTTGAGCCATGATGTACCCTGCCCTCCTAAACATGTAACAGTTAGAACTGCAAGGCTTAGATAAGCAGGTAAATAAACTAGCTTCCTATAGGACTATAAGTTGTACCCCTGAACCTATCGCAAGTGCTGGCTTAGGACCAATAATAATTGTAGAAAAGTTATAGAAGTAACAAATGAGAAGTTGTAGATTTTGCATACATTAGTTTGTGAAAAGGGCATAAAAGTCCGTGCATTTCCTGTTTCTGGCACTCTTGTAAGCAGGCTGCTCACTGCACAAGAGTCCGGCATGCTGTAAATAAACCTCTTGTACTTTCTTCACGCCTCTGACTTTGTGTGTCCAAGTGACCTTACAAGAGCTCCTTTTACAAAGGTGAGCTAGCGTTTTTAGCGCGCGCACAATATTAGCGCGCTAGCTGAAAATTTACCGCCTGCTTAAAAGGAGGCGGTAGCAGCTAGCACGCCTTTCTAAAAGGAGCCCTTAATGTTTCTAACCTGAGAACAAAAATGTACGGCAAAAGCTTTATTTAAAAAAATTTTTAAAAATCATCTTACAAGAAATGCATGACTGGAATGCAGTAATTCAACAGAAAACCTCTGGCCAACCAGATGTTAATGACATCCAACAAAGTGCTTTGTGAAATCACAGAGACACTGGGGTCCAGCATCCAAAAACCCAGTCTCAAATATCAGTTCAAGGTGGATAACCTGCTGCGACACATCATTGTAGGTTAGGTGACCCGCCGGCTAAACTATGAGAAGTGCACACAGAAAATCTCTCGTACAAACATCATTAACCAGAGTTTTGCTATCAGTAGAAATACAACAAAAACATAAAGAAAAAGAAATAATGCTTTTTTTTTTTATTGGACTAACAATGTAGATTATGATTCGCTTTTGAAGGTAATTCCTTCTTCCTCAGTAAAGGTGCCCATATAAATAAACACGCCTTGATTTTAAATGGTTACAAAATCAAAACTTATTGGAATATGTTTATAAATAAGACGACAGCAAATATAAGCCCCCAAAAGCGCGGTTAGCGAGATCTTACGCAATCGCTTGCAATTTCACCCTGATAAGCTGCAATTGGTGCAGAAGTTACAACTAAAGAATGACAAGGTGACAAAATTCATCACCGTTCCCGTCCCCGCGGGAAACCATCTTCATGTCATTCTTTAAGGAGAGAAGGAAGAATCAGAGTATGAATGGCCACAACCACTGACTCTCAAGCTTTGCTTTGAAGAATGCTGGTGTAGAAGGACTGAGGTTGAGACAGACACTACAGAATGACAGTCTCTGTTATCCAGAGCAGATATTGTGATGTCATAATGCCTCATTCCACCAGTGCCTAAGAACCAATCACATCAG
Source organism: Geotrypetes seraphini (assembly GCF_902459505.1). Classification (NCBI taxonomy): domain Eukaryota; kingdom Metazoa; phylum Chordata; class Amphibia; order Gymnophiona; family Dermophiidae; genus Geotrypetes; species Geotrypetes seraphini. The sequence goes on from NC_047091.1 coordinate 11,385,904, forward strand.
TGATGTCACAATGGCTTCATTATCCTTGGCTCACATAAGAATCAGAGTATGAATGGCCACAACCACTGACCCGCAAGCTTTGCTTTGAAGAATGCTGGTGTAGAAGGACTGAGGTTGAAACAGACACTACAGAATGACAGTCTCTGGTATCCAGAGCAGATATTGTGATGTCGTAATGCCTCATTCCACCAGTGCCTAAGAACCAATCACATCAGTGATGTCACAATGGCTTCATTATCCTTGGCTCCCATAAGAATCAGAGTATGAATGGCCACAACCACTGACCCACAAGCTTTGCTTTGAAGAATGCTGGTGTAGAAGGACTGAGGTTGAAACAGACACTGAAGAATGACAGTCTCTGGTATCCAGAGCAGATATTATGATGTCATAATGCCTCATTCCACCAGTGCCTAAGAGCCAATCACATCAGTGATGTCACAATGGCTTCATTATCCTTGGCTCCCATAAGAATCAGAGTATGAATGGCCACAACCACTGACCCGCAAGCTTTGCTTTGAAGAAGGACTGAGGTTGAAATAGACACTAGAAAATGACATGGGATTATTTCCCGCGGTTATCCGCGGGGACGGGAACGGTGATGAATTTTGTCACCGTGTCATTCTCTAATGTGAATAAAGTGGATCCGGGCTGAGGGTGGGAAGGTTCCCCCCCCCTCCCCCCCGAGGTCCTTTCCAGCTCTGTTTCTTCAGCCGTTCTGTGACAAAAGCCGATATCAGGAGGTTTGAAACAGACGTTGAATATTTTGATCCATTTCCTCGCTTCCAATCATCCGGTGTGATCAGCAGATCACACACGAGGTGCCTCAAGAATCCAGGTCAACTGCAAGTCTTGAAACATGGCAAAAATGTTTGTCTTACTGGAACATTATTTTAAGGTTTATGCAACGCCTATTCTGTAATTACATCTAGGTCTCTAGATAATCTCCTGCAAGAACCTATTATAACTCACTGGAGGTTAAAACTGCAACACTAAGCAAATGAACTGAGCTGTGAACTGGACACAAAAGAGGCGCGTGATGGATATTTCTCGCTGTCATGTGCCTCGATGGCTGCACTCCCTCCCACCCTTGGAGGGCTGTTCCTTCAATTCCATCCCATTCCTGTGCTTTACAGGTTGCGCATGTGAACTAAGGCTCCGGTAAGACTGGCTTTGGTTGACGTCACCCTGTCCTCACTAAACCTACCAGGTGCTCATGGCCAAGTTACTAACCCCTCCCCCCCTTTTTTTTTTTTTTTTTTTACAAAATTGCACAAGGGGTTTTTAGCGCCGGAATGCTCTGCGCTGCTGCGACGCTCCTAGGAACTCTATGACCGTTGGAGCAGCGCAGAGAATTCAGCACACTGGCCAGTGCTAGAAACCTCTTGCGCAGTTTTGTAAAGGGGGGGGGGGGGGCAGGTATCTTCTCTGTCACAGTATCAGCCACTTACTATTTATTTCCCACAAGTAAAAATTCACTAAAAGCTTGATTTTATGTAGAGCGCCTAAAAAAATTTTTTTTTAAATTGGTGCTGATCAGACCAGCGCTTAGTAATTCTATAAAAGGCATACGCCATATATACCGTATTTCACCATATATAGGCCACAGCTTCTACATGGGTTTTACAAACCCATGTATGGGGCACGGCCTAGTTATATGGGGCGGCCTATATAAAGCTTTTAAATCATCTCCCCCACCCCCAGTACCTTTTTAGGAAGCCCCTCGCTGGCACGCGGCTTAGGTCTCCAGCGGTGCAGGGCACCCGTAATCTCTTCGGTATCCAGCCTGCCCCCACGCCGCTTGCTGAGTGGCTGAGGTCAGTTCTCGCCGACGTCGGCCATTCGGCAGGCGGTGTGGGAACAGGCCGGATGGTGAAGAGATCGCAGCTGCCCTGCACCGCTGGAGATCCGAGCCGCACGCCAGCAAGGGGGCTTCCTAAAAAGGTACCGGGGATGGAGGGGATGAATGTAAAAGGCAGGGGAGGTACCGGTAGATAAGCTGTGGCTAATACAATGGGGCGGCTTATCTTCCGGTTTTTAAACATAGGCCACCCTTTTCTGAAGCCTATACATGGGGGCGGCCTATGCAGAGGAGCAGCCTATATGTGGGAAAATACGGTAGAATTGCTCTTTGCGGAAGTATGCGTCACTAACATTTAAGTACACCCCTTTAGGCCACGGAAAACCAGGCTTAAATACCTGCACCTAAGTTGTACGCGGATCAGGCATATTCTATACGCAATGCTCACTTGGTTCCTGCCTCTGGGCTGGCATCTTCCAAAATGGCGATGCCTTGGATACTACCTGTAGGTTCAGCCTGCCAAATAAGAAAATATATTTCTCTAGCTCAGACTACCAAATGAGGGGGAATTTTCCTTATTTGGCAGACTGATCCTGCAGGGTGTGCCCCAGGATTTTGGGTAAGGGGTAGGATTAGAACATAAGAACATAAGCAATGCCTCCGCTGGGTCAGACCTCAGGTCCATCGTGCCCAGCAGTCCGCTCACGCAGCGGCCCAATAGGTCCAGGACCTGTGCAGTAATCCTCTATCTATACCCCTCTATCCCCTTTTCCAGCAGGAAATTGTCCAATCCTTTCTTGAACCCCAGTACCGAACTCTGCCCTATTACGCCCTCTGGAAGCGCATTCCAAGTGTCCACCACACGTTGAGTGAAGAAAAACTTCCTAGCATTCGTTTTGAATCTGTCCCCTTTCAACTTTTCCGGATGCCCTCTTGTTCTTGTAGTTTTCGAAAGTTTGAAGAATATGTCCCTCTCTACTCTCTCTGTGCCCTTCATGATCTTATAAGTCTCTATCATATCCCCTCTAAGTCTCCTCTTCTCCAGGGAAAAGAGACCCAGTTTCTCCAAACTTTCTCTTTATCTCTCTCTCTTTCTCTCTCTCCCTTTCTCTCTCTATTTCTGTCTCTCTCCCTTTCTCTTTCTTTCTTTCTTTCTTTCTCTCTCTCTCTCTATTTCTCTCTGTCTCCCTTTCTCTCTCTCTTTCTGTCCCTCTCTACTCTCTCTATGCCCTTCATGATCTTATAAGTCTCTATCATATCCCCTCTAAGTCTCCTCTTCTCCAGGGAAAAGAGACCCAGTTTCTCCAATCTCTCAGCGTATGAAAGTTTTCCATCCCTTTTATCAGACGTGTCACTCTCCTCTGAACCCTCTCGAGTATCGCCATATCCTTCTTAAGGTACAGCGACCAAAATTGGACGCAGTAATCCAGATGCGGACGCACCATCGCCCGATACAACAGCAGGATAACTTCATTCGTTCTGGTAGTAATACCCTTAATTATACCTAGCATTCAATTCGCTCTCTTAGCGGCCGCTGCGCACTGTGCCGTCGGCATCATTGTCATGTCCACCATTACCCCCAAGTCCCTTTCTTGGGTACTCTCATTCAATAACATCCCTCCCATCGTATAGTTGTATCTCGGGTTTCTGCTTCCCACATGTAATACTATACATTTCTCAACGTTGAACTTCATCTGCCATCTCGTCGCCCATTCCCCTAGTTTGTTCAGGTTCCTTTGCAATTCTTCGCAGTCCTCTTTAGTCCGAGCTCCACTAAATAGTTTGGTGTCGTCCACAAATTTTATTACCTCACACTTTGTCCCTGTTTCTAGATCATTTATGAATATATTAAATAGCAGCGGCCCGAGCACCGAGCCCTGCGGGACACCACTCGTGACCCTCCTCTAGTCTGAGTAGTGGCCCTTTACTCTTACCCTCTGTTTCCTGCCCGCCAACCAGTTTCTGAACCATCTATGTACGTCTCCTTCCACCCCATGGTTCTTCAGTTTCTGGAAGAGAAGTTAAAACACTTCCTACCCAGTATGGCATTAAAGAGAACGAGAGGGGCCGTCTTACTGACTTAATAGGCGATTATTGACATAAATTTTACACTTGATGATGGATTTTCCCCTGCCTCGTGATTACCAGACATCCGGGAAAACTCGGGCTCCCGGACAGACTTTCCAAAACCCAGCATTTGTCCGGGTTTTGGAAAGCCCCGACGAACTCCGGCTGCATTGGGAGGGCCTCTGAGCATGTGCGGATGACGTCACACAAATCCGCATATGCTCCAGGCCCTCCAGACACTGCTGGAGCTCGTCTGGAAGAAGAGGAGGAGGATTTTTGGGGATGGGGCTGGAGGCGGGATCATGTGTCCGAGGTTTCCCGGACAAAAATATGGTAACACTGGTTAAAGGGTCAGGGTCTACTAGACATTTAGGGATTTCAGGGGGAGGGGAGATTGGGGTCATTTCTGAGGTCAGAAAGTGGAAGGTTTACTAGACTTCCTGGGATTTTGGGGGGTAGTGTTTGAGGGTCGAAATGAGGAGCATCTTTGAGGGGTGGGTCCCTTCTGGAGTCACAGACTGGGGAATCTGGGGTGAGAAAACAGGGGGGGGTCTACTAGACTACCGTAGATTTTTTTTTTTTTTTAGAACTGTTGATGCTGTTTTATTTTAAGTGCTGCTTACAGAAGAAGGAAATGTTTAGATCTTATTAAAAGCAGCTACATCCACGGACTGTACATAATCTTCAAAGGCTGTTATTTTCTCTTCCAACATATCAGTTCCTACTTTGTCATCTTCAACTATACATTGAATCTGCAGCTTCTTGATGCCGTAGCCCACGGGGACAAGCTTGGATCCTCCCCAGACCAAGCCATCCAGCTGCATACTGCGAACACACTCTTCCAAGTTTTGCCATAGCTGTCTCATTATCCCAGGGTTTCACATCAAGCAGGATGGAAGATTTAGCATTCATCGCCTAGCATGGAATTCGGTGACTTCCGCTGGCCTCAGGGTCCTCAACGACTTCTTGGCCGATAAGAGCTCCATCGAGGGGTATGTACCATCTCAAGCAGACCTAGCTGTATTTGAATCCCTCTCCAGTGCTCCTTCTGCTGACCTTGTCCATGCTTAAACATAACATAGAAACATAGAAATAGACGGCAGATAAGGGCCACGGCCCATCTAATCTGCCCACCCCAAAGACCCTCCCCTACCTGTGTGTCTATCCCCTTTGGCCTTAAAATCAGGCACGCTGCTGGCCTCAATAACCTGAATAGGAAGACTATTCCAGCGATCAACCACCCTTTCAGTGAAAAAAGAATTTCCTGGTGTCCCCGTGCAGTTTCCCGCCCCTGATTTTCCACGGATGCCCCCTTGTTGCCACGGGACCCTTGAAAAAGAAGATATCTTCTTCCACCACAATGCGGCCCGTGAGATACTTGAATGTCTCGATCATGTCACCCCTCTCTCTGCGTTCCTCGAGTGAGTACAGCTGCAACTTATCCAGCCGTTCCTCGTACGGGAGATCCTTGAGTCCCGAGACCATCCGGGTGGCCATTCTCTGGACCGACTCCAGTCTCAGCACATCCTTACGGTAATGCGGCCTCCAGAATTGCACACAGTATTCCAGGTGGGGCCTCACCATGGATCTATACAATGGCATAATGACTTCAGGCTTACGGCTGACGAAACTCCTGCGCATTGCACATCAAGAGTTATGAAAAGCAAAAGTTAAGCCTTCCTGGTGTAAAAAAAACCTCTAGGAAAGTGTGGGTCTTGTTGATATCGATGACGCCACTGATGATGACGATGACGACATTGATCTCTTTGGGTCAGAGGAGGAGGAGGAAAGTGAAGTAGCACAGAAGCTAAGAGAAGAACGTCTTGCTCAGTATGAGTCCAAGAAATCTAAAAAAAACCAGCACAAATCGCTATCATGTTCTGATGTAAATGCTGAGGAAGAACAAGCTGACCCTCTTGCGCCCCCCCTCCGACTCGGCCATCAGAGTTCCCCGTTATGCTCATTTTACAGTCCCCCAAAGCAGTTCTAACAGACACATAACCATCCATTTTAACAGGGTGTCCCAACTCCCCTTTTCTGCATCGCACGCCTAAAAAAAAAACCGAGCACGCACGTTGCACGGACCACACGCTTCCGTCTCTGCTAGCTTTCTTCAATGGCCTCCCCCAAGTTTGTACCTGAGGCAGTGGAAGGTTACGTGACTTGCCCAAGATCCCGAGAAGCCACCGAGGGATTTGAACCGATTTGGTCCTGCTCTTTCACATGCTTCCCATTTAGAAAGGAAGCATGCACTGGTGGAAGGGGGGGAGAGGGGGGGGAGGGGCTCAATAGCACAAACTCTTACCATGTTTCTCCCCTCCTCCCCCACACCGCTGACCTGAGACTCTCACTTGCACTTCCAGAACGGAGAGGACCCTGAGGGTGAAAAGAGTTTAAAAATCTGGAATGAGTTAGCATGAAGGAGATTGAAATCTTGAGCTAAATCCAAAAAAAACCAAAAGTAAAATTAAATAAAATCTCCATCTTTGGAGGTTGTAAAGAGTGGATTCAATAAATATCTGCCTGGGAAGGTTTTAGCTTAGGCAGCAGGGGGGGGGGGGGGGAAACCAACAACAAAGCAACTGCTTGAGGCCTCTCCATCTAGATCTTTGGTTCTGTTGAGGTCAAGCCATGAATATTAATGCAAAAATTGCAGATGGGTAGACTGTGGTTTACAAGGGAATTTTTAAAAAAATAGATGCAAAACCGTGATCTAGCTTCTTTTACCATCTGTACAGAGGGAAGGGTTTGGCTTACTTAGAAAACTGTTTCTATCGGGATATTTACCATGCCCAAACCCAGCAGGATAATGGTCAGCCTGCCTGGTGGGGTATTCCACAGCCCCACCAAGCTGCTCATCTAGGGGGCAACAAAGAAAGCCGCCCGGTGACACCAGGGAAGCATTTCTAAGGGCCAAAGGGGGTCAAGAATCTGCTGGCGGGGATTTAGGATGAAATGTTTCATCAGCGCAAAACAGATGTTCTAAATTTACCTGTCAGCATATACTGGAAGAGAAGTTAAAACACTTCCTACCCAGTATGCCATTAAAGAGAACGAGAGGGGCCATCTGACTGACTTAATAGACGATTACTGACATCAATTTTACACTTAATGATGAATTTTCCCCTGCCTCGTGTGTTTTCTTAGGTTTATCTTATGGTAAACTTGTGATGGGCTATACCATCCCCTTATCTTTGCATTTCTTTTGTTTTAGCATTATAAGAACATAAAAATTGCCGCCGCTCGGTCAGACCAGTGGTCCATGGTGCCCAGCAGTCCGCTCGGCGTCGGGTCAAAAGCGCGCCGGGACAAAGGCACGAGCAGACAATTGAGCGCAGCGCGGAGGCGCGCGCCGAAGAAAATTTCTGTTTTTAGGGGCTCCGACGGGGGTTTTTGTTGGGGAGCACCCCCAGTTTACTTAATACAGATCGCGCCGCGTTGTGGGGGCGTTGTGGGGGGTTTGGGGGGTTGTAACCCCCCACATTTTACTGAAAACTTCACTTTTTCCCTGTTTTTAGGGAAAAAGTTAAGTTTACAGTAAAACGGGGGGGGGTTACAACCCCCCCAAACCCCCCCACAACATCGGCGCGATTTGTATTAAGTAAACTGGGGGTGCTCCCCAACAAAAACCCCCGTCGGAGCCCCTAAAATCAGTAATTTTCTTCGGCGCGCGCCTCCAACTTGCGCTTAGTTGTCGGCGCGTGCCTTTGTCTTCCGCGTTGTTGTCTATGAACCATCCGCTCACGTGATGGCCTTTAGGTCAAAGACCAGCACCCTAACTGAGACTAGCCCTACCTGCGTACGTTCTGGTTCAGCAGGAACCTGTCCAACTTTGACTTGAATCCCTGGAGGGTGTTTTCCCCTATAACAGACTCCAGAAGAGCGTTCCAGTTCTCTACCACTCTCTGGGTGAAGAAGAACTTCCTTAAGTTTGTACGGAATCTATCCCCTTTCAACTTTAGAGAGTGCCCTCTCGTTCTCCCTACCTTGGAGAGGATGAACAACCTGTCTTTATCCACTAAGTCTATTCCCTTCATTATCTTGAATGTTTCGATCATGTCCCCTCTCAGTCTCCTCTTGTCAAGGGAGAAGAGGCCCAGTTTCTCTAATCCCTCACTGTACGGCAACTCCTCCAGCCCTTTAACCATTCAATTTTTTGAACAATCACCATGATGGACCTCCAACTGTGTGTTATATCAACTAATGCAGATAAATAAATAAATAAAAAACAGAAATATAGATAAATAGAATAAATGAAAAAAAATAAAATCACATAATACATATGTTCAGTGACAGCACTGTACACTCCAAAGCAAAAAGCCTCCACTTGATACCTGGCCAGGTATTCCACACCCCTGGGTCAGGCAGGGATGCTGTGTTCACCAGCGTCTGGCGGGGGGGGGGGGGGGGATGGGGGGGAGGGTAAGAATGAGTTATCACATAATGACACCTAGTGGTCAGATTTAGGACGCATAATTGTAGTTTCAGAGAAGCTGAAGTGTAAGACCCTCAGTTAAGGGCTATCTCTGCCATTAAAAACATAGAGGCACTGAATCGGAAGCCAGGGACAGGCCTCAACGACGAAAAACATGATGGCTTATAAAGGACAGATGGCCCATCCTGTCTGCCCAGCCGCAACATCCACTATCCCCTCCTCTCCCTATAGGCTAAGGTTCTTAACATTTGCATTGTGAGGTCACAGAGCTTTATGGTTATAGACTAAGGGGCTCATAATCAAAAGAAAAATACATCTAAAAATCCACCCAAGTTGGCACTTGAACGACCTAAAATACAGGTCATCCAATAGGAGGGGCCTTTTAGGCACCTGGGCCAACCGGAATCAGGCCTCTCTCCCAGTGTATTCTGGGATACGCTGGGTGTGGCCTAAGACTCTGATTGGCCAGATCCCTTAGGCCGCTCCCATAAAGTTTCATAGGTATACAGAAAAAGATTAGGTAGGCCCGGAACTTCTGGTCCAAACCACTGTACAGCAACTTTATTTTGATAGGATTCAATTTCATCTGGAATAACGATGACCAGAGAATTAACTTTGAAATACAGCAGCACATATTTGAAGAAAAATTGCCCAGATCTGGGCTTACCTCCTGTAAAATAAATAATTACCGTAGGTACGGGAAGCATAAAATCTACCTGTTTTCTATAGAAGTAAATAAAGACATAAATATACAGATACAAGACATATAGCTGGAAAAACTCCAGATGTCTCATACTTGGCACATGTGTCTGGGTAGCAGCCAGTACCACGTATAGCGAAGCAATGCCATCCTGAAGGAGCCCTCACTAGAATCAGGACACAGTCGCAGAGCATAAGGTTGAAAAACCTCTGTTCTCGCTGTGGCCAGGTTTTCAGATGTTTACGGAAGGGTTGGAAAGCACTCAGGTTTCGAAGAGGGGAGGTAAGGTTGTTCCAGAGCTCGATGAATCTGAAGGGGAGGGAAGTCCCCAGTTTTCCTGGGTGGGAAATGCCTTTTAATGAGGGGAAGGATAATTTCGATTTTTGGGTAGGTCTGGTGGAATTAAGATTTGAGGAATTCCAAGAGAGTGGAATTAATGGAGGGAGGATGCCGTGGAGGATCTTGAAAGTTAGGCAGATGCATTTGAAGTGAACTCTGGGAATTATCGGGAGCCAGTGAAGCTTGGAAAGGAGTGGTGAGACGTGATCGAATTTGCTTTTTGCAAAGATAAGCTTGGCCGCGGCATTTTGGATCCGTTGGGAGTCTGTGGAGGTTTTTCTTCGTTAGGCTTAAGAAAATAGAATTGCAGTAGTCCAGTCTGGAGAGAATGATGGATTGGACGAGAACGGCAAAATGATTTTGGTGGAAACAGGATCTGACTCAAACACTTTGGCTGGCATCTAGGTCTGGAAAACATTTTCCATTCTGTGTGCTGTCATATTATCACACACACACTGTATAAACCTGTGTGTTTCTTCCAGATGTATCTCTTCTTTCTGTCTAATTTCCAATCATAACTGACCTTCCCAATAACTTTCTGCTTTGCTGTTGTCAGTTATTGCTGGCCTTTTGTTCAAGACATTTCAGACCCAAAACAAAGGGAAAAATTACGGGGGAAATTCTATAAACAGCGCTCCAATTATAGGCAACTGAGTCAGATCAAAGCTTTTGGAGGCGTGGCCTAGTGTTTAGAGCAGCTGCCTCGGCAGCCTGCGGTTGAGAGTTCGATTCTCAGTGAAACTCTTTGTGACTCTGGGCAAGTCACTTAACTCCTCATTGGCCCCAGGTACAAAATAATTACCTGTCTAAAATATGTAAACGCCTTTGATTGTAACCACACAGACAAAGCAGTTTATCAAGTCCTTTACCTTTTACAATCAAGCTATTGTGACATCATTGATGGGGTTGACTCGTATTGGTGGAATGAGGCATTATGACATCACAATCTCAGCTCTGGTTAGCCAATTGGGACGTGCATTTAAAAAATTAAAAAAAAAAAAAAAAAAAGAGAGCCCCGAGAAGGGTTGCCTACATTTTTGTAAGCCTAGGGAGATGTGTAGCTTGCCTAAGGCTAGGTGTGGGCGTTATTTTGCCCAGAAGTGGCAGACAAGCTTAGGCAGCCCTAGGCATCTCCCTACGGCCACGAAAGGCGCCTGAAATATAGGCCAGCAAAATGCTGGTCTGCATTTCAGATAGACGTGGCCGCTGATCTGATCGTGCATTAGCCTACTATGATATAACCGTTCTGAGCCTTTGGTTTGATATAGCATATAAAAATTGATATATTCTGGGATCTAGATAGGTACTTGGAACCTGGGTTGACAACTATTAGAAACAGGATACTGGGCTTGATGGACCATCTGTCCATCCCAGTATTACAGCTCTTATGTTCTTATGTGAGCCAAATAGGACAATCAAGCCATTGTGACATCACTGATGAAGTTGGCTCTTAGGCACTGGTGGAATGAGGCATTATGACATCACAATCTCAGCTCTGGAATGTTGCTACTCTTTGGATCTCTGCCAGGTATTTGGAACCTGGGTTGGCCACTGATGGACTTGATGGACCTTTGGTCTGTCCCAGTATGCAATTCCTATGTTCTTAATAGGGTGAAGAAATCCAGTATGGATTATATGCGACATTGAATTCTTTTTATCTTGTCATTTACCCACCAACTCCAGCAGACCAGAAAGCCACAAGTGTGTAAAGCTGGTGCCAAGATGTGTAATTGTTACAGAATGAACATGTCACGGTACTTCAGGGCTAAGAATTTCTCGCCTGTCACTTCATCAAAAGCAAAGCCGGAGGGAAGCTAAAGGAACACCGTCTCTGCACAGCATAAGGACAGAGAAAACCAATTCCAAAATGAAGCCAACAGTTAACTTGCTCAGTAAATTGATGGATAAAATCTTTAGCCGCTTATGTCTAGTGCATAAAGTCGTGCTTATTGTTTATTAAATTTAATATGTACTTTGTATTAAAGTTTTTGGGTTGTGGAACGAATCGTCTGATTTTCTTTTTTTTTTTTTTTCAAATTATCTTTATTAACAACTGCAAAGGAACATACAACCAGGAGCAGAATAATCAGAAACATAAAACAGAGCAGTCAGAAAATAGCATGGGAGACTAGTTCCTTCCTATTTCTCCTACTGTAAACCGCGTTGAGCTCCACGAACGTAGAGATGATGCGGTATACAAACCTAAGGATTAGATTAGATTAGATTAGACAACAAATGTTGCTCAATACAAAATACCCCATGGGCGGATGCCCATCACAATTGACATTTTGAAATAGCAAACCCCGCCAGACAAAAACACGCAAATCCAACCTCAGATCACAACAAGCACACTTCTAGACATCCAAACACCCCGATACGCACCTCTTATGGGTAAATTTGCTTTGATATATGAGTGTTTTGGATTACAAGCATGGTTTCGGAATGAATTATGCTCGCAAACCAAGGTTTTACTGTACTTCTTACATTTTATGTACTTTTTTAATTCTTTTTTTTAATAGCTACACAAGAGTTTTGAATTGATTATCGTGGATTTTAATTTTTAATATCTACTGTGCTGCGCTTTCCACCTGGAACAATGTGAACACCTTTAAGGTGAAAGCAGGGCTCCCAAACCTGTCCTCTACAATCAACTGAATACACACGAGATAAAGCTGCAAACTTTGGAGATCCCATTGGCAGATTTATCTCAGATATATTTGTTGTGGGTATCCGGACAATCGGGTGGGCGGCAGATCACAAAGGCAAGTTTGGGAAGCCCTAGGTTGGGAAGATATGCAGCCATCTTGTGCCTTGCTACTTTTTTTGGGGGGGGCATTGCAATTTTCTTCTGCTCTTTTGGGCTTCTAGCTCAATCTTAACTGATCACTGTTGGACAGCGCCATCTGCCTTCCTTAGCACCTACTTGAGGGAGGGGTTCCCTCATTTTATATCCCCTCCCATCTCGCTTTGCCAAGTATGTTGCTGTAAGAGCCTCACCCGGAGACCAAACAGGGCTCCAAATGGAACCCTGACCTTAAGTCTTGTCCAGGTTTTGGAAGGCCCCGAGCTCTGGGCCGTGTCTGGAGGGCCTCCACGCATGCGTGCATGCAACATAACGTCATCACAGAGGCCCTCTAGATGCAGCCCCGAGCTTGGGGAAGAAGAGATGGTTTGTTTGGGGGCAGGGCTAGGGAAGAATGGGCAGGGCTACGAGGGGGCTGGTGGAATGGGGCGGAGCCACATGGTCTCTTTTTTTTTTGCCAACAAAATCTGTTAACCCTAGTCTTGCCACTTGGTGTCTCCATTACACAAAGATCAAGACTCCCTTTGCAGTAATCCCAGCCCCAGCCAACCCAGTGGGGAGAAGGCCTGCCCCAGGAATTAAATCCTCCAGGCCGGACCTTTATGTCATGTTTATGACTGTCTTCTGTGATGTTTCTTCAAATCACAGCCCATCTTCTAAAAAAAAAAAAAAAAAAGGGGGTGGGGTCAAGCACTGCTGGGTCTTACGGCATCAGACAACAAAGAAGAACTAGTCCAATTAATTTAACACCCCAGAGAACTCCAGTCTCAGTAGCTGGTTATATTACAGACCTCATGAAAAGCTGCTGATGTGTTTAGGACAAAGATTTTGCTTTGGGCCTGAAATTTTCCACTGCTCAGGAGTGGTGGCCCCACCGTTTGAAGTACAATATTCTTCTATTTCTCAGAAGCAAACATGCTCAGATCTCATCTTCCGATGCCCCCGCCCCTCCCCCTCCACGAAAACACGCTGCTCTCTGGAAGACCCCCTCAGCTACCCTTCTCTGGTGGAACAAGCAGGGCACTGTATACACGGTGAAATTGTCATGCAGAGAGTCAATAACCCTTTGATCCCTGGGGACTATTGAGTGATATATGGGACCAATGAAGCATCTCTTTGTCCTGTTCTTTGCGTGAGCTCTCCCCCTCCTTTGCTCAAAGGGTTCTGTGCAAAGAGATCGCAGGTTCCACTCCTGTAAAATATAGAGCAGGAGATATTTTTAAATGACTTGTCCTCGAGAAGCCCAGGGTCTAATTTCAAATGAGGGTCGCAGATTCCTCTTCCAGACCAACCGCTGCCTCCTCGACTATCCAGGGAAAGGCACCGGCCATCAAATGTTGCACCATTTGATGACACTGTACGGTCAGTAGAACAACAACTCTTGAAGGTAGCTCTCAGGATTGCTGGTGGCCAACATCTTCAGAGGCAGGAGTTGATTACAGAATGTGTTGCTGAAAAGGAAGGGAAGAGATTGGATGCCGCATATTTGTCTGTTTATTACTCCCCCGCCCTTATCCAGGGCAAGTTACATATTAACATACAAAATAAGACATTAACATTTGTCGTACAAATCAATACAAAAACAGACTAAAATAAAACTATTCGCCGATGACGCCAAACTATGTAATAAAGTAAGTGAATGCAATTTACAGAATTATATGGCACAGGACCTGCTTACATTGGAAAGTTGGTCCTCAACCTGGCAGCTAAGCTTCAATGCTAAGAAATGTAAGGTCATGCACCTCGGAAGCGGAAATCCATGCAGGACGTACTTCTTGAACGGAGAAACTTTAACTAGGACTTCAGCAGAATGAGATTTAGGAGTAATCATCAGTGCAGACATGAAAACTGCCAATCAAGTGGAGAAGGCTTCATCTAAGGCAAGGCAGATATCGGGTTGTATCAATAGAAGTTTCGTCAGCCGAAAGCCTGAAGTCATAATGCCGTTGTACAGGGCCTTGGTGAGACCTCATCTGGAGTACTGTGTGCAATTCTGGAGGCCACATTACAGTAAAGATGTGCGCAGAATTGAATCGGTTCAGCAGACGGCCACCAGGATGATCTCGGGGCTCAAGGGTCTCTCGTATGAAGAGAGACTGAACAAATTGCAGCTCTACACTCTCGAGGAACGTAGGGAGAGGGGAGACATGATCGAAACATTTAAGTACCTCACGGGACGTGTCGAAGTGGAAGATGATATTTTCTTTCTCAAGGGACCCTCGGCCACAAGAGGGCACCCACTCAAACTCAGGGACGGAAAATTTCATGGCGACACCAGAAAGTATTTCTTCACAGAGAGAGTGGTTGATCATTGGAACAAGCTTCCAGTGCAGGTGATCGAGGCAGACAGCGTGCCAGACTTTAAGAATAAATGGGATACCCATGTGGGATCCCTACAAGGGTCAAGATAAGGAAATTGGGTCATTAGGGCATAGACAGGGGGTGGGTAAGCAGAGTGGGCAGACTTGATGGGCTGTAGCCCTTTTCTGCCATCATCTTCTATGTTTCTATGACTATAACAAATTACATACTTGCATATAAAATCAAATTGCACATGGCATACATGTCACATCAACAACGAATATCATTTAAGGCAAAAACTGGCAAAACTCTAACATACATCAGAAATATAAAATTCCATAAGGCATACAAGATGCCTCGACAGCAGACATCATTATGCCAGATAAAACAGACCAGACCATCGAACACCTCTGTGACCAGCACTAGGCACTCAACAGTCATCACCCCCTTCTCCCTCAGCCTAACTCAGACCTTAGACTCATATGGAAAGCAAAGAAATTTGACCGCATCTCACCACTCCTCAAGAAATCTCATTGGCTCCCGGTGGCACATTGAATAACTTACAAGATATGTCTACTAAGCCTTAAATCAATACTTTATAAAACTCCTGCCTTTAATGACCGAGTCTTAATACCCTATGCTGAGTCGGTCCAGCGGATGGCCACTAGGATGGTCACCGGACTCAAGGGTCTCTCATTCGAAGAAAGACTGGGCAAACTGCAGCTCTATACCCTAGAGGAGCAGGGAAAGGGGTGACATGATTGAGACATTTAAGTACGTCACAGGTCGTGTCGAGGTGGAAAACGATATATTCTTTCCCAAGGGACCCTCGGTCACAAGGGGGCACCCGCTCAAACTCAGAGGAGGGAAATTTAGTGGTGACACCAGGAAGTATTTCTTCACAGAAAGGGTGGTAGATCACTGGAACAAACTTCCGGTGCAGGTGATCAAGGCCACCAGCGTGCTCGACTTTAAGAATAAATGGGACATCCACGTGGGATCCCTACGAGGGTCGAGTTAAGGAACTAGGACATTAGCACTCAGACTTAATGGGGTGGGTCAATAGAGTGGGCAGACTTGATGGGCTGTAGCTCTTTTCTGCCGTCATCTTTCTATGTTTCTATGCTCCCGCCTGGTCACTTAGATCTAATGACCAAAATTTGCTGGTGGTTCTCTCTCTCAAATCCATTAATATTCTCGGAGGCAATATATTTTTTCAGTCGTCGCTCCGCAACTATGGAACTCCCTCCCAATATACATAAGGGAAGAACGTCTCATCGATAGGTTTAAAAGCAAGTTAAAATGCTTTCTTTTTAAAGATGCTTTTGACTGCTGGTTTTTTAGAGTCAGGTCACACTTTTTAATTCCAGCTAGATTTTTTTTTGTTTGTTTTTTTTGTTTCCCTCCCTATTGTTACATCCCTGACTCGTCTCATTTACTATCATATTTTGTATTTCCTCCCCCACTTCCCTTTCAGTTCTGTTTTTGTCTTGTGATTTGTCTACGTTATTGGTACTGTCTCCCCAAATTTGGTGATGTATTATGTTTTTTAGATTTGTTCATCGCTTTGTATTAAGATTAAGCAATTCGTCAAATTTTAAAGAAAACTTGAAACTTATATTTCATCTTACAGAACAGGTGTCTTTTCAGATGAAGACGTGACAGAGTATTTTTTTCCCCCTACGCTAGCATCTCCAATCCATAGCCTGATGACATCAGCTCTAGAAAAAAAAACAAAAAACCCAGATCCTGAGCTTTCTATTCCATTTTGACTGGGCAGAAACAGATCATAAAACATCTCAACTCCCCTTGTCTCTGCAGTAGTCTCAGTTTCCCTTAAAAAAACTCCTCACCCACTTCCATACCAGCAGCAGTCTCGCCCTCCCTTAAAACCCTTCCTATGGTATCACTACCAGAACCAAGGACGTTATCCTCCCGCTGTATAGGGTGATGGTGCGATCGCATCTGGAATACTGCGTTCAGTACTGGTCGCCGTACCTTAAGAAGGACATGGCGATTCTCGAGAGGGTCCAGAGGAGAACGACAAAAATGATAAAGGGCATGGAAAACCTCTCATATGCTGAGAGGCTGGAGAAGCTGGGGCTCTTTTCCCTGGAAAAGCGGAGACTTAGAGGGGATATGATAGAAACTCATAAGATCATGAAGGGTATAGTGAAGGTAGAGAGGGACAGATTCTTCAGACTAGCAGGGGCAGCAAAAACTAGAGGGCACTCAAAAAAATTGAAGGGAGATAGGTTCAGAACAAATGCTAGGAAGTTCTTCTTCACGCAGAGGGTGGTGGACACCTGGAATGCGCTTCCAGAGGAGGTGGTAGAGCAGAGTACGACTTTGGGGGTTCAAAAGGGGATTGGACGAGTTCATGAAGGAAAAGGGGATCCATGGGTACAATTAGAGGGTTACTATACAGTACAGAAGGCTGTAAAGTAATAGAGTAGTAGAGAAATAGATCACTACAGGTCATTGACCTGGGGGGCCACCGCGGGAGCGGACTGACTCAGCAGAGGCAATGCTTATGTGCTTATATGCCAGCAACAGTCTCACTGAAACCTTCCCACCCTTGCAACAATTTCAGCGTTCTTGCAAGTTAGCCATCAGTTAGTCAGTTGTAGATCAGCCACATGTACAGGTAATCTAAACCTCTCATTCCTGCAGATTAACTCTTCACAAAAGGGTTATTCTCAGGGTTTGGCATGGGGGTTTTGCCTGGCTGTAGGAATAAAAACTCTTTATGTAGACAGAGGCTTTCCGTCAAACACAATCGTAGCTTAATACCATAGAAACCTATACATGGCCCATGAGGGATGCAAAACATCTTTAAAAATGAAACGCATGAACCTGTGGATTCCTCGACTTGCTTTGATGAGCCTCTGTTGTAGGAAGAGATTTGCAACCTGACAAACTTGTAGCCGGCCCATGTAGCCAAAGAAAACCCCCCAAAAGTGCGCTTCCTCAGATCCAAGGAGCTAACTCCCCCTGGAATCATAAAACTGTCCTATTCCAACCAGACTGAAATGTATCGGAGCCATAATTAAAAACTTGGTTCATCTGTGGCAGCCATTCCAGGGTGGACGGTCTAGCTTGAAAGCTTCCGAGGACACAAGAGGAAAATATTTCTCTTAATACGATCCGATTGCAGGCGACTTCTGAATAAAAAGTAACTGACTTCTAGTCATCCGAAGAAAATTTGATCTTGTATCTCTTGCGTTTTCCTGACTCACAGCTCAGTGCCGCAGCCACTGAGGCACAACCGAAATGTCAGAATGAATTCTTGTGACTGTCTCTGGTACGGATTTGCAAATGGCAAAACACCTTCTTTTTCTACCGTGATGAACACACTGTAGAAATCTCAAAAAATATACTCCTTTGAAACCACTGTGCCGAGTCAGATCAAAGCTCCTTTTGGAGGCGTGGCCTAGTGATTAGAGCGGCTGCCTCGGCACCCTTAGGTTGTGAGTTCGATTCCCCCAGTGCAGCTCCTTGCGACTCTGGACAAGTCACTTATCACTTCATTGCTCCAGGTACAAAATAAGTACCTGTCTAAAATACGTAAACCGCTTTGATTGAAACCACACAGAAAAAAGCAGTATACCATGTTCCACACCCATTACTTCTTTTCAAATGCCAGACACATAGGAGGGTGAGCAGGGGGCCGCACACCTCAGTGGGGTGGGACTCCAGGCTACCACAACACAAACACCCCTTCTGAAAGGCTTCTGGGCTATCAGAAAGTAAAAACACCCGGCAGTTATTAATGGGACTGGAAGAGAAAGCAGCAGTAAGTCCAGACGCTCAGTGAAGCGTGTAATAAGCTGTCGGGCTCCCTCACAAACCGATTATTGCCATTTCCAGGGTACTTAACAGCCACTGTACAGCCTTTGGAATGATAATCAGAGGGTTTCTGGGAGCATCGAATACCACATTGGTGGAGGGGACACCTTGGAATGCAACACAGGGCATAGAGAAGAGTCTCAAATTCGTGGCCCGGGAGCCACATGCGCCCCGCCAGGTACTATTTTGAGGCCCTCGGTATGTTTATCAATTGCAAAGTAAAAATGAAACAGTTTCTTGATCATATTCAAGTTTCAAGTTTATTAATTGGCTTGTTGAATCGCTTAATCAAATTTCTAAGTGATGTACAGCAATATACAATCTTAAGGAAACAAAAACAAAACATACACTTAATTCATTATAATATAAACAGAAGGTATGAGGGGGTGAAATACATTTTTTATAGTAAAGAGAGGACATATAAGGAAAATACAAAAGGAAGTTGGTAGACAAGTAAAAGCAAAAAAAAAAAAAAAAAAAAGGAAATTCAATAAAATAACTCAATAAAATAAAATTTAAAGTTACTTTGCAAAAGCATCTTTAAACAAGAAGGTTTTTAACTCGCTTTTAAATTTGCCAAATACCTTCTCTTCCCGTAAAAACATGGGAAGCGCATTCCAAGTCTGAGGTGCTGTACATGAGAAGATAAATTGTCTTCTTGTACTAATAATTTTAAGCGAAGGAATTGACAAAAGATTCCGTTCACTCGATCGTAAAATTCTTTGAAGTGAATATGTCTCTTTAGTTATAAATGACAACATTATTATTAAGACTTGGAAAGATTTATAAACTACACTTCTCTCTCCTTATTCGCGGTTTCGGCATTCGCGGTTTCGATTATTCACGGTTTTTAGCTTGCTGGCTCCTCCCCCCCCCCCCCCCAAATTACATCAGCTTGCGTAGAGAAATCGCCGATTCCAAGCGTTTATAGAGTAAATCGCTGATTCACAGCACTTTGCTCACTGTGTTTTGCCTCTCCTTCAAAAACAGGCCAGGTCTCCCACCATGTTATTCAAGGTTTCACCATATTCATAATGGTTTTTAATAGAAAACAGCAAATAACACATAAAAAAAGTTATTTGCGGTTTTTCAGCATTTGCGGTTCTGTTAATCTCCTATAACAGCGAATACGGAGGGAGAAGTGTATAATGAGTTTTACCTCATGCAAAATAGTTAATGTCTTATTAAAGAAATGATAATTTTTTTCTGAGGCCCTCCAAGTACCCACAAATCCAAAATGTGGCCCTGCAAAGGGTTTGAGTTTGAGACCACTGGGCTAATGCCTGTCAAACCTTTACATATTATCAATCTAAACAGACTGTTAGCAAAAGCACAACATGGATCTCAATTACAATATCACTACTGGAAAAGCGTTGGGATCGTGAGCCTAAGAGGATCTTGAAGAATGAAGTGGTTACGATCACCTGGAGCATCCTCATTCCGACTGAGATGCAAGGAAGTTGGACACATAGGTTACCTATACAGGTTACACCCTACAAACTCCAGAGGGAATCTCTCTTTTGCACAATACAAGCATTACAGCAATTATGAGATAAGAGACTGAAATCCTACTTCACATATCCTGCCTTAGGAGGGAAGTTCATTGTATATGTGGGGCCCGGAAGTGACATAATATACCCGGAAGGGTTATAATGGTTGGGGCTCAGCATCCTACTCTTCCTGACTGATGTTGGGGAGAGTGAGTGACGCAGTGGTTAAAGCTACAGCCTCAGCACCCTCAGGGTGTGGGATCAAACCCACATTGCTCCTTGTGACCCTGGGCAAGTTACTTAATCCCCCCATTGCACCAGATACACTAGGTAGCTAGTGAGCCCACCAGGACAGACAAGGAAAAATGCTTCAGTACCTGAATAAATTCATGTAAACTGTTCTGAACTCCCCTGGGAGAACAGTATAGAAAACTGAATAAATAGTGTGATGAATTTCAGCCTCTGATAACCAGAACTGGTATTGTGACATCATAATGCCTCATTCCACCAATGCCTAAGAGCCAACCTCATCAGTGATGTCACAACGGCTTGACTGGCTCACTTCTGCTACATAGGCCTGTAATTTGAAACCAACATAGGATCAATGTGAGGAAACCTGGTGCCTCCCCCCAAAAAAGGATTCACACAAAACACTGTTCCATAAAAAGCAAATTCAGACGTTTATTTTGTGTCCAACAAATAATATTCAGGAGATGAAAATGGAATTAGACACAGTGCTCAAGCGTGGAACTCGACACGGCGCCACATTTCGATGGAAACGCCTGCGTCAGGAATCACTCGATCGAAATAACTTTGTGCACCAATTTACATAAGCAAAAGAAGGTCCGTAAGACATTAAAAAAAAGCAAACATTTCCTACCTCCAAAGAGGATCCAACCATGCTGTAACCCAGTGTCCCGCAAACGTTTTGGCGCCGAGGCGCACTAAATCCAGTGCCGTGGCCAGAAGGCATCCAGAAGTGCGCCAACATCGATGCAATGATGTCACGTGCATGCGCACGGGCCCTCCGGCCGTGACCCTGAACCTGTCACTTCGCCGGTGGAGGATCCCGGAGGAGGGAAACCGTGGGGCGAGGAGAAATGCTGGCGAGGAGAGGCACGTCCTGTAAGCAGTCAGCCAGCGCCAGCGCCTCTTCCCCTCGCCGGTGTCTCGCGGCACACCTGGAACCTGCCAGGGCACACAGTTTGCAATACACTGCATGCCAGGATGCATTTTCTTGCTGGGGTAGAGTCAACCATGTCAAATACCCCCAAATTGGCCACGCCCTTCCAGAAAGGAATCTTTGCGGCTGTCCCAAGACCCAACAGAACCCCAAATATGGTCAATAACTTATGGACCTTCAGGTGGGAGTAAAGATTCTTTAAATCACAAGTGGACATAGCCACAATGAACTCTATACAAATTGCCCCCCTCCCAAGATAAACCATTATGAGGTTATAAATTTGCTTGAGGTGGCTTATATTGAATACCATTTTTAGTTGTATGATCTGCTTTCTTTATGCAGTTTTTATGATGTTTTAAATTTGTTGTTTTTGTGTATGGGGTCCTTTTGTCATATAGATTTTGTACTTTTTTGTGATTTTGTCTTGTTTTTTTGATTATGTATGTCATTTTGGAACCCACTTAGCATTGCTGGATTTGCGGGACATAAAAATATTTTAAATAAACAAATAAATTTATTCTCAACACTGTAGAAAACCCACAGAATTGAAGGCTTAAAATGGTCCCCCAGCTGAGGAGGTGGGGGGGGGCCTACACTTTTAATAGATTATGGGGCATGTGTGGGTCTGGTACGGAAGACAAAGGGCTCCTTTTATCAAGCCGCGCTAGCGGGGTTAGCACGTGCGACTTTTAATCACGCGCTAACCCCCCGCGCTGGCCATAAAACGAACGCCTGTTCAAGGCAGGTGTTAGCAGCTAGCGCGGCCGGCAGTTTTACCCGCACATGCGTTAAACTGCTAGCACGG
Organism: Geotrypetes seraphini; assembly: GCF_902459505.1. Taxonomy (NCBI): domain Eukaryota; kingdom Metazoa; phylum Chordata; class Amphibia; order Gymnophiona; family Dermophiidae; genus Geotrypetes; species Geotrypetes seraphini. Next base: position 11,407,674 of record NC_047091.1, read on the forward strand.
CTTGATAAAAGGAGCCCAAAGGTTAAGAGGTCAAATAAATAACACAATTTAGGGTGGGGAAGGCCTGGTGTTAGGTTCCATACGGGAAATGTATATATACTGAACATACAATCTACCCAAAATGGAAGAATCTCGACTGGATGACGGCGTGCTTGACTTTGAGTAAATGGGACATGTACGTGGGATCCCTACGTAGGATGAATCACTAGCATCTAGACTTATTGGGGTGGGTCAGTAGAGTGGGCAGACTTGATGGGCTATAGCCCTTTTCTGCCGTCATCTTTCTATGTTTCTAAATTCATCGTTAACTACCATCGTCTATGGCAAAACTTAAAATATATGATTCAGATGAACATGGAGGGAAATGGAGGGATTTAAAAAATGATCAAACCGCCCACCTGGAATGAGCCCATTGATCTTAAGCACCCACCCGGCACTCAGATGGCAGATTGCAACCCCACACCGATGGATCTTATCCTCTGTTTTAACAATTGATACATAACATATTCTGCCTGACTTTGAATTGGAACCTATTCCATTAATTCCCATCATTAACACTGCAGGTAGCTTGCCTTTGAAGGTCAGAGTAAGAAGACACAAGAGCCAAGGACACCCAACAAATGAGTCAGTGGACAGCCATTCTAATCTGCAGGAGAAATCCCTCCCTCGCTCACTTTCTGTCTTTGCAGCTTGTGTACGCTCTGTGGTTTCTCTCTCAGACTTCTAAATTACAGTTTACCAAGAGCCCCGACTACCCACACTTTACTGAAAACAATTATCTTCAAATAAGCAGCTAGATGTCCGCTCGCTCAGCGGGGAAGGGGAGGAAACCGAGAGGAGCACCCTATAATTGCAGCGTCAAAACCAGTGCACCTCAAGAGCCTGATTCTGAAAAAAAAAAAATCCCTAACGGAGCTGCCAAGTTATCCGGTTCTGGGAGGACGATTCAGGCCAATCCTGGATTTCAGATAACCCCATCCCGATGCGTCATTGGACCCACGGCGCTGCTTTCAATGAGTGGTGGGACAGATAGGGGGAAAAGAGTTTAAATTATGAACCGCTCAGATGGCTGCGCTGATAGGCGGGATATCAAATACAAAAATTAAAAATTAAAAATCAGGGACTACTAATACCATAATGCATTGGGAAATAGGTTCAAAACCTGAACTGGCTAAAATAAAAACACCTCTCCATCCTGGAACTGGATAACTTGTCCAAGGTCACGAGAAGCATCAGTGGATAAAGTGAGATTTGAAATATGACCTCCTTAGTTTTCAGCCTGCCCCTCTAATCACTAGAGCACCCCTACTCCAGTTGCACCCAACCCACCAGCCAATTGTGTTTTTCGTACACCCCTAATAAATATGCTTTTTTTTTTTCCTCCCAAAATTTTTTTTTTAAACCAAGGCACATACAAATTAAATACAACAGTCAGAGCACGTACAAAACTTGTTCAAAACTAAAGATAAGATAGTCATCCGCGGGAGTTTCTGCATGGAGACTAAATGAATATGCATTTAATGGAGGTGACAGGCGTGCAAATCTGCACCGTGTATATGTAGGGTTACCAGACGTCCGGGAAAACCTGGACAAAACCCGACATTTGTCAGGGGTTTGGAAAGCCCCTCCAAGCTCCGGCCGCATCTGGAGGGCCTCTGGGCATGCGCGCAAGATGTCACATGCATTTGCGCATGCTCCAGGCCCTCCAGACAAGACCGGAGCTCGTAGCAAAGAGTGGAGGCTTTCTGGGGGCAGGGGCTGGAAGGTGGGACAGGGCGGGGCTAAAGGCTGGGCTCGGTGAGGCTTGAGGCAGACCTGGGCGGGGCTGGACAGGGTCATGTGATTTGTCCAGGGTCACAAGGAGTAGCGTCCAGGGTTTTCTTTTTTAAAATATGAGTGCTATCCTGAAAACCTCAGCTCAGGGTTGGGAACCACTGATCTAGTCCATTGCCAAACTGCTTTTTCTTCAATTGTTTACAGCTGTAATGGGTAACAATATAGACCAGTGGTCTCAAACCCACGGCCCGGGGCCCGCCAGATACTATTTTGAGGCCCTTGGTATGTTTCCATTGTTCTGGAACGTTGCCTGCCTCACTGCTGTAACCTCACGCAAGCGCTTTCCTGCATCTGTACGCAATTGTGAGGTGGAGTGGAGAGGACAGTCGCATACAGACGCAGGAAAGCGCTTGCATGAGGTTTACAGCAGTGAGGCGGGAAACATTCCAGAACTTAAGGTAACCATTGGAGGCAGTGTAACTTGTGCGTGTGCACGTAATCTCGTGAACTCTCACGAAATTTGGCACCTCTCCTGGCGGTGAGAGCTTGATGTAAGATGGCGGTTGTGTCCGGTGCTGGAGGAGGTGAGAACTGAAGGCGCTTGCGGACGCGACCACCGGACACTTAAGGCACAAGTCGGATATCGATTCTCCCCTCTACAAAAAAAGCCTAGAGGATTGCGCCAAAATCTTGTCTCTTGCAGTTGATACTTTAGATTAGAATCTAAATCACAATTTTGCATGAGGTAAAAACTCTATAGTTTTTAAATCTTTCCTTAATTGCTTCTGATAATTTTAGCTATACTGTACACAGCTGAAAGCAGAGCAGCATGCAGAAAGTGAAAAACTATCAGAAACAATTAAGGAAAGATTTATAAACTATAACGAGTTTTACCTCATGCAAAATTGTCATTTCTTTAATAAGACATTAACTATTTTTTCTGCGGCCCTACACGTACCTACAAATCCAAAATGTGGCCCTGCAAAGGGTTTGAGTTTGAGACCGCTGATATAGACTGACACATAGACATCAACTGAATCACCACCAGCACCCTACGCAAGGCATATGGACTATCAGAGCGGGCCTAACGATTAAGACAGACTAGGTGGTCGCCTAGGGTAGCAGATTCTTGGAAGCAGCTGCAGAAAAGCAAAACCCAGATTCTCTATAGGTAGGGTTGCCAGATTTTTCCAAAGGAAAAACAGTACCCATGGCCACGCCCAGTTCTGCCCCCCCTCCCCCAGCTCTGCCACCAGATGCGCAGATGTGACGCAATGATGTCATGTGTGCCTGACGTCGCCACATTACACCCACGTATGTACGGATGCCTCTTCCCAACGCAATTTTGAGGGGAAGCTTTTCAAAATCCGGAGAAAGTGCCAGGTTTTGAAAAGCTATCCGGACCCCTGGACAAGTCCTCAAAAAGGAGGACCTGTCCAGTGAAATCCGGATGTCTGGTAACCCTATCTATAGGGAGCCGATATCAAAGGTCACCTAAAAAGCAGCCGCCGATCACGTGTCAATCATGCAACAGCACCCTATAGAGGCTCGCACTTCCGTGAAAGAAAGGCGTTGGAAATGTAAGCCATGGTTTTCCGGGCCTACATTTCCAGCGCCCTTCTTTGCCTCCTTTACTGAGAACATTTCCAAATTACAATTTGCAGAATCAAGAAGGTTGTAAAAAAAAGCTCATGGATTTCATATGCTACCTTTTTGGCACAGCCACAGAGTGTGGCACAGTGGTTAAAGCTACGGCTTTAGCACCCTGAGGTTGCGAGTTCAAACCCACGCTGCTCCTTGTGACCCTGGGCAAGTCACTTAATCCCCCCATGGCCCCAGGTACATTAGATAGATTGTGAGCCCACCGGCACAGACAGGGAAAATGCTTGAGTACCTGAATACATTCATGTAAACCGTTCTGAGTTCCCCTGGGAGAACAGTATAGAAAACTGAATAAATAAATAGTGTGAAGAGTTTCAGCCTCTGATAACCAAAGCTGGTATTGTGACATCACAATGCCTCATTCCACCAATGCCTAAGAGCCAACCTCATCAGTGATGTCACAATGGTTTCATTGTCCTATACTTGGCTCACTTCTGCTACCTTTTGATTTCTAGAGTGGTGCAAGCAAGAAAACAATTCAAATTTTACTGTCTATTATTTAAAGCCATGAATGGAGACAGCCCAGCCTACTTGAACCACCGCAATTTTATAGAAACGGTATAGAAAATTGAATAAATTAAATAAAATTAGATGCAGGTAGTTTCTCCCAAAGGTTTTTTACCTGGGGCAACGAAGAGTTTAAGTGACTTGCACAAGGTCACAAGAAGCTGTGATGGGACTCAAGTCCGAGCCCTGGTTCTCAGCCCACTTCACCGTTAGGCTGCTCACTCTTCCCCCCCCCCCCCCACCACCTCCAACCCCCATGCACATGCGCCACGTCACAAACTGCTTATGGGGGCTCTCACAAGCATGACAGTTTCCACTGCCGCCGCCGCCGCCACCGCCAACATACTCAAGCACCCTGCAGCAGTGGTAAGGCTGTGGACAGCTGACATTGTGAACTCTTCCAGGTCCCAAGATATCCAAAAAGAGTCTGGCCGGCAGCAAATCCGAGGATGTTATTTTTTTGTTTTTTTTCTTTTTTCCTCCACGCTGGGAGGAGCAGGGAAGGAGGCCAGCCAGCAACATGGCACCCTGGACCTGCAGGAGTCTTTATAAGAGACCTCTGCTTCCCTGCCCCTCCCACAGCCCAGATCATGTCAGCAAAATGGGCATAAAAGAGGGCTTTGATTTAGGACATCTGATCACTGCCTGATTCTCGTCTGCATCTGCAGTGCTGGCGGATATCAGATTGCATTAGTCACCGTGCCACAGGCCTGTTACATTCCCATGAGATTACAGGTGCTCACACAACAAAGTGCGACAACGCAGCAGGACTCTGCTTCATGTCGTCGGTAGGGAATAGAGAAAGCCTTTCAGCACATCTGGCCTCTTGAGACCTGACCCGTTCCAGGGCTGAACTGGTGGGAGGTCTTTAGTTGGGGGGGGGGAGAATGGTTTGAATTTCTCTTGCTCTCCTGAGGCCTTAGTGATACTTCTCCCTAGAGAAACAATGCCTCCTAATTTGCTATTTTCTAGCTAAATTGAGACAGACTACTTCAGAAGCCCTGGTATATTTTATGCGACCACAGTAAGATATGCGGCAAACAAAAAAAAGGAAAAAAAATACCCCAAGAAGAAATTGAAGATAATGAAGAAGTAGTGATGGAACTGTACACATCAACCAGAGATACCACTAACTCTCCCCACCCATCCCTTCATTCTTTTCCTTCTGCCTCACAGATATGGACAAAAGCAGAGCGTAAAAAGGGCTCTTCTCCGCCTATAAACTCAAGATACTGTAGTGCAGAGGGTCTCAAAGTCCCTCCTTGAGGGCCGCAATCCAGTCGGGTTTTCAGGATTTCCCCAATGAATATGCATGAGATCTATGCGCAGACACTGCTTTCAATGCATATTCATTGGTGAAATCCTGAACACCCGACTGGACTGCGGCCCTCAAGGAGGGGCTTTGAGATCCCTGCTGTAGTGCAGAAGCCGAACACCAGCGAGTGAGGAGGAGGAATCAGCCCGAAACGTGGCCACCTCCGGCAACCAGATTGACTGGCTCCAGGTTGGCCCAGCAGGGTCCAACCCAGTCATGTGTTTAGTCCATTGCATGCTGGGACGTCTAGCTAATTTTTCCAAGGCCTCGATAGCCGTTCCTACTCCACATGGGCCGCCAACAGGTCAGGTTTCAAGATTTCCCTAACAAATATGAATGAGAGGGATTTGCATGTCTGCCATGTCCATTATATGCCAATCTCCCTCGTACATACTTATTAGGGACAATCTTCCTTTACATCTTAGGCTAGAATCCTCATTTCTAAAATTTAAAGGTGGGTCTTAAGGCTTTTCAAATGTAAAGGTCTTTGAGTTTTGACTTGATCCATTTTGTCACTTGGATGAGCACCAGGAAAGGGTGTTGAGCCCTGGAATTCCCGGCAGAAGTTTTTGGTTTGTGATGTATTTGACGTTTTCACTATCTCTTGCATCTTTTTATCAGATTGTAAACTTCTTTTCTTTCATTCATTTTAATTTTTTGTATTTCTTTTATATTGCATTATCATTAAGTTTATTTTACGCAGACTTCTGCTTCATGGGTTTCACCTGAGGCTTCTAGATCTTTGAGTATTACAAAAATTTTGGAACCCTCAGAAGATGAAGTCATTTGTTGTTCGACTCTTCCGGTGACGTTTGTCTTTCATCAAGACAAGGAGGCACTCTTAAGGCTATTTTCTAGGCTTAAACAGGTGACCTTCCTAGAAAGTAAGATCTGTATGTTCCCAGACATTTCGAAAACTACTCAGACCAGGAGGAAAAGGTTTCTAGAATTAAAGCTATGGGAGCAAAATTTTAGTTAAGATTTCCCTGCAAGTGTTTGATCCTTATGGATGAAAATTCTTATATTTTCTTTAAGCCCTCCCAGTTGCAATTTTTTCTTGAGGGAAAAAGAGTAAAAATGCCTAGTGCTTCAATGTGAAAGTTAGAAAGGTGCTAGTGATAATCTGAAGATGTAACATTTCAAATCTGATTTGCATTTGTTTTCTTTTTGACTACATATTCTCTCTGTTAATGTGAATTGTCTCCCCCTATATGTGGACTTATCAGAGCTTGAGAATTGTTAATCTTTCTTTTATGGTCTGATTAGATTAGACTTAATTTGTAAATTTTCTTTTAATTATTAATGTGACACAACTCTATTCTATAGACTTTGGAGACCCCTAAAATACACTGTAAAGGTCCATCTTTGCCACCCTTACCACAACTGAGGATAGGGGGATTGAGGGATACAGATAAGGGTAGATAAGAGTATGGAAAGAGTAAAAAGATAAAAACAAGGGGCTATAGGGCTAAATCAAATAAACATGACAGGTCATGGAACTGATGGGCCGCCACGGGTGCGGACTGCTGGGCGCGATGGACCTCTGGTCTGACCCAGCGGAGGCAAATTCTTATGTTCTTATGTTCCCTCTAAGATGAGCATAAGAACATAAGAATAGCCTTATTGGGTCAGACCAATGGTCCATCAAGCCCAGTAGCCCGTTCTCACGGTGGCCAATCCAGGTCACTAGTACCTGGCAAAAACCCAAACGGTAGCAACATTCCATTCAGAATCCTAAAGAACAGCAAGATTCTGGAATCCCAAAGAGTAACAAAAGATTCCAGAATCTGAAGTAGTCACAACATTCCATGCTACCGATCCAGGGCAAGCAGTGGCTTCCCCCATGTCTTTCTCAATAACAGACTATGGACTTTCCCTCCAGGAACTTGTCCAAACCTTTCTTAAAACCAGCTACGCTATCCGCTCTTACCACAACCTCTGTTAATGCGTTCCAGAGCTTAACTATTCTCTGAACAATCATTCATATATTCTAGGAGTGTCGCTCACAGGGTTTACCATGATCGCTCATAAAAATGCTTGCAAATCAGGAAAATTGTTGGCGTTTAGAACTTGTTGCCGACACGAAAATGTTTTTTTTAGAACTTGTCACTCACGTAAGAAAAAATGTGCACACACCCCCTAGCTAATCCTTAGAGCAAGGGTAGGGAACTCCAGTCCTCGACAGCCGTATTCCAGTCGGGTTTTCAGGATTTCCCCAATGAATATGTATTGAAAGCAGTGCATGCAAATAGATCTCATGCATATTCATTGGGGAAATCCTGAAAACCCAACTGGAATACGGCTCTCAAGGATTGGAGTTCCCTACTCCTGCCTTAGAGAGAACATTGGTTGTGGGTTCAAACCCCACACTGCCTTGGCAATTCTGATACAAAGAGGAAGCAGAGTTTGCAGTTCTTTCAAAAACTGCATTTGTCTCTGAAAACCACCTTTTTATCTGACTGAAGCCTCTGATTCGATACATGCCTTATAACAGGGGTCTCAAAGTCCCTCCTTGAGGGCCGCAATCCAGTCGGGTTTTCAGGATTTCCCCAATAAATATGCATTGAAAGCAGTGCATGCAAATAGATCTCATGCATATTCATTGGGGAAATCCTAAAAACCCGACTGGATTGCGGCCCTCAAGGAGGGACTTTGAGACCCCTGCCTTATAACCTGAAATGATAACTATATTTTAGCAGCAGGTCATACGGGTCTAGAAACTCATACTTGATATACAAGGGAAAGCTTTGCACACAGCATGCAACTCTCTCAAACGCAGTTTCATTAGGAATAGTCTGAAAAACCAAACTGCAGCACCCAAGAATCAGAGGTGAATACCATTGGGTTGCAGCAGAGTCACCAAACTATCCATTTCCAGGCTAGAGATTTTGGGATAATCTTGGATGTCTGCCCACCCCATTCTGGTGTCTTACGGGTAGGATTTCCCCGACCTCCGGATTTCCCCGACATGATCGAGAGGGGGGACATGATTGAGAGGGGGGACATGATCGAGACGTTCAAGTATCTCACGGGCCGCATCGTAGCGGAAGAAGATATCTTCTTTTTCAAGGGACCCACGGCAACAAGAGGGCATCCGTGGAAAATCAGAGGCGGGAAACTACGAGGTGACACCAGGAAATTCTTTTTCACTGAAAGGGTGGTTGATCGCTGGAATAATCTTCCACTGCAGGTGATTGAGGCCAGCAGCGTGCCTGATTTTAAGGCCAAATGGGATCGACACGTGGGCTCTATTCACTAGGCAAAGGTAGGGGAGGGTCATTAGGGTGGGCAGACTAGATGGGCCGTGGCCCTTATCTGCCGTCTATTTCTATGTTTCTATGTTTCTATCCTCCTTTTCGAGGACATGTCCGGGGATCCAGATGGCTTTTCAAAACCTGGCACTTTATCCGGGTTTTGAAAAGTCTCCTCTAAATTGCATTGGGCAGGAGGCATTCCACACATGCCACGCGATATCACACGCATGTGGCATCTGCACATGTACAGATTTCCTCCTGCCCCACGAGAGCAGGCAGCAGGGGGTGGGGCTAGGGTGTGATTGGGGCGGGACTGACTGGGGGGGCTTACACCACTGATTTTAATGGATAGGATCTGGCACTACATATCCCATGCTGCTTTGGGATGCAGGTTCAAAAGCAAGACTATCACACAATTCTCCAGCCTGGAACTAGGTAACTTGGCATCCCTGTTGGAGAAATGGGCTGCAAAAACTAGGGAAGCCAGTTTGCTTTTCCCACTGACTTTTAGCAGTTCCATGATCACCAATTTCCTCAGCTTCCCAAATAGGCCGTAAGCTCTTTGGAGCTAAAGTTTAAAGAGAGGAGATTACAATAGGACAAACGTACCTAGAAATGTGCAAACAAGTGTTTCTGCATCCTTTGGCTTCCTGCTAACTTGACACAGGTTCACACCCGACTTGAGAAATCTTAAGTCAGCATGAGATCCACCTCGGAAAATTCTACATAACCGTAAAGCAGTTTTCCCCTTCAAGTTCTTGTCTCAACCCTTTCCAAGAGCTGCCAAAACTTACGACCATAAAGTAGAACGCAGGTCCTTCAGTGCTGATGCCCCACCGCCGCCAATCAAAACGCTTTGTTTTCTCATTGTTACAGCAGACAATGTTAATTCTTCTCCATGATCTCATGACCTCAAACCGGCCCAATCCACAAAGACACCGACGCACACTCCAGCTACAGACACATTCATTACATTACGCCCATCACTGTTGACCTTGCCTCCTGTCAAGGTCCCCGAGTTCTGCCTGCAGGCGATTCAGTTAACTTTGTAAAACCCGCTCCCTTCAACGAGCCCCGCCAACTCCAATTAATTCTTAGTGTAGGAAGGAAAAAATGGTTTCCTGACAATCTTGTTATAAAGCTAAAAAAAAAACCTGGCACAGACATTACCTAGAAGGCCATTAACAAACCAAGGCTAGAGTGTGCTGTGACGGCTTAGCCAGACATTCTGCTGTTTCTTGATGCTATTGTGAAAAGCAAGATTTATTTCTCCACCACAAAAGACGGTGCCAAATTAAGCTAGGAGAGGGGGGGTTGGCGATGCACTTCAGTCAACCGCACAAACCAAATTAATATAAAATGAATTTATTACCTTTGTGCTAAACTTTGGCTCAAGAGACAAGGACAAGACAAAGCCAGCAAACGAAAGGAACATTTCGGAAGCAGAGAGGGAGAAGGAAGGGAATTAGACACTGCAGATGGAAATGAAAGTCCTGCTATGGGGGCCCTGAGCTTTAAGGACCGTCCGTTTTTGGGTTCCATCCAGCATGAAATTAAAATCATGAAACCTAACCCCTGGACGCCTAATTGTTGCTGCAGTTTCTCCTCTGCGCTGATGGATAGCAAGACGAGAAGGACCGGAGGGAAGGCGGGCAGTGTAGGGTCATTCCCCATAGTAACAGGCAAAAACCAGATAGTGTAACAAGCTAAGATTTTTTTTTTAGCTTCGGGGAATTACATTGGCTACCGGTTGAGGCACGCATTGTTTTCAAGCTCCATTGTACCCGATTGATTTGATTTTTAGTTTCCACTCAAAAGTATTCTCGTAAAACTCATGCTTTATTTGTTTATCCATCAGTGAAGGGTTGCAAGTTTAAAAGATATCACGAACGTATACTCTCGCATCAGGCTGCCGTTTGGGACAAAGATTTTAAGCAACAGTTTTACCGTTTCATTTTCCTATTTAGAATTTAGGAGACACTTGAAAACTTGCTTTCTAGGTTCTTAGGCAATTAATTTTCATCTTCGTTCCTTAATTGTCACATTATATTAGTCTTTTTTTGTAAACCGCATAGAACTGCAAGGTTATGCGGTCTAGAAATCGATTTTTATTATTATTATTACATGTATGCAATATTATAATAACTAGTATTTAAGCCCATTACATTAACGGGTGTTGAACAGATGTGTCTGTCTGTCTTTCTTTCTTTCTGTCTGTCTCCTTGGCCGCTATCTGTCTGTCTGAGGGTTGTTTTTTTTCCTCTCTCTCTCTCTCTCTCTCTACGTAGCCGCTATCTGTCTGCTGTCTCTCTCCTTGGCCATTGTATGTCCATCTGTCTTTTTTTTTTGTCTCTCTCCTTGGTCACTATATGTCTGCATGCGCACTTCAAACTCCATGTATATGTGCAGGATCCTACTGCGCACGCGGAGGCACAGAGCACGGAGTTTCAAGTGCGCATGCGTGCTAAGGGTTTTATTATAGCAGATAATATACCCAACAATGGTCAAAGTACTAATCAATTATACAGAAATCTCACAACAAACATCTAAAAGCCCCCATACTTTTTTGAAATTTGTTATAGTATGCATTTTAACAGTAGCTAGCTCTTCATACTTCCTTCTCAAACAGTCAGCATTCCACCAGGCACATTCGGCCAAATCTGAACTATTTTTCCAATTTGCTAATATTTGTTGTAAAGCAGTGGTCTCAAACTCAAACCCTTTGTAGGGCCACATTTTGGATTTGTAGGTACTTGAAGGGTCGCAGAAAAAATAGTTAATGTCTTATTAAAGAAATGACAATTTTGTATGAGATAAAACTCTTTATAGTTTATAAATCTTTCCTCTTTGCTAACTCTTAATAATAATATTGTAATTTATAGCTAAAGAGACATATGATCAAGAAACTATTTTATTTTACTTTTGTGATTATGATAAACATACCAAGGGCCTCAAAATAGTACCTGGCGGGCCGCATGTGGCCCCCGGGCCACGTGTTTGAGACCACTGTTGTAAAGCTATACCAATTAAGATATCAAACAGTTTAGATTCTGTTTTTTGCAAAATATATTGTAAAGCTAAAGACCATAAAATAACAATCATATATGTCAAAGGAATCTGAAAATGGAATATACTTTCTTTTTTTTTTTTTTTTTTTTTTTAAATCTTTATTGATTTTCAAATATTAACAGTGCAAAACACAGGTACATATAAGAAGTCAAGAAGAGCACATTCATCTTGCAAACATACATGAGCAGTCATTTTATCCCACCCAGCCACCCATTGATGAATATACTTTCAATTTTACTCCATATAGAGTTCCAGAACTGGCTCACATTTGAACAAGGATAACACATATGGTGCCTAGGCCCTGTTTCTGATTTACAAGACCAGCATACCGGGGAAGTACTCTGATAATCTGCACAGTTTATATCAGTGGTCTCAAACTCAAACCCTTTGCAGGGCCACATTTTGGATTTGGAGGTACTTGGAGGGCCTCAGAAAAAAAATAGTTAATGTCTTATTAAAGAAATGACAATTTTGCATGAGATAAAACTCTTTATAGTTTGCTAAGTCTTAATAATAATATTGTAATTTATAGCTAAAGAGACATATGATCAAGAAACGGTTCTATTTTACTTTTGTGATTATGATAGACATACTGAGGGCCTCAAAATAGTACCTGGCGGGCCGTATGTGGCCGTTTGAGACCACTGGTTTATATGGTGTCCATGGAGCACGGTGAGCAACATAAAACAAGGATTGGGTTATAGATGAAGATAAAACTGGACGACAGATTCTATTCCAAAAACCGTACCCAGAGGTCTTTATCTACCTCTGCCCCCGACTCATGTTCCCAAATATGCTCCAATGCAGAGCATCTTAGCTCATTCTTGAATTTGAATTTTCTGTAAACTGAAGAGGCTCGCTTGTTCTGTTTATATAATTCCACAAGCTGAGATTTTTTTTTTTTATTGAAGAGACCAGAACCGTGTGTCGCAGTAACGAACAGCAAAGACCTTCCACTACAAAAATAGCCCGAAAAGATATGTAGTGACCCTTGGGGAGATACTATTAAACAAGAGAGTGCGCCTTGCAGCAGGGACATGCTATTCCGTTAGGAGCCTTCATTTTCGGTTTAAACCGATTTTCTTTGAAAATTCTATTACTTATGGGATCTTCCTTTTAATATCTGCAATTTCATCCACAGCTGCAGCCCAGGCTCAGCATAAGCTGTTAGCGCTCTAAGAGATGAAACGTTTAGGGGAATCTTCCTTCTCCTCCTCCCCCTCCACCCTGCCTCGAGATGAAGGCAGGGCAAAGGTAACGTTAGAGGCTTTCCATACACCTTGGGGGTTTCTGCTGGGAATGGGAGGGTCTCCTCAACTTCTCCTTGCACCTAGGCACAATATCCAAGCGACATTCAAAGGTAAATTAACCTAATCAAACTCGGTATCCCCACCACATCTCAAAAGCGATATCGTGGGACTGGAAAAGTTAGAGAAGGGTGATAAGATGACTTCCCTATGCAGAAAGGCCAAAGCAGCTTCAGCTTGGAGAAGAGACGGCTCAGGGGAGATATGATAGAGGTCTATAAAACACCGAGTAGAATGGAAAAGTTGACATGAATCAATATCCACTGTTTACTCTTTCCAAAAATACTAGGACTACTAAGCCGTACATTTAAAACAAACTGGAGACAACATTTCTTCACTAAATGTGTAATTAAACTCAAATTCATTGCCAAAGAATGTGGTGAAAGCAGATAGATTAGCAGCGTTTAAAAAAAGGTTTGGATAATTTCTTAAAACAAAAGTCCAAAAGCCATTATTAGAATGGACTTGGGAAAATCCACTGCTTAGTTCTAGGATAAGCAGCATAAAATCTGTTGTATTCTTTTGGGATCTTGCCAGGTACTTGTGACCTTGATTTGCCACTCTTGGAGACAGGATTCTGGGCTTGATGGACTTTTGATCTGTCCCAGTATGACAACTCTTTATGTTCTTACATGAGCCAGGTATAGGATAATCAAGCATGCCATTGTGACATCACTGCTGAGGTCGGCTCTTAGGCATTGGTGGAATGAGGCATTATGACATCACAGTCTCAGCTCTGGAATGTTGCTACTCTTTGGGTTTCTGCCAGGTACTTGGGACCTGGATTTGTCACTGCTGGAAACAGGATTCTGGGCTTGATGGACCTTTGATCTGTCCCAGTATGGCAACTCTTTATGTTCTTACATGAGCCAGGTATAGGATAATCAAGCATGCCATTGTGACATCACTGCTGAGGTCGGCTCTTAGGCATTGGTGGAATGAGGCATTATGACATCACAGTCTCAGCTCTGGAATGTTGCTACTCTTTGGGTTTCTGCCAGGTACTTGGGACCTGGATTTGTCACTGCTGGAAACAGGATCCTGGGCTTGATGGAACTTCGATCTGTCCCAGTATTGAAACTCTTATTTTAGAGCTCTGCCACTGCATCTTACTCAGATGCAATCTTAACCCCTACAGTTGGATTTTTAAGCTTTCAATGGCAATATCTCCCATATTTTGAAGACATGAACCATTCTGATTAAAATAAAACAAAAAGACAAACATTGGCTGGCTTTCTCCATGTTGCATCTGTCACAAGCCTACACTGAATAATTAACTGTTGAGTACTGATGTTCAAAGCACATCTCACACATGGTTAAAACAGCCTCATCAGACAGTGTACAACCAAGTCTGATCTCAGGGGGGGGGGGGGGAGAGGGGAAAGTTAACAGCTTGTTCACAGTTGTGCAAAGATGAGCCCAAGAACAATCTAGAAGTTCATAGGTCTGTGCCCTAAGCAGCTCCTATTTCCATTCAACCAAACCACATCTGTTTAGCTCATATTTTTGGATAGAATTACTGGAGCCTTTGAAGATTCCCAGTAAATTAGAAACTAGAAAGCACTTCTAAAAGGTGACATCAATAAAGACCATTTATCATTGAGTGCACGATCATGAAAAACACATGAGCCAAGTCTGAGTTATTCAGGAACCTCTGAAGGATTCCAAGTGATCAACTTTTCTCCTTCTTTTAATCTGTGCTATAAAACTACTAGAAAGAGTTTACCAGCAGTTGGTAGGATGATGAGAATCCTGCATGCCCTTTAAGTCTCGAGTGTTGTTTCACTTAAACCACCATCATTTTAAGAATATAAAAACACAAGAATACCTATACTGATTCAGAATCAATGGTCCATCAACCCCAGTATCCTGATTCCACAGTGGCCAATCCAGGTCACAAGAACCTGGCAGAAATCCAAATTGTAGCAAGATTCAAAAGCTTAGATTGTGATGTCATAATGCCTAATTCCACCAATGCCTAAGAGCCAGCTTCATCAGTGATGTCACAATGGCTTGACTGTCCTACACAGGTCAGAAGAAACTGGCAGAAATCCAAATAGTAGCAACATTCCAGCATGTGCTGGAGTCTCTGACCACCATTCCAGTTGACGCCTATGGAGACATGTTGAACTGGGCTTAAACCTTCAACTCCTGTTCTCTATCAAAAGGGGAGCCAAGAAAGTCTTAAAATAAACTGCCACAATCAAGGATCACCTATTTCAACGTTACTATATAAAAGTGTCCCGCAAACTTTTCGAGCCGGCAGCTCAAGGGTATCTGGAAGTGCAAGGACGTCAACGTGATGACATCATGCATATGCATGACATCATCACAGCGACGTCTGTGCGTGCGCAGAGGCCCTCCAGAGGGGGGACCTGAGATGCCAGTGGGGGAGTGCTGAATAAGAAAAAGCGTGGAGAGGAGGAGAGAAGCCAGGGAGAAGTAGAGACACGTCCTATAGCCAGTCAGCCGGCGCTGGCACCTCTCCTTCTCACCGGCGTTTGGCGGCACACCTGGAATCTCCGGACGCTGCACACTACAGTTTGCGATACACTGCTATACAACATCTCTATAACCACTCTAAATTCAATTATTCTTTTAATTCCTGTGGATCTGAATTTAACAAGTCTATCCACCAAGCTGTCTAGAGCAGTGTTCTTCAACCTTTTGACACCTACGGACAGGTGGAAATAAAATAATTATTTTGTGGACTGGCACCGGTCTGCGGAACGGCAGTTGAAGAACACTGGGCTAAGTCATGGGCCAGACCCCGCCCATCTACACCCAACCTCCACCCCAGACTCCTCCCCCATAATAGTACTAACTGTAACACCATTTTTTCCATTCATTTTTCCACATATACACACGCACACAATATAATCTTATTAACAACACATAATGGTTAACCACAAAATTAAACTACACAAAGCACACGGTATGCTTCTCAATATTCATGCCTACCAGAACACAGAGAACCCCATGCATATACAGGATCAAAAGCTTAAAGTATTAATATATGCAAACAAACCCTAAAATGCAAGACTCTGCATGCAGTACAACCCCAGAGGAAAAGAAACAAATGCATTTCTTCCTGAACAGACAGCAGATGTAAATCAATCACTAAATTAAAAAATAAAATCATTCCCCCTACCGTTGTCGTCTCCCTCCCTCCATGCTGTGCCTTGCCTTCTGGCCTGCCCCCTGGTGTTATCTTCGGGCCGGCTCCCTCTTCCTTAGTGCTGCAGTGCACAAAGCCGTGGGCAGCATCCCACGCCTCATCTGGAAGCCTTCCCTCTGACGCTGCGACGTCAGTGAAGGTTTCCGGTTCAGGCACAGGACGCGCGTAGGAGCCGCTGCCCACAGCTTTGTGCACTGCAGCACTGAGGAAGAGGGAACCAGCCCGAAGACAATGCCGCATCGATCACACCGTGGACCGGCAACTGAAGAGCACTCAATAAGAACATAAGACCATAAGCATCGCCTCTGCCGAGTCAGACCATAGGTCCATTGCGCCCAGCAGTCCGCTCCCAAGGCAGCCCCCCAGGTCAATGACCTGTAAGTGATCCTTTACTAAGACATCTTGTCCTGTATAGTGTCCCTCTAATTATACCCTTCAATCCCCTTTTCCTTCAGGAACTCGTCCAGTCCCTTTTTGAAACCCAAAATCGTTTTCTGCTCTACCACCTCCTCTGGAAGCGCATTCCAGGTATCCACCACCCTCTGAGTGAAGAACTTTCTAGCATTTGTTCTGAATCTGTCGCCCTTCAATTTTTTTGAGTGCCCTCATGTTTTAGTTGCCCCCGTCAGTCTGAAGAATCTGTCCCTCTCTACCTCCTCTATACCCTTCATGATCTTGTAAGTCTCTATCGTGTCCCCTCTAAGTCTCCGCTTTTCCAGGGTAAAGAGCCCCAGCTTCTCCAGCCTCTCAGCATATGAAAGGTTTTCCATGCCCTTTATCATTCTTGTTGCTCTTCTCTAGACCCTCTCGAGTATCGCCATATCCTTCTTGAGGTACGGCGACCAGTACAGAACGCAGTACTCCAGATGTGGGCGATGGGGTCCGATGTATGTGCCAGCCCTGTGGACCAGCAGGAAATTTCTGCAGACCTGCACCGGTCCGTGGTGCGTGGGTTGAAGAACACTGGCTACAGCATTAACCATAGTGCAAGAATGGTCGGCAAAATACCATCTTAGATTAAACGCTGAAAAAAAACTAGACTGCCATGGTCTGGGATACAGATACATTTGATTCCATCAGCTATCATGCTGACAAATCCTCCAAGGTCTTGAGAGTCGCTCCAGATAGCATAATTTTCAAATCTCAGTGAGCTAACAGTGTAGTCCAAAAGTCTTTTTCTATACTACAACAGTTAAGAAGGGTTAGACCCTATATTTTTCATCAACATTACAATTAAAATTGTATATACGGTAAATCTACCGTGAGTCTTTCTGCGTTGGGGCTCCTGTATTGAACTGCTAAAGCAGTGGTCTCAAACTCAAACCCTTTGCAGGGCCACATTTTAGATTTGTAGGTACTTGGAGGGCCTCTGAAAAAATAGTTAGGCTCTGATTCTCCAAAGTGCGTCCCGATTTTAGGCAGCTGTAGGCGTCCTACAGCTGTCTAATCAGCCAATCGGGATGCACGTTTTTAAAAATAATGCTCCCCAGGCAGGCCGCCTATATTGAAAGCGCCTCCATCAGACCAATTAGGCTTTAGGCATAGCGGGTCCGCCCATCCCCACTAATCCTAAGACCTGATTGGCCCAGGCTAGGCACCTGGGCCAATCAGGCCTTAGGATTAGTGGGGATGAGCGGACCCGCTATGCCTAAGGCCTGATTGGTCCAGGCTTCTAAAGCCTGGGCCAATCAGGCCTTAGATTTAGCAGGGATGGGCCAGGAAGGGGCGGGCCCGTCTCATTTCCACAAGGCGGGCCCGTCGGCTGGACGGCAGCAAGACCCGTCCAGCCGACCAACATGTAAAGGTTAGTTGGGGGAGGGAGGTTAGTTTTTTTTTTTTTTTGGGGGGGGGGGGGTCGTCAGACTTTCCGGCAGGAGGATTGGGCAACCTCCTGTCGGCGATTACCAGTTGGGGGGGGGAAGGGGGTTCCAGGGGGGTTCCGGCAGGAGGATTGGGCATCCTCCTGTCGGCGATGGGACAGGCGACCGCGGCCGCTATACATATTGCAGTAGGGAGATCCCTTGCTGCCATAAGTATAGCGGCCGCGTCTAATTTAACCCGATTCTCTAACCGGCGTCTGTACCATAGACGCCGGTAACAGAATCGAGGTTTAGTGTAGGACCGATTCTGTATAGGACACCTCTCCTGGGCGTCCTATACAGAATCAGGGCCTTAATGTCTTATTAAAGAAATGACAATTTTGCATGAGGTAAAACTCTTTCCTTTTGGCTAAGTCTTAATAATAATATTGTCATTTACAGGTAAAGAGACATATGATCAAAAAAACTGTTTTATTTTACTTTTGTGATTATGATAGACATACTGAGGGCCTTAGAATAGTACCTGGTGGGCCGCATGTGGCCCCCGGGCCGCGTGTTTGAGACCACTGTGCTAAAGGATGGTGTGGGGGAAGTGCAGTACCCCTGCAGAGAAATTCCTCTAGATGGTTAGAATCTCGGAGCAGCGATAAATTTGATTTGGATGGGCAAAGCACGCGATGTCACTGCTTGATGAAGCAACAAACAGAGTAATTTGCCGAAAGAACCCAGAGCTTCCCTACGGACTCTATCCGATGATAAATGGCTTGTGAGGGTCTCTCTCCTCCCGGCAGGATGCTTCACTTTCCACGCAGCGTGTCATTCTGTCAGTCAGCGTGCTTCACAGCATTCTGCGACGGCGTAAGTTTCTGCATGTGCGTGCAATCACAGAAGCTATTTTAGAGGCGATCTGGACAGAGGGATGTTTTTTTAATCTCTCCATAAAATGTGCGGGACAATGGTAAAAGAACAGCATTTCTCCTTTTAAAATAAAAACAAGGGAAGGCTGGCAGCTCTGTACACAGAACATGTGCATCTCAGACAGACAGTTCAGCTGTGTAAAGAGCTTTATGCTTCACGTCTTGCATGTTAAAGACCAATCTACTCGTTCCTCTTCCAGATGCGCAAATGAAACATTTTTGCAAAGTCTCCCTGCCTGAGATCAAAGAGTGAGAGGACAGCACCATACAAGCATCAGGGTACCAGGACTCACATTTTGAAAAGCGTGTGGGGGAGGGGAGGAAGAAGTTGGATTAGGAAAAGTGTGGATTACTGAACTACGGTGCACAGCAAGAACAGCCAGTCGGTATCTTTCATATTCATGAGTGGTGACATGTGGCTAGGACAGTATTAACCCTTTAGTGAGCCAGAGGCAAAAAAATCATACCCACCCCCCTTAAATCGTAATATATAAAAACATTTTATTGCTCCCACAAGTGGGACTTCTAGGGTTAGGACTGCAGAAAACCACTAGCAGAAGGCAGTGGTAGCTAGAGAATGACATGGGGACAATTTTATCACCGTTCCTGCAGGAACTCAATTTTCCCGTCCCCGCGAGTTTTGTTGCTGTCCCTGTCCCATTCCTTTTTAGCTCCGCCTTAACTGCACAAGCTTCGAACACTTATGATTTTAAAGTGTTTGAGTCTTATGAAGATGAGGACGGAGCTTAGGCATTGGTGGAATGAGGCATTATGACATCACAATCTGAGCTCTAGAATGTTGCTACTTAGGATTTTAAAGTGTTTGAGGCTTGTGCAGATGAGGACGGGGCTTAGGCATTGGTGGAATGAGGCATTATGACATCACAATCTGAGCTCTAGAATGTTGCTACTTAGGATTTTAAAGCGTTTGAGGCTTGTGCGGATGAGGACAGAGCTTAGGCATTGGTGGAATGAGGCATTATGACATCACAATCTGAGCTCTAGAATGTTGCTGCTTAGGATTTTAAAGCGTTTGAGGCTTGTGCAGATGAGGACGGAGCTTAGGCATTGGTGGAATGAGGCATTATGACATCACAATCTGAGCGCTAGAATGTTGCTACTTAGGATTTTAAAGTGTTTGAGGCTTGTGCAGATGAGGACGGAGCTTAGGCATTGGTGGAATGAGGCATTATGACATCACAATCTGAGCGCTAGAATGTTGCTACTTAGGATTTTAAAGTGTTTGAGGCTTGTGCAGATGAGGACAGAGCTTAGGCATTGGTGGAATGAGGCATTATGACATCACAATCTGAGCTCTAGAATGTTGCTACTTAGGATTTTAAAGTGTTTGAGGCTTGTGCAGATGAGGACAGAGCTTAGGCATTGGTGGAATGAGGCATTATGACATCACAATCTGAGCTCTAGAATGTTGCTACTTAGGATTTTAAAGTGTTTGAGGCTTGTGCAGATGAGGACGGAGCTTAGGCATTGAGGACCAGTCGCTCATGTCCTTTCCGACTGCCCTGCTTTTGTATACTCGCGAGCCCGTGGTTTTAACAGAACAGAACACACCGTGAGGAAGGATGGAGAAGCTTTCCACCAAGCACTGGCATGTTATACCAGTAATGTCACTGGGAAAGTTTGGATTCTCTACCTATATCTGCTGGTAGGAAGGGAGGGATAACATCTATTTGTTAAAGTTGATACATACTGACTAAAAGAAAGGAAATTATGACTGCTGCGACCACATTTCACCTTATTCGATGTTTCCAGTCAATGCATACTACTACTAAGAATTATTTCTATAGCGCCACCAGACGTACACAGCACTGTACAGAGTCACAAAGAAGACAGTCCCTGCTCGAAAGAGCTCACAATCTAAACAGCCAAGACAGACAAATAGGATGTCATGGATACAGTTAAGGGGAACGGTTAATCAGCGGGCTGGGTTGGAAGGCATCGGGGAGTACAGGACAATCAAGCCATTGTAACATCACTGGTGAGGTTGGCTCTTATTGGTGGAATGAGGCATTATGACATCACAGTCTCAGCTCTGCTTCCCCAAAACTGAATCTCTTCACACTACTACTACTATGAATTAGTCCTATAGTGCTACCAGCCATACACAGCGCTGTACAGAGTCACAAAGAAGACGGTCCCTGCTTGAAAGAGCTTACAATCTTAACAGACAAGACAGACAAACAGGATGCCAAGGATACAGTTAAGGGGCTGGGTTGGAGGGCATAGGTAGCATACTATCAACTGGACAAGTTGAAAGCAGAAAAGTCAGCTGACAACCAGTTTAGAAAAGGCCTGATGTGTTCTAGCCACCACTTCGACCATTAACTAAGACTTTTTTCTCCCAGTTTCTATCCACATGGGAAAGAAAACTTTGTAAACCCAACTATAAATGTAAAGTTTATTAAAGTTATTTAAGGTTTGAAAGTGAATGGAGCGTAACAAACAGTATAAGCAGTCTTCATTTTTAAAATGCAATTAAATATTAAAACAACCCCCTCTCCCCCCTTTCACAAAATTGTAGTGTGGTTTTTAGCAGCGGCCGCAAGTGGTAACAGCTCCAATGTTCACAGAATTCCTATGAGCGTCAGAGATGTTACTGCCGGGATAACGAAAAAAAAAAAGTGCGATAGTTTTGTAAAAGGGGGGGGGGGGGTAAGACTGTTTTATACTGTTTGGTAAGCTCCATGCAATTACAGGTTCTTAAGGAAATTATATATATATATATATATATATCCCCTATATAACATCTGCACTCCTACTTGCGTGTTCCATTTCCCTGATCCGTGAGATGTAGGTCCGTGGCCACAGGAGTGCGTATGCGCGAGTCCCCAGCCCCTACCTACACGTGCAGGACTGGCTGCCAGCGCTGGACTCCCTGCTCTCCACACGATCGATAAGGCTCACTTACTCCCTTGTCACCCCCCACCTTCCCTTCCCGCGATCCGACGTCTCACTTAGTCCCTTCCCGCCCCCCCTTCCCGCGATCCGACCGGCTCACTTAGTCCCTTCCCGCCCCCCCCCTTCCCTTCCCGCGGTCCCGACTCCAAACCTGCGACTCCAGCAGCGTCTGCAGTACTCTACACACGCTGCTTCGGGGCCTCCTACTGCCCTGATTTACTCTGGCACGTCCCTGATGACATCATCAGAGACGCAGCAGAGCAAATCAGGGCAGTAGAAGGCCCCGAAGCAGCGTGTATAGAGTGCTGCAGACGCTGCTGGAGTCGCAGGTTTGTCGGGACCACGGGAAGGGAAGGGGGGGCAGAAAGGGACTAAGGGAGCCGGCCAGACCGCGGGAAGGGAAAAGGGGGGTAGGGGAAACGCTGCTGCTGCACAGGGAAGTAGTGTGGGGGGAGGAAATGCTGCTGTGGCTGCTGCACAGGGAAGTGGGGGGAGAGAAATGCTGCTGCATAGGAGGCAGGGAGAGACAGACAGATAGATAGAAAGAAAGACAGACAGTTGGAGGAAGGGAGACAGAAAGAAAAGAAGAAAGACACAGGAGCAGGGAGAGACACAGAAAGACAGACAGACAAAGGGGGCCAGGGAGAGAGACAGACAGAAAGAAAGACAGCGGGAGGGAGAGAGAGACAGAAATAAGGAAAGACAGACAGACATATATTCTAGCACCCGTTAATGTAACGGGCTAAAATACTAGTATATATATATATATATTTGTAACCAGTAAACTGTAAATTATGTATGTTAACCTGTAACCCGTTCTAGCTCGTTAGGTAGAATGGGTAAGAAAATGAAATAAATATAGAGGCAGTGCCCAGGTTAAGAACAACTTACGTTTGTAAAGGTGTTCTTAAGTTGGATTTGTATGTAACTCAGAAATCATAAAAGCAGCTGACCATTAACTTGTATTATTAGTCTGAGTCTCTTTGGACCCTCTAAGGATTTCTTTAAAAATCATGGTTTTAGATTTTTGTGAAACTGTATATACAGCCAGTCCCTGAGTTACAGACACCCGACTTAAATATGACTCGCACTTAAGAACACAGTTGCGGCTTCATTTGATTTCACTGAGCAGTATTTCCAGTGGCATAGACTCCTATACTTCTCCTGTAGCATGTTCAGGAATGATGCAGGACCACATTAAGAACCCTGTGTGATTGTGCATGCTGTATCTCAGAGCAGTGGTCTCAAACCCGCGGCCCAGGTGCCAGGTACTATTTTGAGGCCCTCGGTACGTTTATCATAATCACAAAGGTAAAATAAAACAGTTTCTTGATCATATGGCTCTTTAGCTATAAATTACAATATTATTATTAAGTCTTAGCCAAATGGAAAGATTTATAAATTATAAAGAGTTTTACCGCATGCAAAATTGTCATTTCTTTAATAAGACATTAACTATTTTTTTTCTGAGGCCCTCCAAGTACCTACAAATCCAAAATGTGGCCCTGCAAAGGGTTTGAGTTGGAGACCACTGGCTTAGAGGGAACACTGGTAGGGACAGTGGGCCCTTTTGTCAAGAATCTTAAAATCTACAAGATATCTATCACCCCAGACTGTATGTATTATTTGATAACTTTATATAGCATGTATAATTCTTTGTAACATATTTAACTATACAAAATTCTATGTAAAAATATGTTGTCTATAACACTACCCTCCCCCCCCCCCACTAGAATTCTAATGACCATGATGAAGATTCAGCGGGATATAAGATTGCCCATAATATAACCTTTGTATTGAACTAACCATGCATTACTTGGCTAGCTTTTGGGAATCGCACCCCCCTTCCATCAGGCCAGAAGAAAGATGCCACTGCATACAACGCATTCAAGCACGTAGCAATTATCCAACTTCATTAGGATTTTATAGATATGAATGCATTGCCTTGGGAGAGAGGAAAATCACTCATTGTGACAATTCGAATATTTTGTAAGGAGTGGTTTTCCTCACCCTCCCCCCCCTCTCTCCCAAGACAACAATTTCATATCCGACATCATTTAGTGGCTATATAGGACCAACCTATTTTCAATAAATAATGGAATCGATATTCAAAGTGATTTATCCAGGCAGAAGAGACTCGTCTCAGGTTAAATCACTTGTGTGGGGTTATCCATTGATATCCATTGGCATTTAACCAGACACTCTGTGGCATCATTGCCAGTGATTTTGTGGGTGCTCTGGGGACAGAGTCAGCACTTAACTGTATAAGACATTTTCCTTCCCTTCTCCCCCTGTCGAGCAGTAGCGCTTCTCCCTAACTTTTACCTCCCCCCTGTCCAACAGAAGCCATTATCCCTTCCTTTTACCTTCCCCCCTGTCCAGCAGCACCATTTGTTCCAAATTCCAGCGGTCTCTCCCTATCATCGGGCCCTCTCCTCCTCTTCCCGTTGCCGCGGGGGGGGGGGGGGGTTTCGTGTAGGCCAGCATTGTTTATTCTTTTTCATTGAGGCCAGCTTCCAACCCGCTGAAATGGTCGCATGTGCCGCACGCGCCGCAAACAGAAGCCTCCTATGAAGGCCCTGGAAACACAGTTATCCATTTGCTGTTTTTCTCTCCTTCACTTTCTGCCCTACATCCATCTTTTTGGAGTCAAAGAACACTGCCCTCGTTGTACATTGATAGTTATTCAGCAATGCTGTACATATGTGAAGATTAGCTCAGAGACATGGAGGGGTACCACGGAAGGGAAACCACCCCCCACCAATCACTGCTAAATCTTCCATACTTTTAAGCATAAATTGGTGCCAAATGAATACCGAATTCAAAAACTCTTCACTTGTTTGAAATACTTAAGAAAAAAACTTGGCTAAAGCTTGGTTTCTTGGTTTCGACGTGAACCCGTTTAGTGCTACCGCTTCAGGAAACCCCAACGGCTTAGAAATCGGCCGCACTGGAAAGAATGCAGTAGGTGGGAGCGTCCTTTAAGTATTTGAGCTGCTTTGAGTAAAGATTCAAATCACCTCCTGCCGCCTGATCGTTCTTTCCAGTGCGGCCGATTTCTAAGCCGTTGGGTTTCCTGAAGCGGTAGCACGAAACGGGTTCACGTCGAAACCAAGCTTTAGCCAAGTTTTTTTCTTAAGTATTTCAAACAAGTGAAGAGTTTTTGAATTCAGTATTCATTTGGCACCAATTTATGCTTAAAAGTACAGAAGATTTGGCAATGATTAGGTGGTGAGGTGGTTTAGGGGGGTTTCCCTTCCGTGGTACCCCTCCATGTCTCTGAGCTAATCTTCATATATGTATAGCATTGCTGAATAACTATCAATGTACAACTAGGGTAGTGTTCTTTGACTACAAACAAATATTTTTCATTCCCTACTTTGATATTAATGGTATATTTATACCTTTTCCCTGCGCATGTTTTGACTTAGTCTACATCCATCCAATTTTTAACATTCAACTTTCTTCCATTTTTCTGCTTCCTCCTCAAATCTACAGGAACTCACGGCAGCTATTTCCTATTGGCGACCTGCACGGGGCAGGAGCGTAGGAAGATTGCTCCTGCCCTGAAAGCCCGCTAGACCACCAGGTAAGGCCGGGATGCCGGGGGTAAGGCAGGAGGGAGGCGGGGGTGGGTCAGAGCCGGACCAGAAGATATTTGCGGCATTTCACCATTCGCGGTCCGACTCTGCCCCTATTCCCCGCAAATCCGGAGGGAGAAGTGTACATGTAGTTAATGATCTTACTAATACCAGAAGAATCCTAGCTTAATACTAGTGATACATTTTTTCCATAGCATCTGTCTTCCCCTTTTCCCCCCTCCTATGGTCTGGGATCTTTATCCCCTCCTTCGCACAGTCTGGCATCTCTCTCCCCTCCTTTGTGGTTTGACATCTCTCTGTCTTTCCCTTCCCCTCCTTATTCTGGAATTCCTCCCTCCTCCTTCCTTTCCCTGGTCAGACATCTCTCTGTTCTCCCCTCCTTCCCCATCCAGTGGTCTGACATCTCTTGCCTTCTCTTTCCACTCCCCCTCCTCTCCCCACCCCTGTGGTCTGGCATCTCTTGCCTACCTTTCCCATTCTTGCAAGCAGTGGTTATAGTTTACCCTGAAGAGAGAGTTCTCAGTCCTATGTCCATCTTACAACACAACCATCTATGTAAGAATATTCTTAAAAAGTCACTACAAAATCCTCACCAGAAACAAAATATGTACATATATGTAAACACCCTTCCAAAGACCACATGAGCCACTTCCTATCAATAGAAGCACTTCCTGTTCTTTTAGATGTCTTGGTGTGCTCCTTTCCAGATCACCCTCAATATGTATACCCTAGAGCAGGGATCTCAAAGTCCCTCCTTGAGGGCTGCAATCCAATCGGGTTTTCAGGATTTCCCCAATGAATATGCATTGAAAGCAGTGCATGCACATAGATCTCATGCATATTAATTGGGGAAATCCTGAAAACCCGACTGGATTGCGGCCCTCAAGGAGGGACTTTGAGATCCCTGCCCTAGAGGAAAAGAGGAAAGGGGGGGATATGATACAGATGTTTAAATACCTCAAAGCTATTAATATGCAAACTAATCTTCTTCAGAGATGGAGAAGTGGTAGATTTAGAGGTCATGAGTTGAAGTTGTAAGGTGGGAGACTTAGAAGCAATGTCAGGAAATACTTTTTCACAGAAAGGGTGGTTGATGCTTGGAACGCCCTCTCATGAAGGCCGTGATGACGAAAACAGTGAAGGAGCTCAAGAATACATGGGATAAACATAGAGGGACACAATATAGAAAAAGGATGGGAGCCAATTAAAGCAAAACTTAAATGACCTCATAACTGGAGTGAGCTTTGACGGCAGTTTCAGAGGTTGGCAAGTAAGACCAATACCAGGCAGACTTATATGATCTGAGACCCATAATAGGCAAAAAAAAAAAAAAAAACAGATCAGGATCAAGGCTGGCATGGGCTTTGATGCAACTCCTGTAGTTGGGATAGGGTAAGCAAACATCCGGATTTCCCTGGACATGTGCTCCATTTGAGGACATGTCCGGGGGTCCGGACAGCTTTTCCAAAACCCAGCACTTTGTCCGGTTTTTGAAAAGCTTTCCTTCATGCAGGAGAGAGCATCCATGCATGCACGGATGTCCTGCCCGACGAGAGCAGGCAGCAGGGGAGGGCAGGATTGGAGGCGGAGCTGGGGCAGAACCAGGGCGGGGATGGGCGGGACTGGGCAGGACCGGAGGCGGGACTACGGGTCTGGATTTTCCAGATGGAAAATCTGTTAACCCTAAGTTGGGAAGTAGGACCAGTGTCGGACAGACTTCTATGGTTTGTTCCCTAACACTGGTAGAGAAGAGATAGAGAAAGTAAAACAGTATTTAATCATAAGAGTGCTAGAATCAACTCTGGCCAACTTTATGGGCAAACTGGATGGGCCATGCAGGTCTTTTATCTATGGTACCCGTCTCAGTCTGAAGAACCTTTCACTTAGAAATGTGTTTTCCAGGCTCCCAGGAGATTCTTGGGACAGAGAATCCAACGGGGTATTTTCAGAGTCATTTATTCCGGTTTTCACTCTGCAGAGCTGCTACTGTTTGCAGGATAAATCTGAGCAATCAGCATTTCAGATGACACTACTTGGAGGCGATGGCGGGCAGCTACTTGCGAGCTGGTGTTAATTGGATGCTACAGAGTTGGCGCTTTTGACAAATTAATGTGTAAAATCACAATATTTCCACATTTAACCCCTACTGTGCTGGTACCTTTTGCACACAATCCAAGGGGGGCCGATCTTTATTTGTACAAAGGCAGAGGAAGAGGGTAGGCCTCTGGAGCCATGGCCTGACTAATATGAGTAACCCAATGGTTTGTGCAGTGGCCTGAGGGACAGGGTTCAATTCCCACCCCAGCTCTTTGTGACCCTGGGCAAGTTACCTAATCCTCCTCTGCCCCAGGTACATTTTAAAAATAAGCCAAGCCTTCGATTATGAGCACACAAAGGACAGCAAACCCAACCTGCAGTTTGCACCAGCATAGACTCTTT
The DNA here is from genome assembly GCF_902459505.1 of Geotrypetes seraphini. Lineage (NCBI taxonomy): Eukaryota > Metazoa > Chordata > Amphibia > Gymnophiona > Dermophiidae > Geotrypetes > Geotrypetes seraphini. The sequence goes on from NC_047091.1 coordinate 11,435,439, forward strand.
CTCCGATGTCACTTCCTGGACCCGTGCCTAGGAAATGACATCAGAGGAAGGGCCAACGCTGGGACGAGCAGCCGGTTGGAGTTGCTGCTCATGTGGGAACATTAAAGGGGTTTGGGGGAACCTCTCAGCCTCGCTACACCACTGGCTAAATGCACAAAATTCTTTAAGCTTACAAGAACTGAAGCAGAACGTGACCTAGGGGTGATCGTCAGTGAGGACATGAAGGCTGCCAATCAAGTGGAGCAAGCTTCATCCAAAGCAAGACAAGTCATAGGTTGCATACGCAGAGGCTTCGTCAGCCGAAAGCCATTATGCCATTGTATAGATCCATGGTGAGGCCCCACCTGGAATACTGTGTGCAATTCTGGAGACCGCATTATCGCAAGGATGTGCTGAGACTGGAGTCGGTTCAGAGAATGGCCACTCGGATGGTCTCGGGACTCAAGGATCTCCCGTACGAGGAACGGTTAAACAAATTGCAGCTATACTCGCTCGAGGAGCGCAGAGAGAGGGGGGGGACATGATCGAGACGTTCAAGTATCTCTCGGGCCGCATAGAGACGGAGGAAGATATCTTCCTTTTCAAGGGTCCCACGACAACAAGAGGGCATCCGTGGAAAATTAGGGGAGGGAAACTACGAGCTGACACCAGGAAATTCTTTTTCACAGAAAGGGTGGTTGATCGCTGGAATAGTCTTCCACTGCATGTGATCGAGGCCAGCAGCGTGCCTGATTTTAAGGCCAAATGGGATCGTCACATGGGATCTATTCACAGGGCGAAGGTAGGGGAGGGACATTAGGGTGGGCAGACTGGATGGGCCTTGGCCCTTATCTGCCGTCTATTTCTATGTTTCTATGTTTCTATGCTGCTTTCTTTATAAAAAGTTTGTAAAGTTTGCAATAAACATTTAAAGAAAGTTTTTTTTATGCCCATGATAGAAAAATATTGCATTGTGTTTATTATTCTATTTGGCTTATACAAAACGAAGTACAAATGAACAGACACAATAAATACCATTACAAACCATACAAAAATATACTAAAAACATAAAACAGTTAACAGCGATCATCGTCCACATCCTCCCCACAACCACAACACAGATAGCTGTTCTTCAGCCATATTTCATTTTACGGGAAAAAGATGGCGTTTCAGCCATCTTTTAAATGTCGCCATATTCTCTTGCTGTTGCATAGATTGCGGAAGCCTGTTCCATTCCTCTGGACCAATCCAGGAGAAACCCCTCCCCCCCCCGCCCTTGATATCTGAAGTCTCAACTCCTTCCTTGTTGGGATCCACAGATCCCAATGTTCAGAGGAACGCAACTTGGGAAGTGCAATATAATACTCCAGACAATCCGATAGGTATTTCAGGGCCATCCCATGCAGACTTTGGTAAACTACCAACAATAGCTTATATCGGACCCAATATAACTTGATGTAAAAAGCAGATACATGTTCAGCTTATGATGAAATTTTGAGCTGCCTGTAACGCATGCAGTATAGTAGAGGGCACGCCAAGCAAGACAAGATTACAATAATCGAGACTCGGCATCGCAACCAATTAAATGAACGTGTTTATCATCACCCCAAGAAAGGTAAGCCCACAAGTTGCACAATATCTGCAGCTTGAAATAAGTTTTCCTCACAATGGCAGCTTTTTAAATGACAGCTGAGCATCAAGAATTACTCCTAGGTATATTTGCTATTGAGAATAAAATATTTTTAAAAATTATATAAACATTTTTCATAGTGAATCACAATGTATGAGTATTTATTCGATCTGTTTTAGTTATTGAAGACACTCCTGTCCTATTTGTGTATACGTCTGGGCCAATCAGATGCACCGGGGAAGAGTCTAAGGCTCTGATTGGCCTGGACGCCTAAGGCCCCACCCATAGGAGGGGCCTTAAACAACCTGGGCCAATCAGAGCTTCAGGTCCCTCCCCAGTACATCTCAGGATGTACCGGGGAGGGGAAGCCCCGCCATTTTGAAGAGGCGGGCCTGCTGGCCGGAGGGAGTAGGCATCCCTCCAGCCAGCTATCTAAGTAAGGTAAGGGGGAGAGGGCAGGGTTGTCAGAGGCATGGGGGGGTTGCATGGCAGCAAGAGAGAGTGGGCATCTCTCCCGCTGCCGATGGGATGATGGGGGTGTGTTGCTTGGTGGCAATCTCTTCTGCTGTCGGGTGGAGGGTTGCTTGACTTCAGCGGTTCGATTTGTTATTGGGGGGAGGGGGTTTGGGGGGGTTGCGTTTATTCTGCACATGTGCCCATCGCTATCACTAGCGATGGGCACATGGAAATTTAGTGAATATTCACTACTCTCTGCCAACCTCATTTGCATGAATGTTTTTGGAGAATGACTTGCTTTTTTTAAAATCGCTAGTATAACGGCTGCGACGACAACATGTCGGTTTTTAACGCATATTTTTAAGAATCTAGCACCTGGTCCTTCAGGGACAAGAGGATGACAGAAACGCTTCAAAGCCCTATGAAGGCTTCACATAGCAGCTGGCACTTGCATTCTCTCTCCACACCCTGCTCACTCATCCAAATGCGATGAAGTGTAGTCCAGGTTTGGGCTGTGCTTATAACAGCAAACAAGGCAATAGTCAGCCTGCAATGGTCAGCATTTTCATACTCCGACTCCCACAAGGCTATTATGTCTGGATATACAATGCTGAACCACGCCCAGATTCCAGCACTGAATATCTGGGTGGAACACAGAAGCCGGCACTTATCAGGGATCTGATGTCAAGCCAGTACCTGAATAACTAGCCAAATAAATATAGCACGGTCTTTTTGATGTCCTAACTTTAACCAGGCAGTTCGGACTGAGTATCGCCACTAACCAGGTAACTCCCGGCTTCGCCTCACTTCAACCCCTGGACCACCCTAGCAGTACCCACACAGCAACCAAAAGGGTGAAGTGGTTAAAGCTTCCGTTTCAGCACCCTGGGGTTGCAAGTTCAAATCCACACTGCTCCTTGTGACCTTAGCAAGTCACTTAATTGCCCCAGGTACACTAGATATAGTGTGAGCCCACCAGGACAGGGAAAAATGCTTGAGTACCTACCATACATAAATTCATGTAAACCGATCTGAGCTCCCTTGGGAGAAAAGTATAGAAAATGAAATAAATAAATTCATCAAAGAAAGAAAAAACAGCCCAGGTTGTCACCAGTCCAAATTTATTGAGATTATACCCTAATCTCAATAAATTTAATTGGTGACAACCTGGGCTGCATTTCTTTCTTTTGACGACCTTTGACCTTTTGATTGCCCCCCCCCCCCCCACATAGTTTTCACCCTCATCTCACACTCAGGAATCCGCATGTCTGACCTGCAAGACATCTCATGGACTAGACAGGGGTGTCCAACCTTTTGGCTTCCCTGGGCCGCATTGGCTGAAAAAAATGTTTCTGGGGCCGCGCAAACGCTGCAGCAAGACAGAGGAGGGAGCCGGCAAGACGGTAAACACTCGGGGGCAGCAGAGGAAAACACTGCATCGCCCTCGACCGGGGCTGCACAAAATATTTCACGGGGCCGCAGGATGGACACCCCGGACTAGAGTTTTCAACCTCCCAACTCCCCATCTCCTCTCTCTCCGACAACACCTGCCCTACTCCTAGGGTTACCAGATGTTCAGGAAAACAAGGACATGCCCTCTTGGACTTTCCAAAACCTGGCACTTTGTCCCGATTTTGGAAAGCCCCGCCGAGCTCCTGACGCATCTGAAGGGCATCCAGACGCGGCCAGAGCTTTTCGGGGAAGAAGAGAGGAGGTTTGTGGGAGCGGGGCTGGATGCTGAGCTGGGAGGGGCTGGGGGGTGAAACAAGGGGGGAGCCAAAAGTAAAACTGGGGGCAGAATGGAACAGGGGGGGGGGGGGGGTCAGAGGCAGAACAGGGCGGGGCCACGTGTCTGGATTTTTGTGGCCCGAAAAATGGAAACCCTACCTACTCCTCACCTATTGCAACCACCCTAGCATCCTGCTGGAAGGACACACACCACATTTCTGGGTAAAAAAAAAAATAAAAAACCCTACCTCCTGACTCAAACATGGAATTATAAAGCAATTTGACCTCAGCTCAGTCAAAGATCATTTTGAACAAATAAGTTCCTCTACATAAGAGTAGACTAAGCCACAAGTGGCCAAACCTAGGGAACCACAAGCCAGACAGAAGGACCAAACTCACCTCCGAAGTGGCTTCTCTCTTTAAATGGAGGAGAAAAGACAGACTCTGACTTGTGCCTCCTAGATTCATTTACTTAGAGAAACCAAAGGACTGAATTATTAAACGTGGCATTACTGCCTGGTATGAAAGGCGTAAAAACCTTTCATCAAGAGTGACCATTGCCAAGTCTAAATGAAAAAAAAAAAAATTGTCTACAACAATCTCCAGATATAAATTAAACCACGAAACATTCAAACCACCTCCTGCTGCAAAAAAAAAAAAAATCATTCTCAGTCCGTCTGTAGAAGCCAAGGTTTCACGGTGCCCAGACCGCTTCTTCAAGGCATAACGGACTTCGCCATCCCATAAGCAGCGTGCAGCGCGGTTTCCGAGGTGCTGGTCCCGGAAGTGACATCGGAGAGAGCGCCAAAGCCGACGGGGGCAGCGAGTTAGTGGCCCCTTGCACTGAAGGTAAAAAGGTATGGGGGGGAAGGGAAACGTGCATGGCAGGGGGGGGGGAGTGGGAAGGGGATGGAGGAGCCAGTGCCCCAAGCAAGACCGTGCCCAGGGCGGACCACCCTTTACTCTGCCACTGCCTGGGAATGTCACGGATATGATCTGTGAGTAGATGGTGCAGAAACATCCCCAGCAGTTTTACCACCATCACACGAAGGTCAAGAAAAGCTGTTCCTGTAATATACGACCCTGGGTGAATCTCTTAAAAAAAAAAAAAAGAGGGGGGTAAGAAATCAAAATAAATAAAGTCAACAAACGTGAAAAAGAACCAAGTGAACAAACGTTGAAAGAATCCGATTACTAGAAAGGCTGCAACACCTCACGGTCGTATTAATTATAGAGTCAAAACCGCACAAAGGGAGCGCACAGAGTGAATCGCTATTCAACATGGAAGTGGTGGAAGGTGCTTCTTCCTCCCCCCTCCAACAACTTTCCTGATTAGAAACAAAAAACAGTGATTTCAGGCACGGAGGTGAATGAAATGGTATAGTCTGGAGTACCCCGGCTGCCTTTTGTTCTGGAGGATTGATTTACGCCAGTTCACTAACAGCAGGGCCCGACTAGCTCAAAGCCTCCTTGCGACGGCGTTTAAATGCGCAGAAATGACTTAAAATATACAGATGCGTTCCAGCCCCCAGCTATGGCCCAGATACAGAACCACCCAGAGCTGCAGATTAGGCCAGGCAGCAAGAGCTGGACTTGGAGTTAAATTAGGGTTGCCAGACATTTGGATTTCCCCAGAAACGTCCTCCTTTTGAGGACATGTCCGGGGGGTCCGGACGGCTTTTCAAAACCCGGCACTTTGTCCGTTGGTCCAGGCAAACGCCCCAGCAAGAATAACCCAGCAGGTCATAGAAACATAGAAAAATGACGGCAGAAAAGGGCCAAAGCCCATCAAGTCTGCCCACTCTAGTGATCCTTCGCCTTGATTTTGCTCACCACCCCCTGCCTTTACATCATTAGAGGTCCCGTTCAATATTGCAAGTTCACATAGATCGTTCCTGTTATTGTCCATGACAAATTTTAAGGAGCCTGGGAATGTCCTAGAAATTCTCTCACAGAATGATAATCTGCAAGTTTTCCAAAACTGCACTGCTGCCGTTTATAAATAGAAAAATGTCACATTCCAGTACTGGCACCAGACTCTTTCTTGCATACCAAAACTTAGTAGATGTCCCCTGACCTCATGATGGATCACCCTTTTCCCCAGGCAGGATTAAATCAGCCTCTAGTGCCAATATACACACGCAGCATAACTTACACACCATTGGCTTACAAGAGGAGTGTCTGGCGCAGTGGTTAAAGCTACAGCCTCAACACCCTGAGGTTGTGGGTTCAAATCCCCCACTGCTCCTTGTGACCTTGCGCAAGTCACTTAATTCCCCCAGGTACATTAGATAAGAATGTGAGGCCAGATAGGGAAAAAAGTTTAAGTATCCGAATGCAAACCACTTAGGCTTTAAGTAGTATATAAATACAGGAAAACCTTGCTTTGTGAGCATAATTCGTTCCCAAACACTCGTATATCAAAGCGAATTTCCCCATAGGAAATAATGGAAACTCAGACGATTCATTCCACAACCCAAAAACTTTAATACAAAATACTGTATGTACTTGTATTGCAAGACCTTGCTTGTATATCAAGTTAAAATTTAATAAAATGTTTTGCTTATCTTGCCGCTGCTACTGCTTTGGGAGGCCCTAGAAGTATGTCAGGTCTCACTGGGCGGGGGGGAGGGAGGGGGTGCACTGAATTAGCGAGACCAATTTGGGGGGGAAACCGAATCATTTCACTAAAGTAAATCGGTGAATTGAGCAGCACTACTGTGCACAAGAGCTTAGTTCTTGTGTGCTGGCACCAGGTGTGTTCCTCCCCTTTTTCCCACCGATGCGTAACACAAACAGCGTGCATATCATTTGCACGAGGTTTGTGCTGAGCATCACCCCGGTAGGTGTTTTGTAAATTGTACCAGTTTGCTGTAAGGAACAGACATGTTTTATGAAGAAAGAACATACAGTACCAGTTTCTTAATTAATTACTCTCTCCTCAGAGCCTGTATTTACCCGAAGAGATACAGATCAACCGATATCTTGACACTTCCACAGCCCCTGGTCCACTGTATTGGCCAAAGGGGAAGGGGAGGTTGCTTGCTTGCTAACAAGGGTATCAGCATTTGACCGTTTGGGAGGGAGAGAAGTCTAGGACAAATCTATCCTGGAACAGGCTTCACCCGAGCGCACAGAGCTTTAATTGACTTCCTCCTTGGTCAGAGGCTCAAGCGGGTGGAACAGAATCCGTTCTAGGTGGACTCCGCCTTGGCACCAGCTAAAGTCTCACCGACTCTTCATAAATGGAACTGCCAGCAAAAAAAAAAAAAAAATAAAGAAAAGAATCAACAATTCCCAGAGATTTGTACCTTAACTCGGATTTAAAAAGCAAAGAAGAAATTATTGCTCTCTGGAGCGGAATGACTACTCATCTCCCTCCACAGTCGTATAATATACAGGCACACAAATAAGACAGCCGTAAATCACTACATTTTCAATAAAATTTATGGGCGTTTGTGTGGCATAGGAAGAAAAAGGTAGAATGGGTCGGGGAAAAACTGCTCTCTGATTTTAGGGAGACAATTATAAGATCTGGGAAATGGTAGCACGCATCCTAATTTATCTGGGACGTCCCGGTTTGTTCTGCCTCCCTGCACATCGTAACTGTAAATGATGGCAGATAAAAGATCTGTAAGGTCCATCCAATCTGCTCAACAAGACAGCCAGAGTTGTACCGGCTGCTATATGCAGGCAGTGGCGTAGTAAGAAGGGTGCGGGGGGAGGCGGCCCGCCCCGGGCGCTGTCTTCCTAAGGGCGCGGCACACCCGCTCCTCTCCTTGACGGGCGCGCCCCTTGCCTTCCCCTCATACCTCTTTCATTTTCCCTGCGTGAACAGCATTACGAGCTTGCTTCCCGCATCAGCGTCGCCTCTTTCAGACGCCACTTCCAGGCCCCGCACCTAGAAAGTGGGCGTTAGAGGGAAAGCAGACGCGATGCGGCCAGCGAGTTCGTGATGTGGCATGGGGAAGGGAAAGGGGAGTGCACGTGGCAGAGGGGGCGGAGAGGGGGGGCACCACTCACTGCCTCCACCACCAACTCAAGACTCCATCCTTTCTTTCTTGCCCACGCCGTATGCTTGGAAGAGGCTGCCCGAGTCAAGGCGTCACGCTCCGTCCCTAGCGGTCTTCAAATCCAAGCCAAAAGCCCCCCTTTTTTAAGCAGCTTTCAACTCCTAACTCTCACTCGCCGTCAGATACCGTCATCATTATCATTCTTTCTGCCAGAAACTCCCCAACCCTGAGATGTCCTGTCTGTCCAAATTCAACTGTAAGCTCTTCTGAGCAGGGACCGTCTATTGAATGTTAAATATACAGCATTGTGTACGCCTTTCAACGCTATCGAAATGATAAATAGTAGGAGCAGTAAGACATGGGTGCAAATGCAGCATGCATTCTTTTAAATGCTGAACAAAACCAAAAAAAAAAAGGCCTCGAAATATAACGGAGCAACACAGGAGAGGCAAGAGAGATGTCTATTTACATTTATTAAGATTCACAACAAATGTCCAACATAAGTCCTTGATCAAAAAGATTATATGTGATCCTAATGTAGGACTCCCAGGAAAGTCCCGACTAGGATCCAAGTTTCGGCCATAAAATGAACTAAAATGTCGTAGGAGAGAGAAATATATATACATCGATATGAATTGTTAAAAGCAAAATGCAAATCATGAAATGATAATGAAACCAAAAATAAGGACTTGAATATATAATTAAATTAACAAATAAGCATAAACGGATGAAACATGTATATAATACAATTAAAACGGGCATAAAGCATTAAGAACCCAGTGTTCTGCGGGGCTCGGACCGCTGCTATTTAATATATTTATAAATGATCTAGAAACAGGGACGAAGTGCGAGATAAAAAAATTTGCAGATGACACCAAACTATTTAGTGGAGCTGGGACTAAAGAGGACTGCGAAGAATTACAAAGGGACTTGAACAAACTAGGGGAATGGGCGATGAGATGGCAGATGAAGTTCAACGTTGAGAAATGTAAAGTATTACATGTGGGAAACAGAAACCCGAGGTACAGCTATACGATGGGAGGGATGTTATTGAATGAGAGTACCCAAGAAAGGGACTTGGAGGTAATGGTGGACATGACAATGAAGCCGACGGCACAGTGCACAGCGGCCGCCAAGAGCACGAATAGAAATGTTAGGTATAATCAAGAAGGGTATTACAACCAGAATGAAAGAAGTTATCCTGCCGTTTTATCGGGCGATGGTGCGTCCGCATCTGGAGTACTGCGTCCAATTTTGGTCGCTGTACCTTAAGAAGGATATGGCGATACTCGAGAGGGTTCAGAGGAGAGCGACACGTCTGATAAAAGGTTTGGAAAACCTTTCATACGCTGAGAGATTGGAGAAACTGGATCTCTTTTCCCTGGAGAAGAGGAGGCTTAGAGGGGATATGATAGAGACTTACAAGGTCATGAAGGGCATAGAGAGAGTGGAGAGGGACAGAACGAGAGAGAGAAAGGGAGACAGAGAGAAAGGGAGAGAGACAGAAATAGAGAGAGATAGAGAAAGATTGGAAAAACTGGGACTCTTTTCCCTGGAGAAGAGGAGACTTAGAAGGGATATGATAGAGACATACAAGATCATGAAGGGCATAGAGAGAGTAGAGAGGGACAGATTCTTCAAACTTTCGAAAAATAAAAGAACAAGAAGGCATTCGGAGAAGTTGAAAGGGGACAGATTCAAAATGAATGCTAGGAAGTTCTTTACCCAACGTGTGATGGACACCTGGAATGCGCTTCCAGAGAGCGTAATAGGGCAGAGTACGGTACTGGGGTTTAAGAAAGGATTGGACAATTTCCTGCTGGAAAAGGGGATAGAGGGGTATAGATAGAGGATTACTGCACAGGTCCTGGACCTGTTGGGCCGCCGCGTGAGCGGACTGCTGGGCACGATGGACCTCAGGTCTGACCCAGCAGAGGCATTGCTTATGTTCTTATTGCATTTAGAACATATAACATAATAAAACCAAAGGGCAATATACTATGGCGATGGAAGCACAATGTAAATATTAAACAGTGGCGACGTGTCAAAACTGCGGAGGATAATTGCGCGCCGACATTTGAGCACTGGACAAATGTGCACTGCCACTTTCCCTACTTTGAGGCCTTCCCTTTTGCACTCTAAGGGTGTGTGGGGGGGGGGGGAACCCCATACACACACTTAGAAGTCCTCGTGCTCTCGTTGGATGGGATGGGGTGGGGGGGAGGGAAACCCGCCCCCGCCCCCGCCCTCCACCTCCCCACTACACTGAAAACTCCCGAAGACCACAAAAGGGATTATTCACTGTACTGGGGGGGGATTCCCCCCTCTACACACTTCTAACTGTAGTCGGGGGGTTCCCCCCCAAATCCCCCCTCAAGGCTTCAAAGCGGCGGCGTGCATTTCTCCCATGCTCAAATGTCGGCGCGGGATTGTCAGTGCGCCGTTGTCCTCCGCGCTGTTGACGGTGTACCGAAACAATGCAAGACGAAACCGGCAAGATGGCAAAGAGATCGACTTAAACCCATCACAGCTTTCAAAGAAAGTGAACTCAAACTGGTGACCATGCACACAGCCCCCTCCCCCTTTAACTACACCGTGTTAGCGGTTATTAGTGCAGGGAGCTGCGCTGAATGCTCCGTGCTGCTCTCGACGCTCCTAGGAACTCTAGGAGCGTCGGGAGCAACGCAGACCTTTCAGCGCGGCTCCCAGAGCTAATAACCACTTTCGCAGTTAGTAAAAGGAGGGAATAGTGGGGGTTTGTAAATAAAGTTTAAGCCAGCAGCTTACATATAACGCCATAAAAGAGCAAAGATGCGACTGGGAGAAGCGCAATATAAAAGTGAAGTATCAAGCATTCTTTTAAATGCATCAGATGTACAGATGCAGCTCTGCTCATCCATCCTAGTTTTATCTTTCCACAGGAAAGGAAAATCAATTCACGGCCCGGAAAATAAGAAAACCTCCCAGTTAGTTTAGAACAGAAAAAAAAAAAAAACACCACAAACTCCGAGAGATCTTCTTGGCACCACAGTATTAATTGATATCTCCTAGAAACCAGCAGGGAAAGGATTTCCACAGTCAAGAGGTTTTTTTCACAATATTTATAGTCGCTGCGTCAATATAAATCACGTCGCTTATGAGGCGGCCGATATCAATGCTGCCTCTGTGTTCATTAGAGAAAGGGCGAGCCTGCCTCTTTTTCAGAGACATGAGCACCGAGGCATCCCGCAAAGTTTAGTTTTTGCAACGATATTATTTTTCTGGCTCTGTTTCAGTAAAGGTGTGTGGACGTGCGTGTGCGCGAGCACGGTACACCGTCAATAGCGTGCAGGAAATTGCGCCCCGACAATTCCGCTCCATCAAATGCATGCACCGACGTGTGTATGCATGAAGGGAGCAAGATTTTCGGGGCACAACTGTAAGTGTAGTGGGGAGGGTTGCGGAAATCTTCAAACTGAGAGTGTGTCGGCATTGGACACCCCCCTGAAGAGCGCCACCCCCCTCAGAGCGTGTCAACCCCCTTCAGAGCGCGTCGGCAAAGCATTGCACACTCCCTCAGAGCACAAATGGGAAGGCTTATGGTGGCAGAGCGAGTGCTGAGAGCACGAGTTGTAAGTTTAGTGAGGGGTTCCCCCACCCCCCCCTCAACAAGAGCGTAGGTGTAGCAGGGAGTTCCCCCCCAAGCCCCCCCTCAGAGTGCAAACAGAAGGCTTAGGGTGGCAGAGCGAGTGCTGAGAGCACGAGTTCCCCCACCCCCCTCAACGAGAGTGCAAGTGTAGTAGGGGGTTCCCCCCAAAGCCCCCCCCCCCTCTCAGAGCACAAACAGGAAGGCATAGGGCAGCGCACTTATGTTCTGTGCACAAACGTTAGGCCGTATTTGCCGGCGCACCAAGGTCACTGCGGTACAACGTCAATAGCGTTCAGGGGGGTTCCCCCCAAACCCCCCTCAGAGCGCAAACAGGAAGGCACAAGGCGGCGCGCATTTGACGTGGTCACCCCGAGCACACACAGTGAAAGCCTGATTATGTTTTCAGACTGCTGGCAGTGATATTTAAGCAAGGATGCCTTAAGCACGGGACACATTGCTTTCCAAACAGGAGAAAGAACGGGAGAGCCTCCGTCTGCATTACGGGTTATTTGTTGACTTACTTAATTCATTTTCTCTACCGTTTTCCCCAAAGAGCTCAGAACGGGTTACAAGTTAGCACAGTAGAAGTTTTTATTCTAACTCGATACATACTAGGGATCTTTTTTTTTTTTTTTTTCTTCAATATCTTTATTAACAATTGCAAAGGAACAAACATCCACAGGCTAGACAGCCAGAACAGAGCCATCGACAACAGAGAATGGCAACAAGAGATACACAATACAAAAGACCCCATGGGTGAATGCCATTTTGAGATGATACCCCACCAAACAGACACACACCATGTGGCCGGTGTGGTTTGTAGCGTGGGCTTGGGGTTGGCATACTAGGGATCTAATACCAATATACATAATATACAGTTTATAGGTCAACCCCTTCCTTTACAAATGTCAGTCGCAACAGTATCAACTCAGACACTCAAGGAATTCTAAGAGCGTCAGAGCTGTTACCGCGGCAGCCGGCGCTAAAAATGCTAGCGCAGCTTTGTAAAGGAGGAGGTATATTTGCCATAGTTACCGTTCAAGATGTTTCAATACAAGTTTTTATCGTAACGTGACATCTACTGAAGATCTAGCACTAATATACATTTCTTTTGATCCATCGGTTGTGGCGGGAGAGTTAGGTGAAGATCTGCGTTTCTATCGCTTTTCTAAAGTTGAGGAGTCCTTCGAGGGATCTGATCCGCGGGGGGGCAGTCGATGCCAGTGGCTCGATATGAAGTGGGAGTAAGGACAGCGTTTGGCGCTTTGCAGTTGAAGGACACGAGCAGGGAAATTTTGAGGCATGTTTCATCCTGGGAGTGGAGGGACCCGTTGGTCACGTACTGAGGAAGCTTGGCCGTCATGTAGCCTGGCGTCATGTCGTGCAAGGATTTGAATGCTAGCATCAGGCCCTTGAAGATACAACGTTTGGCTATGGTTAGCCAGTGATCCAACGATAAAGCTTGGGAGACAGGGTTGCGGGCATGGAGGTTTTTAGTAGCCCGACTGCCGCATTTTGTACATGTTGGAAACATCATACGTTCTTCGCCATGAAACCGTTGAATCGGCCATTGCATTAGTCCACGCAGGAGAGGACTAAGGAATAGAGTACATGGATGAAGTCAGATTTAGAAAAGTAGTTCCTTATTTTCCGGAATTGTCACAGGTAGTAAAATGAGGAAGATACCACCTGAGAGATATGGTTAGAAAGTGATAGGTTGGAGTCAAGGAGTATTCCTAGGCTGCGCGCTTGGTATTTTGCCGTTATGGTAGTCAAGTTCCAGCATAGCGAGGAACGGGAACAGTTGCAGTATTCTTTGCGGATCCAAAGGAGTTCTGTTTTTGAGGCATTTAGTTGCGATTTGTTGACGGACATCTAGATTTTGATTCCGAGAGGCAGTTTAGAAGTTTCTCGATCTGGGCATCACGGTTTTCTCCCAGCGGTAGGTATAGTTGGATGTCATCTGCAAAGGAGTGAATCTCTATTTGCGGGCTATGTCTAGATCAGGTCTAATATAGAGACTGAATAATAGGGGGGATAGTAAAAGTCCCTCACGGAACACCGTATTTGATCGGTTTCGATAGCGCATCATTGAGCAGTACACGTTGGGATCTATTATTCAGGAAGGAGGTGAACCATCGTAATGCGGCATCTCGGATTCCAATTTCAGAGAGCTGCGCAATGAGAGGATGGTCAATAATGTTTGAACGTCACGCTGAGATCAAGCAGCACTAGTAGAACATCATTCCCCTTATCCATGAGTTTCCAGCAGTCATCAATTATGTTGAGAATAACGGTCTCGGTACTGTGGAATTTCCTGAATCCTGATTGGAAAGTGGATAGGGCTCTTTCTTTGTCGATGAAGGAGTGTAGTTGATTTAGTACCGTTATTTTCAGGATCTTGGAGATGAAAGGTAGATTGGAGACAGATCTAAAATTGCCGGGCAGGTTAGGGTCGATTTTGGGGGTTTTCAGGATGCAGGGCTCGCACTGCTCTTTTTGCACAAGGGAGATTTGTTTTAAGACATTCCAAAAATGTTTTATTTTGATGGTTTTTATTTTGACACTGGGATTTCGGGGCGAAAGAGAGCAGGACAGCGGGCAAGGACGTGAGCGACCGGTCCTAAAGCAGTCGCTTCGTTTCAGATCGGCAAACCCAATCGGTGTTCCTTCTTCCGCTTAGTGAAATCGAGGGCTTCCTACTTATGGCGTGCCATTTCCCCTCATTTGCATGCGCAGATTGGATTGGGTGGGAGGTTAATCGGCCAGAAGGGTTAGTGAATCGCTCACAAACTGGTCAGTACACGATGGGTGAGCTTAGTGAATCTAAGCCTAGCCCCAACTCTGGTATCACAGGCTGGGATTGAACTCACGACCTCAGGGTGTCCAGGAAGCAGTTCTAGCCACTAGGCCACACCTACACTCTGCTTCACAGGTTAGAGCTGCATAAAATAACCAGTTAGCGGTAAAACTGAAAGCCAGCTATTCTGGGGACATCCTGCAAGTGGAGTCAGCGCTTGGCGGGTTTAAGTGCCGATATTCCACGTTTAACCAGCCAGGTTAACCCTTTCAGGACCATAAGGATCGTAGGCCAATTTTTGTGGTTTTGACGACATTTTTATGGTAAAAAGGGCTTGCAGATGCCAAAAAATTGATTTTTTTTTGTGAAATATCATTATTTTATTTAAAAAAAATCACACTTCTGGCTTATGGACAGTGTGGCAAGTGAATCTTCTCGTCAATCTGGCAACGACGCTAATGAATGAATGTCGGAACCAGTTTGTTTTCATAAAGGCAGCATCATATGGAATCCGTACATATCAAATTTAGAACTGTAGACTATCCCAATCAAAATTTATAGGATTTTAAAGTTATGGGACAAATATGTCCCTTGGTCCTGAAAGGGTTAACTGCAAAACACAGGACCCCATAAAAGTCAGTCCTACCCTTATGAGGTAACTCATAGTCAGCTAAGTGCCGAATATTGACGTAACTAGCTATTCATTAGCCGACTCCGTAAATCAGAAATTCAATGCCGAAGCCCGGATATGACCTGGCACTGAATTTCAGGGTTTGCCGCCAGCTGAATATCAGGCCTACTGATTTTATATAGGCACGTAAAAATGAGAAATTAGAAAATGGCACGGGAACAAATTTGTCCCCATCCAATCCCCATGAGTTTTGTCTCTGTCCCTACTTCATTCCTGTAAGCTCAGGCTTAACCGTACAAACCTTGAACGCTTAGGATTTTAAAGTGTTTGAGGCTTGTGCAGATGAGGACGGAGCTTAGGCATTGGTGGAATGAGGCATTATGACATCACAATCTGAGCTCTAGAATGCTGCTGCGTAGGATTTGAAAGTGTTTGAGACTTGGGCAGATGAGGACGGAGCTTAGGCATTGGTGGAATGAGGCATTATGACATCACAATCCGAGCTCTAGAATGTTGCTACTTAGGATTTTAAAGTGTTTGAGGCTTGGGCAGATGAGGACGGAGCTTAGGCATTGGTGGAATGAGGCATTATGACATCACAATCTGAGCTCTAGAATGCTGCTGCGTAGGATTTTAAAGTGTTTGAGACTTGGGCAGATGAGGACGGAGCTTAGGCATTGGTGGAATGAGGCATTATGACATCACAATCTGAGCTCTAGAATGTTGCTACTTAGGATTTTAAAGTGTTTGAGGCTTGTGCAGATGAGGACGGAGCTTAGGCATTGGTGGAATGAGGCATTATGACATCACCATCTGAGCTCTAGAATGTTGCTACTTAGGATTTTAAAGGGTTTGAGGCTTGGGCAGATGAGGACGGAGCTTGGGCATTGGTGGAATGAGGCATTATGACATCACAATCTGAGCTCTAGAATGTTGCTACTTAGGATTTTAAAGTGTTTGAGGCTTGGGCAGATGAGGACGGAGCTTAGGCATTGGTGGAATGAGGCATTATGACATCACAATCCGAGCTCTAGAATGTTGCTACTTAGGATTTTAAAGTGTTTGAGGCTTGGGCAGATGAGGACGGAGCTTGGGCATTGGTGGAATGAGGCATTATGACATCACAATCTGAGCTCTAGAATGTTGCTACTTAGGATTTTAAAGTGTTTGAGGCTTGGGCAGATGAGGACGGAGCTTAGGCATTGGTGGAATGAGGCATTATGACATCACAATCTGAGCTCTAGAATGCTGCTGCGTAGGATTTGAAAGTGTTTGAGACTTGTGCAGATGAGGACGGAGCTTAGGCATTGGTGGAATGAGGCATTATGACATCACAATCTGAGCTCTAGAATGTTGCTACTTAGGATTTTAAAGTGTTTGAGGCTTGTGCAGATGAGGACAGAGCTTGGGCATTGGTGGAATGAGGCATTATGACATCACAATCTGAGCTCTAGAATGCTGCTGCGTAGGATTTGAAAGTGTTTGAGACTTGTGCAGATGAGGACGGAGCTTAGGCATTGGTGGAATGAGGCATTATGACATCACAATCTGAGCTCTAGAATGTTGCTACTTAGGATTTTAAAGTGTTTGAGGCTTGTGCAGATGAGGACGGAGCTTAGGCATTGGTGGAATGAGGCATTATGACATCACCATCTGAGCTCTAGAATGTTGCTACTTAGGATTTTAAAGTGTTTGAGGCTTGTGCAGATGAGGACGGAGCTTAGGCATTGGTGGAATGAGGCATTATGACATCACCATCTGAGCTCTAGAATGTTGCTACTTAGGATTTTAAAGTGTTTGAGGCTTGTGCAGATGAGGACAGAGCTTGGGCATTGGTGGAATGAGGCATTATGACATCACAATCTGAGCTCTAGAATGTTGCTACTTAGGATTTTAAAGCGTTTGAGGCTTGGGCAGATGAGGACGGAGCCTAGGCATTGGTGGAATGAGGCATTATGACATCACAATCTGAGCTCTAGAATGTTGCTACTTAGGATTTTAAAGCGTTTGAGGCTTGGGCAGATGAGGACGGAGCTTGCAGGAATGGGGCAGGGACAGGAAAAGAACTCGCAGGAATGGGAAAAATTTGTCCCCTTGTCAGTAGAAACATAAGATAATGCCAGGGTAGGAGTGGCCTAGTGATCAGAGCTGCTGCCTCCACCCCATGAGGTTATGAGTTCAATCCCAGCCTGCTCCATGTGACTCTGGACAAGTCACTTAACCCTCCATTGCCCAGGTACTACAGTTAGATTGTGAGCCTGGCCAGGACAGATGGGGAAAATATTCAAGAGTACCTGATTGTAAACTGCTTTGGCAGAAGACTTTTTGACCAGTCCTGGTTTTGAACAAACATCCCAAAGCAGTATGGGAATTGTAGTGCCTCATCCTGCCCTTTGAAATCAGTAAAAGTCCCATAATGCATCAGGATAGGATGGTCAGAAATACAAAACTGTCCCAAAAACTCCATCGGGAACTGGTTAACTTGGCATCTCTGCTTACCACCAGCTCCAATAACTACAGCCATAAAAGAAATTAAAAAATTAAAACTCCCCCCCAAAACAGCTTAATTGACAAAGGGCAGCTTGCAGCTGTTCCCTTAATGGACAGAACTTTTTTTCCAACCAATAGGAGAAAATTTTTTCCCTCAGCGAATAGTTATTCGTAAGCTCTGGAATTCATTGCCAGAGGATGTGGTAAAAGTCATTAGCATTGCTGGATTTAAAAATAGTTTGGATAAGTTCCTGGAGGAAAAGTCCATAAACCATTATTAGGGGGAAGCTGGGGGGGGGAAAAAACTGCTCATCCCTGGCACTCCACAGCAAAAAAAAACCACGCTACTTTCTGCAATCCTGCAAAGTACTTGGAAACGGGATACTGGGCTTAATGGACTTTTGGTCTGATCCAGTGTGACAGTTCTTACGTCATGCAAATGTGTTTGTTACAAGCGGACATCCCACCTCTAGCAGAACTGTAACCAGTGCACTTCCAGGTCAGGTTAACATACACTGGCCCCATTATATGCAAATTTCTTTCATGCATATTCATAGTGGATATCCTGAAAACCTGACTGGCCTTGTTCCAAAATAGACTGGAAGCCCACCTTTTCATGATTGCTTTCAATACACTCTCCCTCTGCCCATTACCCTAACCCAGGGGTAGGCAATTCCGGTCCTTGCGAGCCGGAGCCAGGTCAGGTTTTCAGGATCTCCACAATAAATATGCACGAGATAGATTTGCATCTCAAGTAGGCAGTGCATGCAAATCCATCTCATACATATTCATTGTGGAGATCCTGAAAACCTGACCTGGCTCCAGCTCTCGAGGATCGGAATTGCCCACCCTTGCCCTAGCCAGCAATTTAACCTTCCCCCAACCGCAGCTCCTACCCTGGCATCCTTGTTTATCTGTCTTGATTGATTAGATCATGAGCTCATTCCAACAGGGACTGTCTCCTTGACTGTATACATGCTGCTTGTACTCTAGAAATAATTAGCAGTAGTAGTTCTCTAGGACCGAGTTGATGGAAGTCACCTGGCAAGCTTCACCGTCTATAGCAGCGGTTCCCAAACCTGTCCTGGGGGACCCCCAGCCAGTCAGGTTTTCAAGATATCCCTAATGAATATGCATGTGAGAGATTTGCATATAATGGAAGCGACAGGTATGCAAATCTCTCTCATGCATACTCATTAGGGATATCTTGAAAACCTGACTGGCTGGGGATCCCCCAGGACAGGTTTGCGAACCAGTGGTCTATAGCAGTGGTTCCCAACCCTGTCCTGGAGGACCACTAGGCCAATCGGGTTTTCAGGCTAGCCCTAATGAATATGCATGAGAGAGATTTGCATATAATGGAAGTGAGAGGCATGCAAATCTGCTCCATGCATATTCATTAGGGCTAGCCTGAAAACCCGATTGGCCTGGTGGTCCTCCAGGACAGGGTTGGGAACCACTGGTCTATAGCACTGGTTCCCAACCTTGTCCTGGAGGACCACCAGGCCAATCGGATTTTCAGGCTAGCCCTAATGAATATGCATGAGAGAGATTTGCATATAATGGAAGTGAGAGGCATGCAAATCTGCTCCATGCATATTCATTAGGGCTAGCCTGAAAACCCGATTGGCCTGGTGGTCCTCCAGGACAGGGTTGGGAACCACTGGTCTATAGCACTGGTTCCCAACCTTGTCCTGGAGGACCACCAGGCCAATCGGATTTTCAGGCTAGCCCTAATGAATATGCATGAGAGAGATTTGCATATAATGGAAGTGACAGGTATGCAAATCTCTCTCATGCATATTCATTAGGGATATCTTGAAAACCTGACTGGCTGGGGGTCCCCCAGGACAGGTTTGGGAACCAGTGGTCTATAGCACTGGTTCCCAACCTTGTCCTGGAGGACCACCAGACCAAGCGGGTTTTCAGGCTAGCCTTAATGAATATGCATGAGAGAGATTTGCATACAATGGAAGTGAGAGGCATGCAAATCTGCTCCATGCATATTCTTTAGGGCTATCCTGAAAACCCGATTGGCCTGGTGGTCCTCCAGGACAGGGTTGGGAGCCACTGGTCTATAGGGCTCTGAAAGACAGAGCCCCGTGGGAGTTTCCTTGTACCTTCTGGTCAGTACCACACTTTGTCCCATTTTAAACCGGTAAGCATCAGAGTTTTTTCCTTCCACCCACAACCGCCTGAAAGAAGTGTTAGATCATAATGCAATAAAACAGTGGTTCCCAAACCTGTCCTGGGGGACCCCCAGCCAGTCAGGTTTTCAAGATATCCCTAATGAATATGCATGAGAGAGATTTGCATACCTGTCACTTCCATTATATGCAAATCTCTCTCATGCATATTCATTAGGGATATCTTGAAAACCTGACTGGCTGGGGGTCCCCCAGGACAGGTTTGGGAACCACTGCAATAAAACATTGTCCTCCCCGTTATATCACGACCCCACTATCAATGGCATCAAGTTCTCTATATCAAATCGTTCTCGAGGACATTTATCAACTGAGTAGACCAATTCTACCTCTAAATTGCAAGCACCTGAGTCCCTCATTTAATTAAAAAAAATTTTAAAAAAAAACCTCAAACCCCCAACCTTAAAAATCAAGCCAAAAATGTTTCCTCCAGCAAAAACCACTTGTTCCAGGCACTGCAACATCAACCATCTCGACCCTCCCCCCTATGGAATGAGCAAAAGGCGGTGAATTCGCACCCACATCTCACCGCTGGCCCCCATCCACAGAGACACCGGCAGGGTGTCTGAACCGCTCAAAGATCCCCCCCCCCCCCCCAAGATCACCCCTGTGAAAAATAAAACACCCCTCTCCATGTCAAATCAAGAAGGGCTATCGTGAACTCCGGTCCATCAATCCAGATCGTTAGGAACCGAAGGATGAGGGGGGGGCAGTTTGGATATTTGTGCTATATTTAGATTTGGAAAGGGGGGGGGATGGGAGAAGCAGAGGTACTCACCAGGGCAGCGTGAGTGGCCACCAGCAGCAGCAACAGGGAGCCCGGCAACAGCTCCATGGCACCGGGGATGGAACCGGGACTGGACCGCCTCTCCTCCTCCTCGCCCCGCTTGGTCGCTCAGGCTCCGGCTTCCCAAATCCTCGAGGGTTGGGGGGGGGGGTGCGATCGCCTGGCCCTGTATCTACGTTTGCACCCCGCCTGCCGCTGATCTCAAACGGGGGGGCTGAGAGAGAGCGAAGTGGCGGATGCTCCTCGCAGCCCCGATCTCTCCTCTCTCCTTGCCCCCCGATCGCACGGGAGAGGAGGAGTAAACGGGCGCTTGCTCTGGGCAGGAAGCTGGCGAGCGATCCGCCTCCGTTCAATCAAAGCATCGAAGGACGGACGGGGTGCGATGCCCCCTGCTGCAAGAGTCAAGACTCGCTCCTTCCAGGGAGACCTGCCGGGACCGGAGTTTACGTTCAAATCAATGGCATCACTGTCTGTGCATTTTAAGGGGGTGGGGGGGGGAGAGCAACTGTTGAAGGAAGCATGCAGTGCCAAGATCTCAGTAAGATCGTTACAATTTTAAGAGAAAACTGGAGAAAAATGCACACAGGAGAGCAGAAAATGCACACAAACGCACAACGTAGTCCTCAGCGCGCGCTTCTGCTGCTTAAGAACCCAGGGTTTAGGGTAGAGCGTCAGCAGCGGAACGCTTTTTTGTGGGGATGAGGCCGCAAGCTCCGCCCCAGACCCCGCCCCCATAATAGTACATTACATTCCATTAGGGATTTCTATTCCGCCATTACCTTGCAGTTCAAGGCGGATTACAAAAGAATTATCCAAGATGTATTTACAACAAGAACTTGCAAAAAAAAAAAAAAAAAAAATTGGTCATTTTCAAAAAGAGTGAGAAATAGGTAAGGTTATTTGTTTGGGGTAGTTGGCTTTAGTGAGAGGTGGAGTTTGAGACTTAAGGTATTATATTTTTTTTTCAGGGCTTTCTTGAAGAGTATGGTCTTTATTTCTTTTCTAAAAGTCTTGTACTTGAGGGATACCGTCAGTAGATTGGCGATTTGGTTGTCTAGTTTGGCTGCTTGAGTGGCCATGAGGTCATCATATAGTACTACTTGTAATACCATTTTTTCCATTCATTTTTGTCCATTCATTTTTCCATTCATTTTTGTCCATTTTTTGTCCATTCATTTATATACACATACAATATAATCTTATTAACAATACAGTGTTCTCCTGGTTGTTCGCGGTCCCGGTCATTCGTGGTATTTTCGGACCGCAAACTGCCGACAAGAAGAGGGCAGCAGGAGAGAGCAGCCGGAGCGCCGCACGTGCAGGAAATCACTCGTGGTACGCTCCGACCGCCTCTTCCTGCACTGTCGGGCCTTATCCTATCAGGAGCTGCTTTGACACGCAGCTCCTGATTGGATAAGGCCCCGACTTCGTGCAGGAAGAGGCGGTCGGAGCGTACCGGGAGTGATTTCCTGCACTCGCGGCGCTCCGGCTGCTCTCCTGCTGCCCTCTCCCACTGCCCTCTTCAGGCTCGCCCATGAAAAACCGTATTCACGGTTTTTCGAGGAACCCCCGTGAATCTCGGGGGAGCACCGTACATAAATGGTTAACCACAAAATTAAACTGTATGTTTCTCAATATTCATTTCTACCAGAACACCTGGCCTTGGTCACACATGCAGAACACAGATAACCCCTATGCAAATAGGGGACCACAAATTAAAGTACTAATATATACAAACAAAACCCTAAGATGCAAAACTCTGCATGCAATACCACCCCCAGAGAAATAGAAACAAATGCATTTCTTCCTGAACAGTGCAAAATATAGACAGCAAATGTCATTTCTCAAAACTGACACAATTCAATCACTAAATTGTAAATAAAATCATTTCCCCTCCCTTTGGTGTCTGGTGATTTTGGTTTTAAAACCATCTTTTCCAGTATCTGGCTGCACTTCCTTCTGTCTGTGCTCTTAACTATGTATCGAGGACCACCTTATCCATTTGCTGGTTTTCTCTCCTTCACTTTCTGCCATACATCCATCTTTAGAATTAACTTTTAACATTCAACTTTCTTCCATTTTTCTGCTTTCTTCTCAAAATCTACTTTTCCATGCCTTCCCTTTCCATCTATCCATGTGTACCATCTCCTCCCTCTTTCTTCTCCCCTATTCCCATCTATCCATAAGGAGCATTTCTTCTTATCTCTTCCCTGTCGCACTCATTACTGTACACCATCTCCTCCCTTTGTCTTCCCTTCCCCTCTATCCCTATGCACCATCTCATCCCTCTCCCATGGTCAGACATCTCTGTCTTCCCCCTTCCCCCTCATATGGTCTGGTATTTTTCTCCTCTCCTTCCCATAGCTTGGAATCTCTCTCCTCTCCCATGGTCTGGCATCTCTCTCTCCTTCCCTCCCTCTTCCTGAGGTCTAACATCTCTCTCCTCTCCTTTTTGTGGTCTGGCATCTCTCTCTCCCCTCCTTCCCTTCCATTCTGTGGTCTGGCATCTCTCTCTCCCTCTCTCTCTCTCTCCTTCCCATTCCAGTGGTCTGACATCTCTCCCTTCTTTGGGTCATCTCTCCTTCCTCCCAGTGTAACATTTCTCCCTCCCTCCTCTCCACCACTATCATGTCCAACAATTCTCCCTCTTTTTTCCTTTCCCCATATATATCTCTTTCCCTCTCACACCACACACATATGTCCTTTTCCCTCCCCAACCGGGAGCATTTCTTTCTCTCCCTTCCCACTACTCCATCTGTGCAGCATCTCCTTTCCTAACCCCCACAACCCCCCCCCCCCAGCCCATGCATTTTGTCCTTCCCAACCCTTTCCCAGTATGTGCAGTATCTGTCTTTCCCAAACCCCTGAGCATCTGGCCTCCCTGCCTTCCCAACTCCCTACCTCCTATCAGACTCTGCACCTAGCCCCCTTCCTTCCCTCCCCATCACCTGTCAGAATCTGCATCCAGCCCCCTCCATCAGACTCTGCATCCAGCCCCCTCCCTCCCTGTCAGAATCTGCACACAGCTCCCCCAATCAGGTTCTGTACTCAGCCCCCTTCCCTCACTCGCTCTGCACTCTGGCCCATCCTCCCACCTCCTCTGGCCTGGTGGTCCAGAGGTGCAGCAGGCAGTAGTGAACTTTTCAGCTCCTGTCCCGCTGCTAAACCGGCAGGTCGCAGCTGGTTTCTTCTGCTGCTGAGTGGCAATGAGCGGGAGCGTGCTTTGACTCTCCTGCTTTGTGCTCAGCGGCTGACTGGCTTCCGCAAATTCTCGCAATTCATGGGAGCCAGTCAAAGAAGCCGTTGAGCACCGAGCAGGAGAGTCAAAGCACACTCCCGCTCATTGCCACTCAGCAGCAGAAGAACCCGGCCACAACCAGCTGGGTTAGCAGCGGGACAAGAGCCGGAAAGCTCGTTCCTGCCTGCTGCACCTCTGGACCACCAGGGATTATGAAAGTGGCAATTTTGGGGGATGCCATGGCCCCTGTGGTCTCCCCCCCCCCCCTCCCGTTCCAATGCCTATAGGGTAGAGAATGACATGGGGACAAATTTTTCTGCATCCCCTGAAGGGACTCACTTTCCCGTCCCATCCCCACGAGTTCTTTTCCTGTCCCATTCCTGCAAGCTCCGTCCTCATCTGCCCAAGTCTCACTTTAAAATCCTAAGTAGCAACATTCTAGAGCTCAGACTGTGATGTCATAATGCCTCATTCCACCAATGCCTAAGCTCCGTGCTCATCTGCACAAGCCTCAAACACTTTAAAACCATAAGTAGCAACATTCTAGAGCTCAGATTGTGATGTCATAATGCCTCATTCCACCAATGCCTAAGCTCCGTCCTCATCTGCACAAGCCTCAAACACTTTAAAACCATAAGCAGCAACATTCTAGAGCTCAGATTGTGATGTCATAATGCCTCATTCCACCAATGCCTAAGCTCCGTCCTCATCTGCACAAGCCTCAAACACTTTAAAACCATAAGTAGCAACATTCTAGAGCTCAGATTGTGATGTCATAATGCCTCATTCCACCAATGCCTAAGCTCCGTCCTCATCTGCACAAGCCTCAAACACTTTAAAACCATAAGCAGCAACATTCTAGAGCTCAGATTGTGATGTCATAATGCCTCATTCCACCAATGCCTAAGCTCCGTCCTCATCTGCACAAGCCTCAAACACTTTAAAATCATAAGCAGCAACATTCTAGAGCTCAGATTGTGATGTCATAATGCCTCATTCCACCAGTGCCTAAGCTCCGTCCTCATCTGCACAAGCCTCAAACACTTTAAAACCATAAGCAGCAACATTCTAGAGCTCAGATTGTGATGTCATAATGCCTCATTCCACCAATGCCTAAGCTCCGTCCTCATCTGCACAAGCCTCAAACACTTTAAAACCATAAGCAGCAACATTCTAGAGCTCAGATTGTGATGTCATAATGCCTCATTCCACCAATGCCTAAGCTCCGTCCTCATCTGCACAAGCCTCAAACACTTTAAAACCATAAGTAGCAACATTCTAGAGCTCAGATTGTGATGTCATAATGCCTCATTCCACCAATGCCTAAGCTCCGTCCTCATCTGCACAAGCCTCAAACACTTTAAAATCCTAAGTAGCAACATTCTAGAGCTCAGATTGTGATGTCATAATGCCTCATTCCACCAATGCCTAAGCTCCGTCCTCATCCGCACAAGCCTCAAACACTTTAAAGTCCTAAGCAGCAACATCCTAGAGCTCAGATTGTGATGTCATAATGCCTCATTCCACCAATGCCTAAGCTCCGTCCTCATCCGCACAAGCCTCAAACACTTTAAAGTCCTAAGCAGCAACATCCTAGAGCTCAGATTGTGATGTCATAATGCCTCATTCCACCAATGCCTAAGCTCCGTCCTCATCTGCACAAGCCTCAAACACTTTCAAATCATAAGTGTTTGAGGCTTGTGCGGCTAAGGCAGAGCTTAGAGGAATGGGGCAGGGACAGTGACAGAACTCACGAGGATGGGATGGGAAAATGGAGTTCCTGCGGGGACGAGGATAAATTTGTCCCCGTGTCATTCTATAGTTTAGGGCTCACTGCTCTCTCATCCTTTTGCAAAATCCGAAGGTCTTCCCTGGGGCTCTCCAGAGCCATGTAGAGACTAGCCAAGTTTTGGCCCAGAGATAAATTAGAACGATGCCTTGAAGACGCCTGAGACTTGGAGGACGAGATAATTCAGGCTTCCGATCCGTGGAGCTCATTAAAGGAGAAAGTTACTATAAGAACACATTTAGACAGTTCTGGCTATTAATATTTTATGACTCATTAATCTGTATGCTAAGAAAGCTGTCTTCTGGACCCTAAGCGCACGTCTGCATTCCTAGGTCTTAAATCCGCTCTCGGCTGCTTTCCCCATCTTACTATCTCTCTTGATATTCAGGCGGTGGCCGTAGACTGGCGCAGTGGGTAATAAATACCTACAGCACATAAAGGTGGTAAGTTTGAGGGCATTTATTTACATGACTGTATACTCTATATCAGTGTCTTCCAACCTATTTTGCTCCAGCTCACTAAAGAAAATATGTTTTTCACAGCACATCATAATAATTGAAATGGCAAAATGGCAAAACCAACAAAAAATTAAATTTGAGAGCTATTTAATTAAAGCTCTTTAACCTATATAATAATAACAATTTTATTTCTTATATACCGCTATACCATAAGTTCAAAGCGGTTTACAACAAGTTACATACAATGAGAGTAAGACATGTTTACAACAGGAAGTAAGAGATGTTTACAACAAGATATATACAATGAGTGTATGAGATGTAAGGGGAACAGAAAAAGTACTTTCTGGGATACAAAATGCAAATGGAAGAGAACCAAGATGGTTTGAATCAAAAGGAAGTATCTAGTCAGAGATTGGGGTGCAGGGGAAAACAATTTGGGTGGAATACCTTTACAAATGGAAAGAAGGATGAGTTAATCTAAAATCAGGTATATAGGGGTAATTGCAACAACGGTGAAACTAAAGTAGAGAGAACATAATTGCTAATCAATGGGATGGATGTGTATGTTTTTGAGTAGAAATTAACTCAAAAGGTGGCTGGATAGTCCACAAGCAAATGCGCATTTCATCATCCACCATCTGCAGTCGTTCTTTTTTCCCGATTTAATTTCCGTCAGAGCTGAAAATCCAAATCTGCAAAGATAAGAAGATCCAAACAGTAACAAAGTCTTGATTGCTTTGTTGATCAAGTTAGGATAACTGCTGCATTAAAAAAATTAGCAGTAAAATTACTTGCTAGTTTTCCAGGACCAATCACATCAAAAAATGATTCTTGGCTGGGCAGTTGTATCCTTAAGCACCCCCGAAATGGGAACTTAAAAAATATGGTCGCTGCAGGGACGGGGAGAAGGCCATTCACCGCCCTGTGGAGTGGTGAATGGCCTTGTCCCCACAGTTAACTGAGGATCACCATGACGATCACGCAGTCCAGCAGCCCCCTCCCTCCTTCCTCCCAATCGCGGTCCGGGCATCTCCCTCCCTCCTTCCCTGGCTTATTTTAATTTTCATCTTAACAAGCCACCGGAGCCTTGAAGTGACGTGCGGCTGCCGGAAAGTCCTCCTCTGATGTAACTTCCTGTTTCCGGTTGCATCAGAGGAGGACTTTCCGGCAGACGCACATGACTTCAAGGCTCTGGTGGCTTGTTAAGATGAAAATTAAAGGAAGCCAGCGGAGATAAGGGGAAGGAAGGGAGGGAGGGACCTGCTGGGCCGCAGCGGGAGGGAGGGGGCTGCTGGACTGGGCGAAGGGGGGTGGAGAGGAACAGACCCTGTACAGTTTGGTGGGAAATAGATGTGGGGTGGGGATGGGGATGGAGCTTACGGTAATGGGACGAGCTTGCGGAGACGGGGACACATTTTTTCCCTGTGTCATGCTCTAGTAGCTCATAACATTGACAAACTCTTGCGTACACAATGTACGTCATCTATTCTAGTGTATACTTATGAAAGGAAAGTTTAAAAATAAAATTCTGGAATCTCTTCTGGGCACACCTCTGTGTCGTGGCATACAGTTTGAGAGACAGTGCTCTATATAAATATAATATGTCCAACCTGGTAAGAGGTATTCCTAAGAACCAGGTTTGCACTTGTACGCCTATTTTGTTAATGGTGCATAAGTATGCAAAATGGAACTGGCAAGTCTGTGCAAACATTACTCAACATAAGAACATAAGCAATGCCTCCGAGATCCATCGTGCCCACCAGTCCACTCACGCGGCGGCCCAACAGGTCCAGGACCTGTGCAGTTATCCTATATCCCCTTTTCCAGCAGGAAATTGTCTAATCCTTTCTTGAACCCCAGTACCGTACTCTGCCCTATTACATCCTCTGGAAGCGCATTCCAGGTGTCCACCACACGTTGGGTAAAGAAGAACTTCCTGGCATTTGTATTGAATCTGTCCCCTTTCAACTTTTCCGAATGCCCTCTTGTTCTTTTATTTTTCGAAAGTTTGAAGAATCTGTCCCTCTCTACTCTCTCTATGCCCTTCATGATCTTGTATGTCTCTATCATATCCCTTCTAAGTCTCCTCTTCTCCAGGGAAAAGAGTCCCAGTTTTTCCAATCTTACTCTATCTCTCTCTATTTCTGTCTCTCTCCCTTTCTCTCTGTCTCCCTTTTTCTCTCTCTTTCTGTCCCTCTCTACTCTCTCTATGCCCTTCATGACCTTGTAAGTCTCTATCATATCCCCTCTAAGTCTCCTCTTCTCCAGGGAAAAGAGACCCAGTTTCTCCAATCTCTCAGCGTATGAAAGGTTTTCCATACCTTTTATCAGACGTGTCGCTCTCCTCTGAACCCTCTCGAGTATCGCCATATCCTTCTTAAGGTACGGCGACCAATATTGGACATAGTACTCCAGATGCGGACGCACCATCGCTCGATACAACGGCAGGATAACTTCTTTCGTTCCGGTTGTAATACCCTTCTTGATTATACCTAGCATTCTATTCGCTCTCTTAGCGGCCGCTGCGCACTGTGCCGTCGGCTTCATTGTCATGTCCACCATTACCCCCAAGTCCTTTGGGGGTACGCCTATTTTGTTAATGGCGCATAAGTATGCAAAATGGAACTGGCAAGTCTGTGCAAACATTACTCACGGTGTAAGGTACTTTCTGAAGGGGGAGGGGGTGAATTATGCACAAATGTTGCTCCAGGAATATTTCCACCTTGGTCTGCTAAACCTATGCTCATACACCCTGGGGACGCATAAATTTAAGAGAATTATATTTTGGCTCATTTTAGAAAAGGCTGTTTCTTATCTTATGTTATACTTGTTGAAAGTTTTAAAAATGAATAAAGACTTAAAAGAAAAAATAAATGAAAAGGCTGTTTCTGAGCTTAAAGCACGGTTATCTGAGGAAATGCCGTTTAAAATTAAACCCATGCGAAGAATTTTCAAAGGCTTTACTTCCAGTAAACGACGGGTTGCCTGGGGGGGGGGGGGGGGATAAAAGGCAGGCTGAAAATTGCCCCACCCCTTCCAAAATGAGAGTAAGAATAGTCAGGCTGGTCACGTGAGGCACATGGCAGAAACGGGGGCAGACGGTAGGGCATAGGGAGGATCTATCCAGAGCTTTCCTTTTGAATGTGTTTTTGGTGGGTTTATTTTCACCGCTTTCCTGTGTAGGGTTTTAAAATGGTTCTAACACCTCTGTTATGTCTCACCGTGGAGGCCCTATCTATTCCTTCCTCTGTGCTGACTGTTGGGTGGGGAGGGATAGGGGCGGGGTGGGGTTGGATGGGGGGTTAAAAGACAAAAATTGTTTGATGACCGACCATGTTTCGGATTGCACTGGTTACCATTGTCTATTCTAATATAATAAATAACACTTCCACAATGGTTAGAAGCACACTGTCTGACGGTGTATTGAAAATCAAGGTGCAGATTGAGAAGTAAATTCTTAACGGAGGAAAAAGCCTCCTACAAGGGCCCTCCCACCTCCACAATGGTGGAATAGCGGTGGTAGAGCGTTCACCTCACTGGCTAAAAAATCCCCTTTAATTAAAAAGACACTGCACTGCTTTAAAGTGTAATCAAATGAATATACTGTATGATAGATGAAAATATCACCTTATCTTGGTTGATCGGTACACCGACGGTGGCCAGCGTTTCACTATTCAGCTACCTCAGGGGGTAACGTCTCCGATCAAAACTGTAACCAGAATCAAAACATCAAATTAAAACTGGACCAATATATATCTTCTCAAGGTAACAGTAAAAACCAATGCAGGACATACCTTTCAATCGGACGCTGAATGCGTCTCGTGCACCCAAAGATGGCTCCACGGCGTGCAAACTGGGTTTAAATCCTCCCGGTACGTTGTCATTGATACCGGAAGTACGAATGCGTCAATCTTCAGACGCTCTTAAAGACACAGAACCTTCAAAACCTCCTATACCAGGAGGGAAAACTAATTTACAAAATTGAAAAAAATAGACTGGATTGCGGCCCTCGAGGAGGGACTTTGACACCCCCTGGCTTAGGGGGAAGTGGTTCCAGGGCACATCTTGGATGTGTGCAGTGTGATGAGACCAGAAGTAGGGTTGCCAACTGGTTCCAGATTCACCCAACAGGGTTGATCCAAACCAGGTTTTACACCATTGCATGTAGGGATCCGTAGTTCTGATGTCCAAACGGGATTACCTAAGAAAAGCAAGACTATAAGTCCCTGCATGTAATGCGGTAAAAGCTGGACTAGATTCACCCTTCAGGTGAATCTGGAGCCAGTTGGCAACCCAACCTCCATGTTACAGAGGTAGAGCTGAGCCAGTTCTGATTTTTCTCCCCACAGCAGGCATAGAAATAGGATATCTGGTTTCTATTCTATGGGGCCTTTGGTTTCATACGTAAGTATTGTTCAGGAATGAATGCTTCCTCTCTGGTTAACATATGGGGAGTTTGGAGAGGGGAAGAAATGAGTTAATACAAAGCAGGACAGGTGGGGGAAGGAAATCAGAGACCAAAAGAAGATCTGAGAACAAATCCCCCCCCCCCCAAAAAAAAATAAAATAAATAAATAAAGAAGAGGGGATGTTAATCAGTCAGATCAAACAAAAGAGTGAAGAGAAGATGGTAGGGATCTCCTACAAACCCAACTAAGATCTGCCTTTTAGATCAGTGGCAGCTGAAGTTCTCCTATTAAAAAGCTACAGCACTGGGGGGAACCCTGGAAGACCCTCGCCACCCCCTCCCCCCACTCCATAAAAAAGTAAAAACAATTGCAACTCCCAGAACTTTTTCCAGTTCATGTGCAAGGGAAACCAGAAATGAATCTAATCTAATCTAATCTAATCCTTAGGTTTGTATACCGCATAATCTCCACGTTCGTAGAGCTCGACGTGGTTTACAGTAGGAGAAATAGGAAGGAACTACAACAGAGGGTTAGAGATAGAAGTGTGAAGAAAATTTAGAGGACTTGGGATGCCAAGATATAAGAGTTTCCTTGATTCCTAAATTGGAGGGAGGCTTACATTTTTTGAGAAAAGCCAGGTTTTCAGATGTTTGCGGAAAACTTGGAGAGAGCTCAAGTTCCGAAGAGGGGAGGTAAGGTTGTTCCAGAGCTCAGTGATTTTGAAGTGCAAACTGTCAGACATTTAATACTGTGAGATTAAAATAGTTTTTCATTACCTTAATCCATCTTCACCTTCAGCTACAAATACTTCTAAATCTCCTCCCGTTACTTCATTATGCTCTTCTGCAATCAGCAAAATCAACGTCTAGTGTCTTACCGATTCCTTCAAGCATTCAAAAAGCAGACTGCTATCAACCAGTTTTGGAACTGCTTAGAAAATCATCGAACACCTTCGAACTGGGAACGCTTCTGGGCTAAGACAATTCGCCCTTCTCTGTCTGCTGCATTACTACAATCATTTTCAAACGCTTCCATAGCTTTTCAATGATTTTGGTTACTCTGGCTTGTTAGTTAGACCGAGCTTTGTTTTATCCCAGACCTGTCATCTGTGAACATATACGCCACAGTGACCCCTGATGCAGGCATTTCTCAGATGCCGAAACACAGTGCTGTGTCGGGTCCACAGCTTCTGCTTGTATCCTTTTATGAAATAAACAAGTAGGTTTTACATCAGTGATCTTCATTGTCCGTTCCCACTTCCTTTTGTACTGTTTTATACCCGTGGGTTCTCTGTCCTGTTGGACTTTTTGGTGTTTGCATTACTACAATCTGCATACTTTCTTATGCAAAAAGCATATTGGACTCTGCTCGCAACTTGCAAAATTGATTAATGTGCTGATTATTTTTTGTATGTTGTGCATTTTGAACATGTTTTTAGATTGTAAGCTGCTTTGACAGTTTTCCCTGGGACGGGATAGAAAATTTTAAATAAACTTGGAAAATTTCCACGCAGCTCCTCAGACACATGTTAGAAACATAGAAACATGACAGCAGATAAAGGCCAATTGGCCCATCTGCAGAAACCATTATCTCCTCCTCTCCCTATTGGCTAAGGCTCTTAATATTTGCATCTCCTCTCTCTATTGGCTAAGGCTTTTTACACCTGCATTGTGAGGTCAAAGAGCTTTATGGTTATAGAAACATGATGGCAGATAAAGGCCAAATGGCCCATCCAGTCTGCCCATCCGCAGTAACCATTATCTCTTTCTCTCTCCGAGAGATCCCACGTGCCTATCCCAGGCCCTCTTGAATTCAGACACAGTCTCTGTCTCCACCACCTCTTCCGGGAGACTGTTCCATGCATCGACCACCCTTTCTGGAAAAAAAAGTATTTCCTCTGATTACTCTGGAGCCTATCACCTCTTAACTTCATCCTATGCCCTCTCATGTCGGTCATGTAATAACTCAACAGAATCACTATCTCACATGATTTTCTTCTGCGATAATCTAAACCAGAGGTGTCAAAGTCGGTCCTCAAGGGCCGCAATCCAGTCAGGTTTTCAAGATTTCTCGAATGAATATGCATGAGATCTATTTGCATGCACTGCTTTCAATGCATATTCATTGGGGAAATCCTGAAAACCCGACTGGATTGCTGCCCTTGAGGACCGACTTTGACACCTGTGATCTAAACCAATACTGGTCTCAGATCTGTGATACTGTTTCTAATGTATTTTCTATTGCTGGTCAGTTATCCTACGATCATCTGCTCCTAATATTATCATAAACCCCATTCACACCAGACTGTTTAATCTCATGATTGCTCTAGTCTTGCATATTATTGGTCTACACTGGAAAAATAATCTAAATGTTTCATATCATGAACGGTGGAATACTTTTTGTGGAAACAGAAAATATGAAGAAATTGTAGCATTAAAACATAATCAAAAGTTGGGTCATTTTAGATTCACACTGCCCTTGCTTTATAATCCTCTCTTACCTCCCTTTTACAAAACTGCAAAAGCGTTTTTTAGTGCAGGCCGGTGGCACGCTGAATGCTCTGCCCTGCTCCCAACACCTAGAGCAGGGGTAGGGAACTCCGGTCCTCAAGAGCCGTAGCCATATTCCAGTCAGGTTTACCCCAATGAATATGCATTGAAAGCAATGCATGCAAATAGATCTCATGCATATTTATTGGGGAAATCCTGAAAACCCGACTGGAATACTGCTGTCGAGGACTGGAGTTCCCTACCCCTGACCTAGAGTGTGAGCGTTGGGAACAGCGCAGAGCATTCAGCGTGCCGGTTTTTGCGGCTTTTTAAGAGAACATAAGAACATAAGAAATGCCTCTGCTGGGTCAGACCCGAGGTCCATCGTGCCCAGCAGTCCACTCACACGGTGGCCCAATAGATCCAGGACCTGTGCAGTAATCCTCTATCTATACCCCTCTATCCCCTTTTCCAGTAGGAATTTGTCCAATCCTTTCTTGAAACCCAGTACCGTACTCTGCTCAATTACGTCCTCTGGAAGCGCATTCCAGGTGTCCACCACACGTTGGGTAAAAAAGAACTTCCTAGTATTCGTTTTGAATCTGTCTCCTATCAACTTTTCCGAGTGCCCTCTTGTTCTTTTATTATTAGAAAGTTTGAAGAATGTGTCCCTCTTTACTCTCTCTATGCCCTTCATGATCCTATAAGTCTCTATCATATCCCTTCTAAGCCTCCTCTTCTCCAGGGAAAAGAGACCCAGTTTCTCCAATCTCTCAGAATAGGACAGGTTTTCCATACCTTTTATCAGACGTGTCGCTCTCCTCTGAACCCTCTCAACTAACGCCATATCCTTCTTAAGGTACGGCGACCAATATTGGACGCAGTACTCCAAATGCGGGCGCACTATCGCCCGATACAACGGCAGGATAACTTCTTTCGTTCTGGCTGTAATACCCTTTTTGATTATACCAAGCATTCTATTCGCTCTCTTAGCGGCCGCTGCACACTGTGCCGACGGCTTCATTGTGGGGTTAGTCAGCTTTATTAACGCTATGATTTTTCATAGTTATATCTTTACTTTTTTTGTGTAACCGGTCTCATAATTCTTTAAAATCAGTTCTTAAAATTGTCCTTTAATGTCATCTTATACATAACTCAGCTACGAGCACAAGAGTAACAGTATGTAGTCACTTGTTAATTCTTGTTTGGTATTGTATTAATATTGAAAATTCAGTAAATAAAACTTAGTTAAAAATAAATGGTTTTCATGCTGCATTGTTACATCTCCCTGCTGTTATCTTTTCATTTCCTGGATGAGTGGCTACCATGCAGCTTTGGCTCGTGGCCCACTGGAAAGACTTCTGGCCACCCCTAGAGGGTTCAGGTCCTGGGCTTAGGAAAAGCTGCCGTCTTGGATGAGACACGACAGCAGAGAAAGCCCGAGCACATCTTCCCTCCCACAGCACCCTCCAGTGGCAAATTTTAGGAACTTCATCATTTGATAATACAGCATAGGGTTTCTGTACCTGGGTGTTTCCAGGTATTTGCAGGTCAGGCGTATTCTATAACCTTTAGAAAAACCCAGGACCTGCCTAAGCCCCTCCCCCCTGGCCACACCCCCTTTTGAGATCCACGCAAGTAGAATTTATGCGCACCGCTTTAAAGAATGCGCTTAAAAAGTAGTGCTAATTAGTATCAGTAATTGATTGATAATTGACAGTTATCTGCATGGATTGGCATGTTAACTACAGCAAGGACTCCTTTCGCTAAACTGCGGTACAACTTTTTACCACGGGCCAGCAAGGTAAATGCATCAATGCTCATTCATTTCTTATGAGCGTTGGAGCATTTACCTCACCAGCCCATGGTAAGAAGCTCTACCATAGTTTAGTAAAAGCCAAGGTAAGCCGTGCATGCAAATCAGAAATTCGCACATATTTGCACTTGTGACTTTAGTCACAGCAGTGGCATAGTAAGGGGGAGTAGTCTGCTCTGGGCATCTCCTCCTCTCCGCACCCCCCCATGCCTCTTCCCACTCCTCCCCTCACCACGTGTGCCCCCCACCTTCCCTTTCCCGTACCTCTAATTCATCGCCAGGAGCAACAACGTCAACACACTCCTCACGACCGCATTGCCTCTCCCGCTGGTGTCACTTCCGGGAACTGCACATAGGAATTTACGTCAGAGGGAGAGCTGATAGGGCACGCACGTGGCAGGGGGAGCGGGAAAGGAGCGGGGAGCGGAGAAGGAGCGGGGGGGGGGCAGAGACGAGGGCGGGAGAGGGACACCAATGCCCCAGGCGCCTCTCACCCTCGCTATGGCACTGAGCCACAGTAGTCTTGGGAACAAGACAAAGCCCCGTGAGAGACAATCTAGGACAAAGTGGGGGTGGAACCTACACATCAACCACAGATAAATATGACTTTCATAAACATATTTTAATGTAAAAAATTAAAGAAGTCTCTATGAAAATATGCAAATCAGAGCTGACACAGTGTTTCAGCTTGAAAGCCTGCATCAGGGGGTACGTGTATGATCCAGTAGGTGATGATCTTAAAGATATACTCACATATGACGTCAACAAACCAGAAATGCCTTGTGGACGCTCCGGAGCTGCTGGTAGCTGCTTGCGTCCCGCACCTACTGTAATAACTGCATTCTGACTAGAGGTGCAGGACTTGTATGCATGTAAAACAAGCACAATAGCAGTATTCACATTGTGTGTGAAAAGTAAATGAAATAAGATAACTGGCTTGAGAGCTCCGGCCATCACAGGAATTGTACTGGGCCTGAGCACAAGAGCTATGCCTACTGCTCAGCTCATCGTCATGGCTGCCAGAATCGGTTCTTCCCCCTTTCATTGGGCTACTCAGCATACTCAGGCCTAGATTCTCAAAACTTTGCGGTAAAAAACAACGGGCCACTGTCACAGCCGTTGCTGTAATGATTTGAAAAGGGCAGTAATTCTAAAAAAAAAAAAAACCCGCGCATGCAAATGATGTTGGCGTAGGGTTACCAGATTTTCCATTTGGAAAATCTAGACCACTAGACCTTCCCCCCCCAGGCCCCTCCCAGTTCCACTCATCCCCGCCCCATTACGCCCCAGTCCAGCCCCCGCTGCCTGCTCTAGTCGGGCAGGAGGGCATCCATGCGTGCGATGTCATCATGTGGCATCCACGCATGCCCGACGGTGATTTATTCCAAGCTTTTCCATAACCCGGACAAAGTACCAGGTTTTGAAAAGTCATCCGGACCCCCGGATATGTCCTCATAAGAAGGACATTTTTGGGGAAATCCAGACGTCTGGTAACCCTAGGTTGGCAGAGAGTAGCAGAGGCTCACTAAATTTACATGAGATAAGTCGCTGGTGATAGCGATCAGGACATGCACAGAATATGCCATGAGAGAGGCGTAAATGTACGGATGTGCCGGGAAAAGCACATTTCATGTGCGTGCCTTATTGGAGTATAATATACGCGTACGTCACAGGCACACAACACGTTGGGTGCTCGCGTCGCATAAACAAATAAAAGCTCCGCACTTTTATGGCAGTTTCCCTTTCGTGCTGACTTTTGGCTCCTGTGGAAGTACACGTGCTCAAGAAGCGTGCTTTTGACCCCCTCCCCCCCAAAAAAAATCCCCCCTACTATAATTTATGTGAATCTTGTCATTTTAATTTTTTTTCCCATGAGCCACGGTCAAAACACACGCCAGAGATGCGCTTTTCACAGTACCAGCACAGTACCGGCACCCCAGTACCAGCCGCTGATTTTTGGTCGCCAAAAGCCAACACGGTGCTCGGAGAATCGCTTGGCGATGATGAAGAATCGCCCAGAGTGCTCATTTAAATATTGATGAGCCCATTGGCATGGCAAAATCGGAGAGTGCTAAGAAGCTTGGAAAAGCCCACGGTAAGCCATTTTGAGACTCCGCCGCTAAAACACATGCGCATTAATCCGGCTGGAGCAGGCTTAGCGACCGCATGAAAGGCGACATTAAGTTTTGAGAATCTAGGTTTCCGTACTCAGGTGATAATGCTGTAAACGACATGGGGAACATAAGAATAGCCTTACTGGGTAAACCCAATGGTCCATCAAGCCCAGAAGCCCTTTCTCACGGTGGCCAATCCAGGTCCCTAGTATCTGGCCAAAACCCAAGGAGTAGCAACATTCCCTACAGAAACCCAAGGGATAACAAGATTCCGGAACCCCAAAGAGTAACAAAAGATTCTGGAACCCCAAAGAGTAGCAACATTCCATTCAGAATCCTAAAGAACAGCAAGTTTCCGGAACCCCAAAGAGTAACAAAAGATTCCAGAACCCCAAAGAGTAACAACATTCCATTCAGAATCCTAAAGAATAGCAAGATTCCGGAATCTCAAAGAGTAACAAAAGATTCCGGAACCCCAAAGAGTAGCAACATTCCATGCTACCGATCCAGGGCAAGCAGTGGCTTCCCCCATGTCATTCTCAATAACAGACTATGGACTTTTCCTCCAGGAACTTGTCCAAACCTTTCTTAAAACCAGCTACGCTATCCGCTCTTACCACATCCTCTGGCAAAGCATTCCAGAGCTTACCTATTCTCTGAGTGGAAAAAAATTTCCTCCTATTGGTTTTAAAAGTATTTCCCTGTAACTTCGAGTGGCCCCTAGTCCCTGTTCTACTCCACTCAGGATTTTGTAGACTTCAATCATATCTCCCATCAGCCTTCTCTTTTCCAAGCTGAAGAACCCTAACCTTTTTAGTCTTTCCTCATACGAGAGGACTTCCATCCCCTTTATCATTTTGGTCGCTCTTCTTTGAACCTTTTCTAGCGCCACTATATCTTTCTTGAGATAAAGAGAACAGAATTGAGTGCAATACTCCAGATGAGGTCACACATTCTTAGTGTTGTTAACCTTCCCTTTTTAAATAATTCCAAGCATCCTGTTTACCTTTTTTGCTGAAGGGTTCATCGTATTGTCTACAATAACACCTAGATCCTTTTCTTGGGCACTAACCCTTAAGGTGGACCCTAGCATCTGGTAACTGTGATTCCGGTTATTCTTCCCAATGTGCATCACTTTACATTTGTCCACATTAAATTTCATCTGCCATTTGGACGCCCAGACTTCCAGTTCCCTAAGGTCTGCCTGCAATTTTTCACAATCCGCGTGCGTTTTATCAACTTTGAACAGTTTAGTGTCATCTGCAAATTTAATCACCTCACTCGGCGTTCCAATTTCCGGATCAGTTGTAATGCAAGGTCACATGGAGTGTTAGCGAACGTGGTATTTCCATGAAATACCTTGAGGTCCAGCAGAAATATACTAGTTGAAATCAGTGCCGATGAAGTGATACAAAAGTCCTACCTCCAGCCACAAGAAGATTCCACGTGTCAATGAGTACAATTCACAATACACTTGCATAATCTGAAAATAAGCGCTCAGTGCCACGCGAGCCTTTTCCTATCAGCAGCTCCTCAAAGCTTGTCGTTGGCAACATTTTTTGACATGTTCTGTGCTGTAAATTAATTTGCATATATGTTGCAACAAATTGATTTTGTCCTGCAACTTTCATTTTGCTGTAATTACAGTAATTTGCTGTGTAGTTAATTAGGTGTGAGTTTCTCTTCAGAGTGATTGTGTGTTGCTTTCTCTGGCTGCCTTTTCTTCCAGAAGGCTTTGCTGTAATAACAGCGCACAAAATGGCCAAGATTTGAGGATAAAATTGACTTCAGGGGCATCGACTGACACATGATCGCTGCAAGCATGCAAGACTTTTACATAACATAACGTAGATGTAAAAAGGATGGAGTCGGTCCAGAGGAAGGCTACTAAAATGGTGCGTGGTCTTCATCATAAGGCGTGTGGGGACAGACTTAAAGATCTCAACATGTACAGTATACTTTAGAGGTAAGGCAGGAGAGGGGAGATATGACAGAGACGTTTAAATATCTACATGGCGTAAATGCGCATGAGTCGAGTCTCTCATTTGAAAGGAAGCTGTGGAACGAGAGGGCGTAGGATAAAGTTAAGAGGTGATAGGCTCAGGAGTAATCTAAGGAAATACTTTTTTACAGAAAGGATGGGTAGATGCGCGGAACAGTTTCTCGGAAGAGGTGGTGGAGACAGAGACTGTGTCTGAATTCAAGAGGGCCTGGGATAGGCACGTGGGATCTCTCGGAGAGAGAAAGAGATAATGGTTACTGCGGATGGGCAGACTGGATGGGCCATTTGGCCTTTATCTGCCATCATGTTTCTATAACCATAAAGCTCTATGACCTCACAATGCAGGTGTAAAGAGCCTTAGCCAATAGAGAGAGGAGATGCAAATATTAACAGCCTTAGCCAATAGGGAGAGAAAGAGATAATAGTTACTGTGGATGGGCAGACTGGATGGGCCATTTGGCCTTTATCTGCCATCATGTTTCTATAACCATAAAGCTCTATGACCTCACAATGCAGGTGTAAAGAGCCTTAGCCAATAGAGAGAGGAGATGCAAATATTAAGAGCCTTAGCCAATAGGGAGAGAAAGAGATAATGGTTACTGCGGATGGGCAGATTAGATCGACCATTTGGCCTTTATCTGCCAT
Organism: Geotrypetes seraphini; assembly: GCF_902459505.1. Lineage (NCBI taxonomy): Eukaryota > Metazoa > Chordata > Amphibia > Gymnophiona > Dermophiidae > Geotrypetes > Geotrypetes seraphini. Next base: position 11,474,745 of record NC_047091.1, read on the forward strand.
CATGTTTCTATAACCATAAAGCTCTATGACCTCACAATGCAGGTGTAAAAAGCCTTAGCCAATAGAGAGAGGAGATGCAAATATTAAGTGCCTTAGCCAATAGGGAAAGGAGGAGATAATGGTTACTGTGGATGGGCAGAATAGATGGGCCATTTGGCCTTTATCTGCCATCATGTTTTATGTATTTGTATACTTTGCAGATCTACGCTGTTTACCAAATTTAAGAAAAACTGAACTAATCTTATTAAACTTCACATATAAGTTTTTAACAGTTTCCTAAAATTTGTATAAGAAGAGTGGAAATTAACCAGCGAATGTTAGTGTCCTGGGTAGCTGTTTGAAATGATAGCAGTCGATTGTGATTTCTTTGATAAAGACAGCCCCCGGCCGATGGAAAACCGAATAATGTTGACATATGTAAGGACATCTAGAAGTAGAAAATTTTTTTTAAAATTTTTTTATTTATTTATTTATTTTTATTTCTTTATTGATATTAAATGTTCTACCAAATAAATGGGAGCCAGGTCATATAAAACTTCGTCAAACAAACAGCCAAACTTATAAAAAGCACTCTGGCCTCAACAGGGAGCCAGTGTAATGCCCTCTAAGGCGAGTGGCACATCAAAACGGCATCAGACATTCACGCGCCAACAATCACACGCTGACACCTGCGCGCAGGAGGAAAGCACGCCGCCGGTTCAGCCACTTTTACAGCTTACCTTTAGCGTTCTCAACCCCCCACCCCCACTGCACTACAAACTTCCATTCTCTCCCTATTCGGTAGTGTTCGGGAATTTTAAGTGTACTCCCAGTGGAAGCACCAGTTGTTATAAGTGTAGTGGGAGGGTTCCCCCCACCCCCTCAGAACGCTAAAGGTAAGTCGTAAAAGCAGCTGAACTGGCAACGCACCAATGCACCTGCGCGCTTTCGCCTGTGTACCGTAAGGCGTTACACGATCCATCTTTTTCCGTTTAAAAATCAGACGGACTGCTGTACTTTGTATCGATCGAAGTCCACAGAGATTTTTACGGTAATCTGCCAGGTTTGAAGGCGGCGCAAAGGCTGTAAACCAGAGAAGACAATGTTCAAATCCCCCTTTTCCCGTTGCTGTTCTTGGGGTTCTGGGCAAATCACTGTGGACTGGGTCCAGTAAATGGTGCCTACAACAAGGTACGGAAAAAAAAAACACCCACCCAGCACTCAGGGCCAGAATCCATAAACAGCACCTACGTTAAGTGTCACTAGGAGCCCTGAATGCGGACGTCTAACGACGCCTAACGAACCCCTCCTTTTACAAAACCGTAGCGCGGTTTTTAGCACCGGCCATGGCAGCTCCGACGCTCATAGAATTCCTATGAGCGTCAGAGCAGTTACCGCCACGGCCAGTGCTAAAATCCGCACTACGGTTTTGTAAAAGTGTGTGTGTGTGTATGGGGGGGGGGGTTTAAAATCTGCACATAACCCAAATGATGTTAATTAGCTTAAGTGGCATAGCAATTGACTCTGCCATTGAAGTTAATTGATAATGTTTTTAAAAAAATGAAACAATTTAAGAGTTCCACACGGAACTCGGAGTGGTGCCTAGCGACGCCTAAGTCAAGGCGCCCTTCAATGCCTAATGACGCCTACCTGAAAGTATTCATGGCTAGGGACAGAGAACAGGTGTGGTTGACTTAGGCGCTGCTAGGCATGATTCTACAAGAGGCACTTTTTGTTGTTGTTCGTTTCATATCCCCAATGGTAGGCAATTCCAGTCCTCGAGAGCCGGAGCCAGGTCAGGTTTTCAGGATACCCACAATAAATATGCATGAGATAGATTTGCATCTCAAGGAGGCAGTGCATGAAAATCCATCTCGTACATATTCATTGTGGATATCCTGAAAACCTGACCTGACTCCGGCTCTTGAGGAACGGAATTGCCTACCCTGTTATATCATGTCCTCACCAATGAGCTCAGAATGGGTTACAAGGTTGATATATATAATACATAGACAAGTGGGTTATAAGTGGGTTACAGTACAGTTTGATCATCTTAGGTTAATAAACATAGAGACGTGGCAAGGTAAGGGAGAACAGGGGAGCGGGCCACCCCGGGTGCCATCTTGGTGGGGGCACCGGAACCCCTTCTCTCCACCCCACTGCTCCTTCCCAATCTTCCCACTGCTGCATGCATGCCTTCACTCCCCCCCCCCCCACCCTACCATACCTCTCTAGCTCTTCACTGGCACAAGCAACGACTTCAACCTGCTGCTTGCGCTGGCGTCAGCTCTGCTCCAATGTCACTTCCGAGTCCTGCACCTAGGAAATGATGTCAGAGCGAGAGCCGACACTGACACGGGCATTACAGTAGTCAAGCTGTGAGGTCTCCAAACAGCGTAACAATGGGGCACAGCAGATTCAACTAGATTAGTGGTTCCCAATGGGGGCACTACCACCCACCGGTGGGCACTGAGTAGTCTAAGGGGGGCATTTTGTGTCCAAGTCCTATTGAGGGGGCATTGAGGACCAGCCGCAACCCCTTTGAGCAATTGGCAAATCCAATGGCCACTGAAGGCAGCACTGTCGTCTTTGTTTTGATTCTTCAACTTTTGACGCTTCAACTTTTTGCTGCCACGGCAACTGCCTCAAAGCTTCTCCTCTGATACAAGCCGTCCAGGCGGAAACAGGAAGTACATCAGAGGAGAAGCTTTAGAGCAGTCGCATGGGACTTGGTGAGAACGTTGCCGTGTCCGGACACCTCAGAAAGAGAAAACTATGAAGAACGCCCACAAAGGTGAGGGGAAGGGAGGAAGGTGGCCCGATAAGGGGAAGAGGTTGAGTGGCACAGAAGGAAAGTGGAAGGAGAGGGGGGAAAGGTAACAAATGCTGAAGGGAAGTCAGGAGGGGAGAGAGAGGGAAACAGACGCTGAAGGGAAGTAGAGAGAGAGGAAGAAGCAGACGCTGGATGGCAGTATCATCACATCAAGATCAGCTCTCTCACTAATAATATTATATTCATTTTTAAATAACATATATATTTTTAATCATACTGTGAGCAATACATCAATATTGGTATTATCTTCTAATAAAATAATTAAAAATCTGTCCTTGTTTTTCAATATATAGTATGTACAATATAGTTTACCCAAGGGGGGCGCTATCAAATCATTCACTGAAAAAGTGGGCTCTGCTTCTAGATCATTGCGGAGGGAACAGAAAGGAACAGGGAAGAGAAACAGGACCTTGTCACTGCAGAAATGTAAAGTTCAAGTGACAGCTTGGAGTCAAGAATGACTCTCAGATTCTTCAAGAATTTGACTAAAGACACCAGGGACCCTTGAAGAAGAGGCACTATTGAGGGGTGGGAGGGGGCAATCAGTTATCCAGATGGCCGGAGTTTTAGAGAGGTTTAAGGGCAATTGATAAGATGTTAACCAATCATCAACGGTAGAAAGGCAGGATTGAACGGGACCATGAACAAAGGGGGAGAATATCATTGTCATAAAAAATATAATTTAACAGAGAGATTCTAGATCAGCGAGCTAGGAAGACTCAAGAAGATATTAAAAGGTAGGAGGAGCAACATGGAACCTTGGGAAGCACTGCAGGGAAGGCGTAGAGATGAGCAAGCAGAAACAAAAGATGGAACGGCCTGAGAGGAAGGAAGGAAAACATTCAATAGCCTTGCGGAACAAAAGATACATGCAAGAGAAGGAGAAGGTGACTGACAAGGTCAAAATCTGCGCTCAACTCTAGGGTGATAAGGAGTATCACCTTGCTCAAAAGCCGAGAAGGGAAGGAAGGACAATTTCTGTAGAGTAGCCCTGGTGAAAGCCAGACTATTAATAGAGATGAAGTAAGTTGGAATCCTCAATATATTGGCTCAGCTGAGAGTGGATGACATGCTCAGCCAACTTGTCAAAGAAAAGATAGATTAGAAATAGGTCTGTAATTCAAGGGACGGAATACATCAAGAGACGAATGTTTTAGGATGAGATAGATCAGGGCTGGCTTCCACGGGCTATGTTTTAACAGTGTATAATAATACTGAATACATATATAATAGTGGAGGGGGTTTTGCAAGAAGGAAGAGGATTTAACCCCCCTCCCCCCCATTCACTAAATGACAATACAGTCAAACCTTGGATAGCAAGTAATAGTGGTTTACGAGTGTTTTGCAAGACGAGCAAAGCATTTTCTTAAATTTTAACTCTATAAACGAGTGTCGCCTAGCAGCGCGAACGCATATGCATGCGCCACATCAGAGACCCGCAATATATGAACGTAATACACGCACCCGCAGTTCAAGCGCGCACAACATACGCACATCTCACGTTGAGCGAGGCTGAACGTAATGAAAGCATCGCGCCCAATTCACCTGCAGTGTAGTGACTGTTCGAAATGAGCGAGATCTTGCAATACAAGTACGTACAGTACTGTATTTTCTATTAACGTTTTTGGGTTGTGGAACGAATTGTCCGAGTTTCCATTATTTCCTAGGGGGAAATTCACTTTGATATACGAGCGCTTTGGATTACGAGCATGCTTCTGGAACGAATTATGCTCGCAAACCAAGGTACCACTGTATTTGTCAGGGGCATATGCTATTTTTGCATATGGCACCCTAATGAAATTTAATGTAGTCAGATCAAGCTACACGTCTCCCTCTTCATACATAGCTCAGTTCAAACCTTACCAATAAGTTCTTATAACCCTCTTGTGTTTCTTAACACACTAATGTAACCTCGAAAAGCTTTCTGTTATAGCGCTGTTTGTAAGCAGTCTCTTCCTCTGTAAACCGCTTTGAACTGTTTGTGGTATAGTGGTATATTAAAAAAAAGTTATTATTACATAGTAACATAGTAGATGACGGCAGATAAAGACCCGAATGGTCCATCCAGTCTGCCCAACCTGATTCAATTTAAATTTTTTTTTTAATTTTTTCTTCTTAGCTATTTCTGGGCAAGAATCCAAAGCTTTACCCGGTACTGTGCTTGGGTTCCAACTGCCGAAATCTCTGTTAAGACTTACTCCAGCCCATCTACACCCTCCCAGCCATTACACATGAAAATAGAGATCATAGAAAATCGAATTAGGGCTACTAATTTAAATTAGAGAATGACACAGTGGCTGTCCGCAGCTACCCTGCTGAAATGGGGAGGAAAAAAGTGGTTGCCGCTGGTACAGGGACAAGGCCATTCACTGCCCCGTGGAGCAGTAAATGGCTTTGTCTACACAGTTAAGTGAGGGAATGCGTGTGGTGACCATGGAGACTTAGAGGGGACATGATAGAAACTTACAAGATCATGAAGGGTATAGAGAGGGTGGAGAGGGGCAGATTCTTCAGACTGGCGGGGGAAACAAAAACAAGAGGGCACGCAAGAAAACTGAAGGGAGACAGATTCAGAACAAATGCTAGGAAGTTTTTCTTCAGCCAGCGGGTGGTGGATACCTGGAATGCGCTTCCGGGGGAGGTGGTAGAGCAGAGTACGATTTTGGGTTTCAAAAAGGGGTTGGACATGTTCCTAAAGGAAAAGGGGATTGAGGGGTATAGCTAGAGGGGTACTATAAAGGATAAAATGTCTTAAGTGAAAGAACACTACAGGTCATGGACCTGGGGGGCCGCCGCGAGTGCGGACTGCTGAGCACGATGGACCTATGGTCTGACTCGGCAGAGGCGATGTTTATGTTCTTATGTTTATGAAGCCCTCCCCTGCCCATCCTCCACCAAACGGCCATACACAGACACAGACCGTGCAAGTCTGCCCAGTAACTGGCCTTAGTTCAATCTTTAATATTATTTTCTGATTCTAAATCTTCTGTGTTCATCCCACGCTTCTTTGAACTCAGTCACAGTTTTACTCTCCACCACCTCTCTCGGGAGCGCATTCCAGGCATCCACTACCCTCTCCGTAAAGTATTCTGTGATGACGTCTGCACTTTGCGGCGGTTTCTCTCAGGACACAGGTTGCCTCAAAGAATTAAGACAGGACTTCGGTATAATTACTGACATATGACCAGAAGCAGCAGGATCTGAGGAGGAGGAGAAGTCTGACATATTCAAAAGTAAGCAGTTATTCCGAGTCAAACGCTGCCCCTTCTGCGGCGCTCTTCCTATGAGCTGGGGACAGCACGCTGTGCTAAAAGCCTCCCCCGTTGCTTGGGAAATGGAACTGCAGTGTGATATTTTCTCCAGGAGCCCTTCCCCCTCTCACCTGTGCAGGAAGCCCATTGCCAGCCAGTCAGAGAGGAAGGGCATCTGGAACATCATATCCCTTTCTGCATTCACTCTCTACATTTTCCCCTCAAGACTCATCAAAGCATGAAATAGAAATGTGTTGTGGGCTAATCCTAGCTGAGAAAAACTCTTTGGAAAATATGGGAAATACATTAAAAAATATATACATATTATATATTATATATACATACTAGTATTTAAGCCCGTTACATTAACGGGTGCTAGAATAGATGTCTGTCTGTCTGTCTTTCTTTCTTTCTGTCTGTCTCTCTACCTCCTGCTGTATTTCTCTCTCCCTGACCCCCTTTCTCTGTCTGTCTTTCTGTCCCTCTTCCTGCCCCTGTGTCTTTCTTCCTTTCTTTCTGTCTCCCTCCCTCCCGCTGTCTGTTTGTCTTTATTTCTATCTGTCTCTCTCCCTGCTCCATATGTAACATTCCCTCCCCCTTCATTTCCCTGTGCAGCATTTCCCTCCCCCGACCTCATTTCCCTGTGCAGCAACAGCAGCAGCATTTCCCTCTGCGTCCATTTCTCTGAGCAGCAGGTCCCTGTGCAGCAGCATTTCCCCCAACCCCCCAACCCCTTTTGCTTCCCGCGGTATGGCCTATTGAGGGGTAGGAGGGGGCAATCAGTTATCCAGATGGCCGGAGTTTTAGAGAGGTTTAAGGTTCACTCACAGTGGTCAAGGAGATCGAGAGGGCACAGCAGGAAAAACGGCACTCCCGGTAGAAGTTTATTTTTAAGTTTAAAGCTACAGCGCACGGAAAACGGGAGCACGCAGGTGGGAGTGCGCATGCGCGGCTTAGGGTTTTATTAGATTAGATTAAATATGGGAAATAGATTTAAATATTATATATATATATATATATATATATATACACACACATACATATATGTATATATAATATGTAAATGGCTTTGATTGCAACCACAGAAAGATGGTATATTAAATTCCATCCCCTTTCTCTTTACCCTTTAAGTCCGATGTGGACAACAAATAAATTGGAACCATTTCTAAAATAAATCTACTCAATTCACACAGTCGACTAATTTATTACAGTCATTAAACTTTATAGCACAGTTTGCATTTGGACATCTCTTTAAAAAAACGATAGCTGATGCATCTGATACAAACAAATGCCGGCACCATAATAATATACATGAAGGTGCCCTATCACATATGATTTATGATTTTTCATTATTACAAAACATTTGGCAAGACATATGGAAAATTGTTCAAGATTGTTAAAATTTTAAACAGCAGCACTCCTTAGCTATCATTATCCTTTGATCTTCCTTATCAATCTCAAAATTAAACGATGCTCAACCAAACCTACTTGGCATACTAATATCTGTTTCCCTTCAAAATGATCCTAAGCACTTGGAAAAATGCAAAAATCTAAATACTACGAGGAATCTTCATAAAGTTTCCACACTTTTAATCTATAAACACTATTTATTAAATATCTAAAAAAACCCAACAAATTACATCACTACCTGCAAGGTGAGCTGGTTTGTTTCCTGGTCACATGACATTCTACGACACACCCTCTCACCACTTCTGCCCAAAATGATTTTATTTTCAATTTAATGATCAAAATGTGTCTGAATTTATATCTGCTGTCTATATTTTGCACTATGGCCCCCTTTTACTAAACCGCAATAGCAGTTTTTAGCGCAGGGAGCCTATGAGCATCGAGAGCAGCGCGGGGCATTCAGCGCAGCTCCCTGCGCTAAAAACTGCTATCGCAGTTTAGTAAAAAGGGAAGGGGGTATATTTATCTATTTTTGTATAGTTGTTACTGAGGTGACATTGCATAGTCATCTGCCTTGACCTCTTTGAAAAAAAATCCCATAATATAAATGATAATTAACTGTGCTTTGTGTTGTTGTTTTTTTTAATGTTATTGTTGGTACATCATTTTGACTTGGTCATTTTAAAAGTAGCTCACAAGCCGAAAAAGTGTGGATAAGAAAAGGTAGGGATTCGCTTCAGAAATAAAAGAAAGAAGGATTGGAAAACTCAATTGTAGGCATCTTTAAAAAGAAAACATTTTAAACGGTTCATAGACAACGGCGCGAAAGACAAAGGCGCGCCCGGACAATTGAGCGCAGCGTGGAGGTGCGCACTGCTCAAAATTACTGTTTTTAGGGGCTCTGACGGGGGTTTTTGTTGGGGAACCCCCCCACTTTACTTAATAGACATTGCGCCGGCGTTATGGGGGGTTTGGGGGGTTGTAACCCTCCACATTTTACTGTAAACTTAACTTTTTCCCTAAAAACAGGGAAAAAGTGAAGTTTTCAGTAAAATGTGGGGGGTTACAACCCCCAAACCCCCAAACGCACCCACAGCGCGGCGCGATGTCTATTAAGTAAAGTGGGGGGGTTCCCCCCCACGCCCCCCCGTCAGAGCCCTAAAAACAGTAATTTTGAGCGGTGCGCGCCTATGCACTGCGCTCAATTGTCTGGGCGCGCCTTTGTCCTGGTGCGCTTTTGACCTGACACCATTTTAAACTATTCTTTAATTTGTCCAAACTTTGTTCTGCTCTAATAAAAAATGGGTGGGCGTCCCAGATCAAAGGAGCAGTGACCGAGAAAACGGTGGCACAACGATTGCCAATTATTTTAAGTGAAGGAACGTTGAGGCTATGTTGCGAGGTGGATTTTAATGTTCTGGGAGGATCATATGGTATTAAAAGTCTATCTAGGACAGCGGGGGCGTTAGTCTTTTGAGTTTTGAAAGTTAATAAGGCAATTTTATATGGAATTCGGTGCGGAATGGGTAACCAGTGTGCGTTCTGTAATAATGGCGTAACATGATCAAATCTTTTCGAGCTCGTAATAATTTTTATGGCCGTATTTTGAACGAGTTGGAGTGGATTTGGGGCAGGGTTTGGATGTGGATGCAGTAAGGTGGACTTTAGACCAGTGGTTCCCAACCCTGTCCTGGAGGACCAGCAGGCCAGTCGGGTTTTCAGGCTAGCCCTAATGAATATGCATGGAGCAGATTTGCATGCATGTCACGTCCAGTATATGCAAATCCCTCTCATGCATATTCATTAGGGCTAGCCTGAAAACCCGACTGGCCTGCTGGTCCTCCAGGACAGGGTTGGGAACCAGTGCTTTAGACCAGAAAACCCCCGGCTTAATATGTTAAGTTGTTCACCCCTACCAGCGCCTACGTCAATTTACAAAGAGTGCCTAACTTTGATTGACATGTGGACATCTACCGAGTTGGCACCATTTATACACACTCTAAGAGCTCATGTGTTAATCCTGAGCTAACCAATTAGCATACTACTCTGATTAGCATAGAAACGCCCACTCTCTGCCCCCCAGACATGCTCCATCTGTAGGGTTACCAGATATTCGGATTTATCCAGACATGTCCTCTTTTTAGAGGACTGTCCCGGTGTCCGTCCGGGTTTTGAAAAGCATTGAGCTCAGGGCTGCTTTGCGAGGGCCATTGCGCATATATGGATATGATGTAATGATGTCACAAGTATGTGCGCATGTATGTGATATCGTGTCGCATCCACACATGACCAGACCCTCCAGATGTGGCCCAGAAGAGATGAGGTTTTTTGTGGGGCTGGGGTGTCCGCTTGGATATGCATTTGTGCAATTTATAAAAGCCCATTTCCGGCTTGTAAAAGAAGTTTTGCCTTCTAAAGTCATCCAAGAATGTAAAACCTTTGAAATTAAAATGATAAAAATACCTTGACATCTACCAGCCAGGACTTAAAGATCTGGGTTCTCTTTCCCACTCCAAAGACGTTTAAAACTGCTTTGACATCTCTCTGTCACCTGCTTGCTCGCTTGCCTACCCCTCCCTCTTCCTGTGAAACTATCTCCAAAATGCTTTCATGTTTTCCTTATATATACTGGTATCGGTCAACATTTGCTTATTTCTGAAGAAGGGTTACCTTTGAAAGCTCACCATAAAATGCAATGAATTGGTCTAATAAAAAGGTATGAACTTATTGCCTTTGTTTCATTCTATATATTACCTTGGAAAGAGGACCAACATGGCCACCCCACCATTTCACTCAAAATTATCCTGGACTTCACAGAGAAAGGATTGTCTTTCCCACCCCATCGTCCTTTCTCTTGGTTGACTTCAGCTCCCCCCTTCTTGCTCTCACTATAATACCGGAGTACTAGTAACAACCACAGCTCCGTTTATTTTATAGACTCAGCTCTACATATGTTATTCTCAGACTTATCGCATATTAATATCCATTATTGTTAAGACCTAGTAACTTGCATGAGCTAGTATACTCCAGGGGCTCATTAGAGTTTCAGCTCACCACCGATTCAGTATTAGGAAAGTCTAGACCAGACAGCTGGAATTCACCCACAGGCAGGAGTAGAATTTTTTTGTTCCAAAAGAGTGAATTTTAAATACGACTACTTCTAATCATTTCTATAGGGCTACTAGACATACGCGGCGCTGTACATCAAAACACAGAAGAGACAGTCCCTGCTCAAAAGAGCTTACAATCTAGTCAAGACAGGCAAACTGGGCAAGAAGGTGCAGCTATACACAGTGCTCAGGTGGGGGAACCATATACAGCTGCATTATGATGTCATCAAGAATTCTGGGTATGACCCACATGCATTGTGATGTCACTGAGCGTTCAGACAGCTTCTACTACCTCTAATCATTTCTATAGCGCTACGAGACATTCGCAGACCTAGAAGAGACAGTCCCTGCTCAAAAGAGCTTACAATATAGTCAAGACAGACAAACTGGACAAGAAGATGCATCAATACATTGTGCTCAGGTGGGGGGAATTACAGAGGGCATAAGACAAGACTGATATTGGAGCTTAGCAGGTAGGTTGGAGCTTGGAATGGAAAGCATCTTCAAAGAAGTGGGCTTTGAGTCTGGATTTAAATACACTGATATTCAGTCATGTTGATTCTCCTAAGTGTTGGGGATTACCATGTCATGATCACTCTTAATTACATAACTCGGAGCTGTTCTGAATCTCAGCAATGGAGCACCCTCTAGCTAGTCTGGCTTTTAGGGTATCTGCACTGCATGTACTGTATACGAGATAATTAAATCTATCAAAATTCTGGGAGTCACACTAGACCATTTAACACTAGCAGAACACATGAACCAGTGGTACAAAAATGCTTTTTTACATTGTGGAAATTATGAACCATAAAAAATATTTTGATCCTTTATCGTTCAGACTATTGGTGCAGGCATTAGTTTTATCTATTTTAGACTACTGTAACATCATCTATTTAGAAGCACCCAAAAAAATTCTAAGGAAATTAAGGATAATTCAGAATACAGCTGTTGATTTTTGGTTTAAAAAAGAATGACTATATTAGTCCATTTTATCGTTTACTTCATTGGCTGCCTTTGGAGGCAAGAGTATTATTCAAATTTTGCTTTAAGCCGATATTGGGATATTTCCTCATTTTGTGTTGCATAGACCATCAAGAGAAACTAGAAACTTCTACTTATTTGCTTATCCAAAAATTAATGGGTGAAGTTATAAGACCTTCTAAGATGGGACCCTAGCATTTCAAGCTGGTAGGCAACATTCTTGGTTAGGTAAATGTATTCAGCAAGCTATGTTATCCTATTGTTTACGGAAATTAATTAAGACCACTTTGTTCAATAAGTTTATTACTTAGTGAGTTTTATTATTGAAATTCTATTTTACAAATATTTGTATTTTGCTGATTGTCCAGCTCTTTTTAGTGTAAACCACCTAGAACTTTTGGTTATGGCGATATAAAACAATAAAGTTATTTTTATTAGAGTGAAGGCAGCTTCTATCAGGTTTTTGTATTTTTTTTTCATGCATTTTCATTGTGTCTGTCCTAACAACTCTTGGTTAGGGTTTATTCCAGGACCTGTTAACCCCCTCATTCTACAGTACAAAGTTTGTGCCCAAATAGCATGTAAATTTATGTGCATAATTTATAGAATAAAGTCAGTTGTATGGACTTAATTAAATAATTGACTGTTGTTGGCTTGTGCTCGAGTCCTAGCGACTCGATGAATAGCGGATCTAAAAAGAAATCAGTTTTGTGTTAGTGTAGGAAGGTCTTCGAGCATCTGCTGCATGGTTGTTTTCAAAGTGTTCAGCCATCTGATTGCAGGTCGTTCTCTTCGCCTGGTTCCTTCGATCATCCCAAACATGATGTCCTCCTCAAGTGATCTCTCTTCTGATGGTGTGACCAAAAATAAGACAGTCATAACGTCATAATTTGGGCTTCGAGTGACATAGCCAGTTTGATCTCTTCCAGAATCGATTTTATAGTTCTTCTGGTGGTCCATGGCACGCCTAAAATCCTTCTTCAGCACCAAAGCTCAAATGAGTCAATCTACTTTCTGTCTTGTTTCCAGTGTCCAGCTTTTGCATCCATGACTGACCACTGAGAAAATGAGTGTGTGGACAAGTCTGATCTTCGTTTGGAGTGTAACTTCCTTGCCTTTGAATACTTTGTCGAGAGCCTTCATCGAAGAGCGACCAAGTGCTAGTCTGTGGTGTATTTCCTTCCTGCTAGTTGCTTCTTTGTTTACAAAATAGCCCAGGAGATAGAAGCTGTAAAGGATTTCAATCGCCTACAAGCTCAAAATCTTCATCATTTTCCATGTTCATGATTTTCATCTTATGGTCAATTCTAATCCCATGTTATGACTTTTGTCTATATACCAGTACTCCCTATGATTTATAGGAGACCTAGATCAAACAATGTCCTGTGATTTTACCTCATAAGGTAAGAGGTTCCATATATGTTTGCACACTTACATATTGGACAACATCCTTTGATACCTTAATCCATAACTTTACTTCCAAGACAGTAGCACCCTTGCTCCCATAAACAGTGGCTGCCCAATTATCCTCTCATTGTTCAATACCAATGTCCCCATCATCCATCAATTTTCCATTCCTCAGTCCAGCAATAAAAAGATAGGGGTGATCTTCGGGTGGCAAAGTGTGTGCAACTCACAACTCAAGGTAAGGGCAATATGGCGGATTGAATGTACTAAATTGTTTTCCTCTGCTGACATCTAAAATAACTCTTGTCTCCTCCCCCCCCCCCCATGGGTATGCTTCAGCTATATTTGTTAGGGCTCTTTCCTATCTATACATATGAACTTCTATCCTATATATCCTGTATTTCTCATTGCATATAAACAATTCACACTTGTCTCTTGGCATGATCCTGACCACATCGATTTCTAATTCTAATACAGACAGAAACAAAGGCAGCAAAATATTTTCAGAGTGATGAAACAGCTTTCCAAGTACACCCTGCATTAGTAACCCAGTCAAGGCATAGATAACTACAGTTATTTCCATCTAAAAAAATAATAATAATAATAATAATAATAATAAGGCTGCCAACTGGATCCAGATTCAAACATGATTGACCCAGTCCTGGGCTTACCATGTTGCATGGAGGGTCTTACAATTCTGATTTCCCCATTGCATTCCCTAAGAAAAGAAAAGCTACACGTCCAAGCATGCAATGGGGTAAAGCCAGAACTTGAATAGCCCTGTTCTGCAAATCTGGATCCAGTTGGCAGTCTTAATCTAATGGCCCAGTTCTATATTGCAAGGATATGTTCTCTCTCTGCTACTCCTATACCTGCCCCTAATACTGAGATTTGCATTGAGAAATATCCTAAAAAGAGATCCTTCAGCTCTCCCCAACTACAAAAAAAGAAGAAACAACAACCTGAAGCCATTTTTCAGTCATCTTTGATAATCATAAACATCTCTCAATTTTAGTGTGAGGAGAGATTCACAGAGTACAGCAGACCCTCAATATTGGTGGGGGTTAGGGGCAGAGCTGGTCCATGAATATTGAAATATCATGGATAAGTTTCAGGGTCGACTCTGACCCACCCCGCCTCCCTCCTGCGTCTCGAGACTGCAACGGGAACTCGTGGCAGCCATTTTCATGACAGCTCTGCCCCATGTTGTTGCTAGACCACCAGGTAAGGTCTGGGGAAGGTCCAGGATGCAGCGTTTCTTTTTTTTTAAAAAAATTGCAAATAACTGAATCCACCGATTCGGAGGGGGTACTGTACACAAATTAGCTTCTGGTTTGAAGTTGGACATTTTTATGGTTATAATGCCCCATGTGGACAAAGCTGGGATCCAAAGACAACTTTTCTCTGTTTGAATTTTTGAAGTTTTTAAAATAAACTTATAAGATGAAGAAAAATTCACGCTCTCTAAAAAAAAAAAAAAAAAAAAAAAAAGAAAATGTAATGTCACAATCCACACAAGAGGAATATTCAAATGTATTTCAGTTTAGGTCTCATGGTAAAGAACATACAACATCTCCAGCATGTACATAACACGGCAATCAGACTTCTAAAAAACTTCCATCCCACAAGTCTCTGTCTTTGGCTCACTGGCTGCCCGTAGCCAAATGTTGTCTTTAAGGTCCTGATGCTAGCGTTCAAATCTTTGTACAACATGGCATCAGGCTACATGACGACCAAGCTTCCTCCATACATCCAGAACAGGTCTCTCTGCTCCCAGGATGAAATATGCCTCAAAACGGTCCCTGGTCGTACCCTTCAACTGCACATCGCCAATCATCATTCCTACTCCCACTTCATACCAACCCATTGGAATCAACTGCCCTCACATATTAGATCCCTTGAAGGACTCCTCAATCTTAGGAAAGCACTAAAAACATACCTGTTCACCTAACTCCCCTGCCCATGACCGACAGATTACAAATAAATGTATATTGATACAAGATCCTCGATAAGTGTCATGTTAGGCTAAAGGCATTCCCCATTTTACGAACATCTGACTTACAAACTCATACTTATGAACGGGGGGGTCCTCATTCTACCTTTGGTGTTCCAACGTGCCCCTCTCCCTCACTCCTGAGTCCCAAAGCGCCTCTCTCCCTCCCTCTCGCCATTCTGTGCCCTAAGTATGTGCCTCCCTCCCACAGGGGTTTGCCTTCTTCTGGCCAGCTCCCTCCTTCTAGCCGCAGTCATTTCTCTGCACAAAGCCATGGGCAGCAGCTCCTACGCGCATCACACAGCTGAGCCAGAAGTCTTTCTTTTGACTGAAAAAAAATTAAAAAAAGGGGTTTTGGAGGTGGAGGAACTTAACCCTAACCCCAGAAGCCCTCAAAAATGGGGTTTTCAGACCGACCAACCGCCCCCCTCCCTGGAATTTCCCCTTAAGGAATAATGGGAGTATGAGTACTAACCGTGACTTCTGGTGTTTATCAGCTTGCAGCAGCCTGCTTGTAGAGAAAGGATTTCTGCCTCAGAGATGGCCAGTACAAGTCCGCCAATTGAGATCTTCAGGCTGCCAGTCAAACAGACCCCAAACATGGACTCCCACTTCCAAAAATCCACATGAAGTGTTGGGGGGGGGGGAGACTTTCTAGCCAGCTCCCTGATACCGATAGGGTTGTTACACAGGGGCCCCACAGCCTGTGCTCTAGCCCCTCATAAATCAGCGGGTGAGCTAGCTCACAGGGGAATGGACCCCGAGCTCCTGAAGAGACACCAAGCAGGCTGGCTCCACATGTACTCCAAGAGCTTGACCTGGGAGCAGTAGCCACCCATGTGGGACTGCATCCTTTCCCCAGCAGAGTAAGCCCAAGAAGGGGGACCTCTGAGCTCCAAAGCCATGCAGAAAAATAAAAAACCGATGGCAAAAATACCCCCAAAATATTAAAATGAAGCAGAGCACACCTGAGTTCACTTGCAAAAGGAAAAACTAGAGGGAGCTGTTCTCCACTGCAGAAGGGAAGGAGTTCAGAGTTTGAGTGACATTCTTTCGCAAATTCGTGACTAATGGGAAGCAGCAGCTACAGTACAGAATCCTGTCTAGACCTGCAAAAATATTAATGCAGGAGAACTTATCACCTCCTATTTAGGAGAAACTAAGTGTCTCCACATTAAAGGGGTCTTTTACTAAAGGTTAGTGCAAATTATCTGCCACAGGACTCATTTTTATATGGGCCCTGTTGCAGATAACTTGTGCTGATCTTTAGTAAAAGACTGAGGGTTTATATCCAAGTATAATAAATGTTCTCTCCCCCACCCCTGCACCAATAATCTTATCTTCTCCGATATGTCCAATCCTAGCCTGGCAGCCACAACCATTGCAGGTCTCTCCCAGGCCTACCTTAAGCCCAAGTGGTGTAGCAATGAGGAGGGACAGAAGCAATCCCTCTCTCCACACCATGCTGTCAACCCAGACCCATCCAAGCATATCACTCACAAAATTGCAGCGGGAACGTGTGACTGCCATTCTCTGAATGGAGTCTGTACAGGGCAGAAGCGTAGGATTGCTCCTGCCCCAACACTGCTGGACCACCAGGTATGCTTGAATGGGTCCAGGAAGGAAGCGGGGTTGGGGGGGGGGGGTTGCGGAGCCAGCCGGGATAGAACGTAGGAGGGATCACTCCTGTTTGGCTCACACCACCACCACCAGGGCTTAAGGGGAGGCTTGCAATGTCTTGGAGGAAGCCCTTGAATATGGCCCAAAAATCTTGGTTTATATTCAAGTATATATGGTATCTCTGCTCCAAAATAAAATGAAATTATATATTTAATTTTACAGCTTAAAATCTCTGCTCAACTGGCACCCAGTTCTCCTGTACACAGGGAAATACTGAGCATCAAAGGTTGCATTCTACCCTTACCAAGTAAAACATACAGACTTCTTTTTTCTCTGTGTTCACTGCTTGGCAAACAATCTACAGGTTCTGGACTGGTCTGTTGAGGACACTACTAAATGTGATTTAGTAGATATTGTGAAGACTTCTTGGAGAACTTAGCTGAGAAGAGTGCAATCAATTGATATGTTCTGCTGATTTAAGCCTATGACACCAAAAATGTTGAGATAGTAGTGATAACACATTTTGAAATGCCTTGTCCAATGTTTAAAGATAGAGTCTGCCAAACTTTTGGCATTTTAAGTCTATCTGTCCATTAATGTAAAGTTCTCTTGACCCGCAAATGAGATACAAGTAAAATCTGCAGTTGATGAAGTTGTAAAATTGGCCCGATTCCTTTCATTGTGTTTGCTTGTTTTCCAAGTTGTGGATGGCCAAACATCAAAGCTTGTATAACCATTTCAAAGGGTGCCCCCCATTGAAGTAACCCGGTGCAATTTATTATTTACTTTTAACAAGAAAAAGGGAGATGCTCTTCCTTCTATAGATTTGACTCTTGACTGTGCAGGATGGCACAGACATGTGTATATCATTACATTGCATAATTTCCAAACTAAATATTAGATAGGTTTACATTTTTTGATCTTAAGACCTCTCTAATTCCCAAAGCCTCAAACTGTAAATGATTTTTACTACAGTTTGAACTGGAAAGGCATATCAACAGCAGGTCAAGGACAGAGCAAGAAATGTCTACCAACTAGCTTATCGCTTGGATGCATTTAAATCTCTCTGTGACTGGAATTCTTTATAAAGGCTTCTAAACGTTTCAAGCAGAAATTGATGTACAGACACATTTGGTATACTGAAAAAGAATAACTAGTTGGCTGATGTGAAAAGGAAAGCACTTACAGTTGGCGGGTCAGAACAACAAAACTAAAAGCTGGGTTTGACAGGAATGAGTACTACTGCCTGTTCAGGAAAAAAAATCCCACTTCTGAGGACATAGAATCATCATCAGCTCTATATTAGTATCAATGATTAGAAAAAAAAAGTGAGAAAATAACAGGAGAAACCAATTAAGATGTTCATATGCAAACATCTGATGGACTGTCTCCCCTTCCTTTTGAAGGCCTGGTATTGGGATTTGAGATACCACTTGGACAAGGTGTATTAAGCGGTTTACACTCAGGTATTCAAGCATTTTCCCTTTCTGTCCTGGTGGACTCACAATCTAATGTACCTGGGGCAGAGGAGGATTAAGTGACTTGCCCTAGGTCACAAGGAGCAGTGTAGGGTTTGAACAAGAAAATGATACGGGGACAAGTTTGTTCCTGTCCCCACAGGGGAATACAATTTCCACGTCCTCGCACGTTTTGTCCCTGTTCCATTCCTGTAAGCTCTGCCTTAATCACACTAGCCTTAAACACTTATGATTTTAAAGTGTTTGAAGCTTGTGCAGATGAGAACAAAGCTTGCAAGAATGGGGAAGGGACAGGAAAAGAACTCACCGGGATGGGAAAATGAGTTCCTACATGGATGGGGAAAAAATGGTCCCCCTGTCATTCTCTAGTTTGAACCCACATCAGGGTGCTGAAGCTATAGCTGTAACCACTATGCCACACTCTTCAAGGAGAAAGCCAGATCAGGAGAAAGCCAGCAAATCAGGCCTGAGCCACACTGTCATGAAGTTTTTTGGAGCAGGAAGATGCATCAGACAGAATGTTCCCAACAGCCCTATATAAAAACTTAAAAAGTAATGCACTTCCGTATGAGGAATCTTAAAGCTCTGCTCCTGAATTAGCTTATGGACACCGGCTCATCTAACTGAACAGCTAACAGTGCCCAGTTCACTCACTGGAACCCTAAGTCCTTGAGCTCTGCCTCTACACCAACCCTAGGTCCTTGAGCTCTGCCTCTACACCAACCCTAGGTCCTTGAGCTCTGCCTCTACACCAACCCTAGGTCCTTGAGCTCTGCCTCTACACCAACCCTAGGTCCTTGAGCTCTGCCTCTACACCAACCCTAGGTCCTTAAGCTCTGCCTCTACACCAACCCTAGGTCCTTGAGCTCTGCCTCTACAGGCAGAGATAGACAGGGAATGTCTATTCAAATGGTGACCCGTCAATTGAGTACAGGACAAAAGCGCTCCAACAAAGACGTGTCCGGCGTATGCATGCCGCCGATCCTGCCGCTTTAAACTCGTAATGTTAGCGCTGTGAGGGGTGTGTATATGTGGGAACCCCCCCCCACTACATGGCCAAGTCCATGCGCTCCAGTTGGGAGGGGGTATAGGGGGAACGCCTCACTACACTGAAAAACTCCCGAGCACCGAAAACTGAACGGAAAACGTAAGTTTTCAGTGTATTTGGGGGTTCCCCCAACTGTCGGCACGCCAATGTCTGGCACGCTTTAGTTACAGAACCAGATTGATTTCTCAAGAAACGATATCTTGCAAGTGCATGAGACTTCTTGACATGCATGTAAAGACCTCAATTTGGCTTTACCAGAGAACGTACAATAAATAAATCTGCTTCTCTCATTCAGATCCTAATTGTATTTATCTGTTCGTCAGCTAGTGAGATGGCTAGTGAGAGTCATCACATCTGCTGCAAATCAAGGACTATTACACAGCCAATGTGCTATAAACTGATAGTAGTTGGATCTAGAAACTGAGGAATATCACACCTGTTGCATACCATAAGCAAGCAGGGTTTTTAGGTATTAGATTGTGGTTTAAGTTTAGAGAATCATGTAAATGAATTGGTGAAAAGGATGCTTTTTTCAGGTTACATCAGTTGTGAGCAATTTGTTCAGTATTTACATACTTTTAGAATAGTTGTGAGGGAAATTATTTTAGCCCAGCTGGATTATTGCAACTCATACTGTGGGGGTCACATTGAATTTGAGAAATAGGTTGTAGATACTTCAAAATACAGCTGCCCGTTTGATATTTAAAGCAACAAAATATGATCGGGTCACTCCATTGTTGGTTCAATTACACTGGTTGACCATTAATCAATTTTAAAATGATTATATTGATAATATAAATTATTACATGGTATGGGACCCAAGGGTTTATTAAGGAATTTCTCTATTCCAACAGAGTTGCTTCTCATTTTCATCTGTCTTTAAAGCTTAGCTATTCAACGATTAAAAATATTCGTTTGAAGTATTTTATTCAGTAAATCTTTTGAATAGATTGGTACTGAGCTTTGGCATGATCTTCCTACAGAATTAAGGAAAATCTCTATTTTATTTTTCAGAAAATTTAAACAACTTTTTTTTTTAATGAGTATAAAGTTAAAATGAAGAGAAAATTTAACTGTAATTTTTAAGGGCCTGTTTTACAAAGCCGCGCTGCAGTGCGGTAACGGCCCCGAAGCCCATAGAGATTTAAAGGGCTTTGGGGCTGTTGCCGTGCAGCAGCCGCTAGCGTGGCTTTGTAAAACAGGCCCTAAGTGTTGGTAATCCGCCTAGAATCTATTTTTGATTTTAGAGCGGGTTATAAATTTTATATAGTACAGTTGAAGAACAGAGAACGATTCTACCTTTTGAAGGTGCAGGTAAGTGCACTCACTCCGAATGTATAGAATCTCCTGAAGTATAATGTGCTAATGTACAGATACACCTTTATTCATTTGGGATTTAGAAAGCAGAGAAATTTCATTACACGGCTGTTAGGAATCGGAGATATGGAGCAGAACATGGGAATGTCACCTTAGCCAAGGATCAAAATATACAGAGCAGGGCTTCCCAAACCTGTCCCGAGGACACCACGACCAGCTGGGTTTTCTGAATATCCACAGTGAATATGTATGAGATTAATCTACATGCACTGGGGACTCAGTGTATGCAAATGGATCTCATGCTTGTTCATTGTGCAAATCCTGAAGTGGTATGCTGTACAGAAGAGATTTCTTTAACAATTCAGCCTCTCTCATTTCATAGAGACGTTTCTGCATTAGACTTTGGGATATGGGGATCCAGATGCTCACTGCACAGATTACGATGCTCCTCAGATGTTACTGCTATACTCAGATGTCTAATTATGCTTTTGTTTCCGAGATTCCTCTAGAAATTATATTCCAAGTGCAGCCTGCTCAACTGTGGTCTTCCCAAAGTTTTTGGATTTTAAATCTTGCAAATATCTGTTAAGGACTCAAATCTAAAACTCAATGGAAACAGGTTTGTATGTCAGCAGGATCCAGTGCATCCATCCCTCCTCCTTCCACCCCCCCCCCCCGAGTTCTATTTCCATCCTGAGCATAGAGCCTAAGGCGGCACAGCAGTAACATAAGAATTGCCACTGCTGAGTCAGACCAGTGGTCCATCATGCCCAGAAGTCCGCTCACGCTGCGGCCCTCTGGTCTAAGACCAGCACCCTAACTGAGACTAGCCCTACCAGCGCACGTTCTTGTTCAGCAGGAACTTGTCTAACTTTGTCTTGAATCCCTGGAGGGTGTTTTCCCCTATAACAGCCTCCGGAAGAGCGTTCCAGCTTTCTACCACTCTTTGGATGAATAAGAACTTCCTTACGTTTGTACGGAATCTATCCCCTTTCAACTTTAGAGAGTGCCCTCTTGTTCTCCCTACCTTGGAGAGGGTGAACAACCTGTCCTTGTCTACTAAGTCTATCCCCTTCAATACCTTGAATGTTTCGATCATGTCCCCTCTCAATCTCCTCTGTTCGAGGGAGAAGAGGCCCAGTTTCTCTAATCTTTCGCTGTACGGCAGCTCCTCCAACCCCTTAACCATCTTAGTCGGGTGAATCTAGCAGGCTGCTGTCGGAGGCAAATTTATGCTTTGCTCTGTAATTAGATACCTACAGAGCATATAAGCCCGATTGCTTAAACTCCAACCGTCTTCCACTGCCACACTTGATTGCTGGAAGCCTGGAAGACACTTGATGATCCTGGAGAACTGTGCGATGGTCAGTGGAAAAGAAGTAAAAGGTCATTGAAAACAAATCTGTTAGTTCCCCCGGACATGCTGGGGCTATAATCAGCATTTATTCCATTGTGAGGGCTTGAGCCACATGGCCTCAGGAGCCAAACAAACCGCTGTGACTATGGCACAGGGTCATTACGAGGAGAATCCTTACCTGCTACCATAGAAAAATGTAACAGTTGCAGCTGTACTCACTCGAGGAACGCAGAGAGAGGGGTGACATGATCTAGACATTCAAGTATCTCACGGGCCGCATCGAGGTGGAAGAAGATATCTTCTTTTTCAAGGGCTCCGCGGCAACAAGGGGGCATCCGTGGAAAATCAAGGGCAGGAAACTGCACGGGGACACCAGGAAATTCTTTTTCACTGAAAGGGTGGTTGATCGCTGGAATAGTCTTCCACTTCAGGTTATTGAGGCCAGCAGGGTGCCTGATTTTAAGGCCAAATGGGATAGACACGTGGGATCTATTCACAGAGAAAGGTAGGGGAGGGTCATTGGGGTGGGCAGACTAGATGGGCCGTGGCCCTTATCTGCCATCTATTTCTATGTTTCTATCCAGATGCCACCTGGGGGGGCTTTATTATCTGTGTGTAACAATAAGGATTCTCCTGGCTCTTGAAGAGTGGTTCACCTGCTACTCTGGAGTGCATGAAGCACTTCACATTTATATTCAGGAACGGTAAAAGGAAACAAACCAATATACACTCCCTCTCACCCACCATAAACCAATATAATTAAACATCGGGAACCAGATTTGAAAGTCCTGTATTTTTCAAAATAAAGATCACACATTGTTTAGAGACAATCTACACAAGTTACAAAAAATAGTTGCCCAGGCATAAGCATACACAGGTTTGTTAATTATACACATATGGTTACAAGTGTGCTTGCAAAAAAGTTCATTGGAAATATACACAAGGCTCTGTAAATGTACACCGTGTAGTGTTACACTTCTATATTTAAACAAGGATAATTGACAGTATGTTACATTCACTTACAAGTAGACAAAATGCAAAATACAGTTTATCTTCTGTACAAAAATGGGGCAGCAGGAATAAGTCACATTTTACAAGGTGAAAAGGAGCTCTGATTTTCAATGGGGAAAGCTCAAAGAGGGCATTTGTAATTGAGTTCTTCTATTACCTCTTGCCTTCCTTTTACTGTCAAACCAACCAATTAAAAATCCAAAAAAGCCAAACTGTATTTTGAACTGAATCTTGTTCGGCATAACCTTTACAACTGACTGTTACTGTTCCACCAAGGTGTCAAATAAAATCAAGCCTTTTTCTTCTTTATGAACATTAACTAGGCTATATAAAGAAAAAAAAAATTCTTTCATAGGAGAAGGGGGAGTAAATTACTTCTGGCTGAAATTACAATTTACAATATACAACACTATATGCTACGACCATAAAAGGTGTGAATATACATTGAAATGCACAGGTCTGCTAAATTTAATTTTTTTTTTTCTTACCAAAAAACGGGTTTATGCTGAATCAAACTTCTCCACATTTACATTACAGAGGTTTACAAATGTACAATTGTACAATCAAATTATGTTCCACTACTAGGGTACATTTTAGATACAGATTAACATCAAAAACAAGAAAATACTACAAATTTTTATATGTAAAGTCTACACCATGTATACACTATATATTTATAGAAGCAAGATCAATGCCAACTTTTTTTTTAAACTTTTCCTCATGCTAAATAATCTAATTTTGCTCTTTTTTTTTCAATGTTAAGAACCCAGATGTTTAAACCATGTGCTTCATTCCCTCCTGGCATGCGTCACCAGAAGGATGCACGCTTCCTTCCAAAAAACTGACCGCTAAGCTAAATTCTTTATCACATTAAATTGTTTAAAAAAAAGTGGGGTAGAAGCAATTTAAAAAGTTTAATAAACTTTGGATTGAAAATGACTTTATATATTTATAAACAGAGTTAAATGTGGCTTTTGTGCAAATTTTAACTAAAATTCAAATGCCAATGAGCATGGACTAAAACAAGAAAAAAATATTTTTTTTCCTGCACAACTTGTCCGCCAGGCGGATGAAATTAAAAATTCATTTTCAAGTTAACCATCATATATGGTACCACATTTACCATATAGATACATCAGGGAACAAAAGGAAAAATGTGGCCATGGATGTTCATTTGAAACCTATGTACAAGTATTCTATACAACAGTGATACAGCATGGTAATTGCTTAATTAAAAATAATTAGTACAGGTTATGCATAATAAAATTAAAGAAATTTACAAAGGCTTTTTTTATATTGGGTTTGTTTCCTCAGATATTAGCAACCTATAAACATATTCTTATGGTATATACTGGAATACTAGAGGTTGCTGGTTCTACAGGACCTGATATGAAATTTGAACGTATTTGTTTTTGCTGCTTTGCAAAATTCCAGCATCTCAAATGATACCATTTGGGGGCCCACAGATCGGGCCCAGATCAACCCCATTCTTTATGTAGAATTTTTCCAGTTTTGCCAAAATGTGTTTTCCATACGTGTACTTGCGTAATGTTGCAATATGAGGCCGGATCTGAGCATGTATTAAAAAAAAAAAAAAAAAAGGGGGGGGGAAAGAAAAAAGTTATTTAATGAACAGGAAATCAAAGCACAACAGCTGTCATATTGGATCTCACCCTACACCTAATTTTCGTAACAACGTGCTATTTTAAAACATCAAGGACATTTTGTTTTTTCCATTTAAAACAAAACAAAAACTCATTTAGGGCTCTTTTTATTAAATGGCGGTAGAGGTTTCGACTGCGGGATGGCGCTTTAAATGCTCCAACGTTCATGGGAATTCTTTGAGCGTTGGAGCATTTAACTCGCCAGCCAGCGGTAGAATCCTGTACCACCGTTTAGTAAAACCCAGCATTAGTATGTGGAAAAAGTGAAAAACATAACACTGAAACAAATGCAAATACAGTAGACTCTCTATTAACTGGAACTCAATTATCCAGAACTCTCAAGCAACCAGAAAAAAAAATCTAAGAAATATTGTAATACTTTAAATAAAAATTAAAATAAAATCATAATTGAGTACGCCCACGCTTTGCCTACCACATGTCCGGTAGTTTGTCTGGAACAGCTTATGGTATGGCATAGTATGGGGTATAGGATTAGTTAGGCCTATTTTTTAATAGTAACTCTCAAGTAAACAGGAACTACACTTATCTGGCATCTATCAATCTGGTTAACCGAGTGTCTACTGTATCTGCTTCTCATATACTTCCCAACATTCAGCCTTCCCCCAGCTGGACTCTTTAGACCAGTGTATTTCAAACTGTGTGCTAAGGCACACTAATGCGTCTCCTGAGATTTCAGGTGTGCCGTGGTATACTGGGGAGGAGGA